>NW_003852640.1:1637357-1658192 GCF_000181295.1 Otolemur garnettii | reverse complement strand
TGAGCTGTAATGCCACAGCACTCTACCCAGAGGGGACAGCTTGAGGCTCTGTCTCAAAAAAAAAAAAAAAAAAAAAAATGTTAGTTCAATCTTCAAAGAGACACAAAGTTTGAAAACTCGAGGCAGCTGCAAAAGGGAGCACATCTAGAGACTTGAGTTTACCAAGAGGGGAGTAAAACCTTGAAGTTATACTATGCACTCATTGTGTTACAGAAAGCAGATTTATGGCTTCTGTCTCTGGCAAGCTGGAGGCCTGCATAGTTTTAGGATAAACATGAGTTCTTCGCTTATCAACCCCTAGGCTATGTCTCTGCAGAAAGGTTTTTAACCCCTTCTTTGCAGGCTTAACAGCCACATGGCCAGAGTCACTGGAGATGGGTTTTTATGCCCTAATCCCCAGGCCCTGTTCTATGCTGACCAGGGATACCGGGTCATCGACAGAGTTGCCTTCCACAGAAGTCTGTCCACCTGCCTCTGGAGCTTAGAGTGAGTACACAGTTGTGAGGTTCTACCCCACAGTATTTCTTTTAAATTCATCAGCCATTCCTAATAAAACTCTAATTGTAATACAAATAAATAGTCTAAGCTGAATAAAACCAATTTTCAAATTCAACAGCAAATGTCAATTTATGGTGTAAATGAGACACCCTCCATTAAGAGAACACCCAGCCACTCTTACTGCTTAGCTATAATTTTGTAGGTCCCAGCAAATGCAATAGCAAGAAAAACTCCTAAGCAACATAAGCATTAGAAAAGAAGGGACCAAATTGTCTTTCTTCGTAGATCATATGGCTATACACTTTAAAAATGTAAGAGAGCCTGCTCAGATGGGATTCAGGAATATCCACATCGCAGCTCCTGATGGCCTCAATCACTGGGACTCCCACTTTCTCCTTGTAGAAGTCTGAAACTCCACCTCACGGCCCCCCCAGCTCCTGGGATGTAGGCTTGGACCTGGTCTCTGCCAGGAGACACATCCGGCAGCATGACCAAGGAGCACCTCGTAGGGGGCACAGGCCTCCCAGGCTCAAGCCAGGGCAGCACCAGCTCCACCGCAAGCCCCAAGTGTCTCCTGGAGGCCACAGCTGGACCCCAGGCCTGCAGTCCTCCCCTGTTAAACCCCCTGCTTACACTGGCTCAGGCAGGTTGAGGTCTACAGCTGAGAAGCTGGACAGTACCCTGGAGAGAAGAATTCGACACAGCCCACAAACAGCTGGGCAGGAAACTCAGACCCAGCATCCTCACAGCTTTTATCTCTAGACCAGTCCCTCTTACCAGGTGGAAGAAGCTTAATGTCCCAGTCAATGGGGGTTCCTTATCTTCCTTCTCAGGGCTGTGTCATGGAGGGGACAGGATGACAAGTTCATCTGTTCAGACACCTGTTGACACACACCTTGGTTCCCATGGTGCTCAGCCTCTGGCCAGTGCACACAGGTTGCTCCCAAATGGTCTTCTCGTATCTGCGGCCCTTACTCCATCCCATTTCTGGGCCATGTCACAGCCTGTCCGTTCTGAGGCCAACTGTAGCCTTCCTGCCTTCACACATGATGGTGACACCCTGAGGTCTCAAACCCTTGGGAAGCACTGCCCAGGAAGCCGCATGGAGCCTCTCCCTGGGTACCCCAGCCTTAGTCCTTACCAGCACCCCATTTTCTCTCCCACCCACCCATGAGTCTTCCGCAGACTCACCCCCTCTGCCAGGACACCCATCTTGGAAAGGCACATGGAAACAGTGGTTTTGGCTTTTGGAAACAAAAAGGCCAGAAATCCAAGGGCATCCATGGGGTCTGCCCTATCGATCCCTCCCCTCAGGCAACAAGTCCCACAAGTCCACCTGCTTCAACCGGGTGGGAATACATACAAAAGGAGTATCACCGAGAAAATTAAAAAACATTAGCTTACCACACCAAAAATGGCCAACTTAAAGGAAAGGGGGAAATCCTATTTACAACACCAGAAACTATAAATCGCCTAGCAATAAATATATCAAGGAAGACACACAGCCCACATGAAGGAAACCATGAAGCTACAGAGAGGGGCATTACTGAGGAGGCTGAGCTACAGACAAGATACACCAAGTTTCTGAGTAGGAAGAACTAAAACAGCAAAAATGTCAACTCTCCTCAACACCACACCCACATGGGTGATGTCCCAATAGAAATTCTTTTTTTTCTTCCAACCTGTCAACACAGTTTATTTTTCTGTTTATGTTTGTTTTCTTTCATTACTTTCTCTCTCTCTTTTTTTTTTTTTATTAACCAATAGAAATTCTAACAGTGTTTCTCTGGACCTGGGCCAAGGGGTCCTAGATTCATCTGTGAGAAGAAATCCTGAGAAGCACCAACTTTGTACAAAAGGAGAGTAAGGAGGGGCACTTACCTCCAGCTGTCCAGCGTACTTACTACAAGCTGTCATAGTCTCATCACCACGGCAGAGAACTGACCTGCAACACGCTGACTATGGGAACCCAATGGGTCGCGATTCAGAAGCTCCTGACACATGGGACACATTCCACCTTAAAGGCGGAGCACTAAATCAATAGCTTATTATTTATTTATTTATTTATTTGGAGACAGAATCTCACTTTGTCACCCTCAATAGAGTGCAGTGGCGTCACCACTCACAGAAACTTCAAACTCCAGGCTTAAGGGATTCTCTTGCCTCAGTCTCCCGAGTAGCTGGGACTGCAGGTGCCCACCACAACGCCCAGCTATTTTTAGAGATGGGGTCTCACTCTTGCTCAGACTGGTCTGAAACTCATGAGCTCAGGCACTCCACCCACCTCTGCCTCCCAGAGTGCTAGGGTTATAAGCGTTAGCCACTGCCCCTGACCATTCAACAGCTTATTTAATAAAAGGCATTGAGGAAAGGCGCCCATATGTAAGAATTCCCCACCTCCCACCACATTATGATGAGCTCTAGATGGACTGGACACCTGACTGCAGGGATAAATCTGTAAAAAGAGCAGGAGGAAACCAAGAGCCTGTTGTCATAAGATGGGGTGGAAAAGGTCCTCCTAAGATATAAAACCCCAAACCACAAAAGAACAATTAGACTCAACAACGTCAGACTTTAGGACACACACGAAGGTACAGCGAAGACCCCCCAATCAAGGATGCAAGACATAGCCCTCAGGAAAATTCTTGTAGAACATCTGACGTGGGGAAGGGTCCTGTCCCCAGTCTACAAAACGGCAGTACAAATCGGTAGGAGAAAGGCGAATGCCACAGTCAGAGGAAGCATGTGCCGAGAAAAACACAGAGCCAGAGAAGATGCTGGAAGGCAGGACAGGCAGAGACCCCTGGCACCCAGTAACACCTGCTGCCAGTGCAGGCAGGAGGACTTGGAGGAAGAAAAGTGACATGGACTTTCTACAACCCACACTGTCCTTTTTAAGTAAACACTGTCTCGATGAGCAAGCCCTTCTCAGAATCCATCCTACACACACCACCACTTGTGCCCTCAAAGACAGGCTCAAGGATGGTCACTTTGTGTCGCTGAACACAGAAGACCGCATAGGATGCCCCCGATGAGGGACGGTTGGTCTGCCTGCTTAGGGAACACCACACAGGCACAGAAGAGGTGAGCTCAGCCCAGACGTACTGACCCCAGGGAGCATCATGCAGACACAGAGGGAGTGGGCTCAGCCCAGACATACTGACCCAACAGATTGGTAACAAGGACAGGGTGACACCCATCCAGCACCACTGCCCACAGGAGAGGGCAGCCCGCAAGTTGGGAGGCCTGCCAGGTGCTCCGTGCACCCCTCGAAGCTCCACCATCCAGAGTGGGAGGGGAGGGAAAGGTGGAAGGTGGCCTGTCTGAGTTTGTATAATTCTTTTTAAAAATGAGAAAATTTTGCTTTTTTTAATTTTTCAATACTTCCCTCAGGTAACAAATTTAAGTCCACAAATATTTAAGTAGAAACTAGCTCAAACCTCATCCCAGTGGGATGTCCTCCCCAAACCACCAAGCTTCGGGGAGCAAGGGAGCTTCTTCTGCCTGTGGTCTTCACTGGCTCTGGCTTTCAGCCTCTTCCAAACTCTTAAGCTTCTCTGCAGTCCCCAGAACCCAAATGAGGGACAGCCCACGTTACTGAAAGAGGCACAGTGGTGGGGAGGGCCTGGAGCACAGCGACAGCAACAGAGAATATGACTCTCTGTGTCAAAGTCCCTCAGCTGTGTCCGCCAGCAGGGAGTTGACACCACTGTCCAACGAGGGCTGAAGGTCATGACCCCAGATTTCTGTCAGGGACAAATGCCAAGCCCAGCTCCTATAGGAACCATTTTTCTTCCAAGGAGTCCAGGACCCAGCAGTGACCACAGGTCTAAGGCAGCCACAGGTGGCACCAGGAAGTACTGGCCAAAGACCAGGCCCCAGAGAAACCCTAGGGTGTGTTGTGGTGAGCCTGGGCATCCAGACGAGCTGCTGGAGTGCAGAGCACAGTGGCCAGGGGGTGCAGGACACTGGGCTGGACCAGGGATGCAGAGGTGAAACTGAGGACTATAGCAGCTGCCTGGTCAGACCCTCCTTCCTGGCCAGGGCACAGGCTTCCTCAGCCCCTGACCACGGTGGTAGATGTCCAGTGAAGAGGCAGGGAGGCTCAGGGGAGCTGTCCCAGCACTGACCACCCCCCAGGGGCTAAGAGCAACCAGGCATGGTCTCTGTGCTCATGAGGTGTGGAAGTTCTGGTGTGTGTGCACAGGACGCCTGTGGGACTGAGCACACGCATGTGCACGAGGTGTGACGAGACTGTCTCTGGGGGCTCGGTGTGTGCTGCCACGCATGTGTGTGACCGTCTGGCACCAGTGGTGTGTGCACGTGGTGCCAGTGCCCCTCAGGCCCACCCTGTGATCTTATTCATCTCAACGCTGGCCCTCACCCCCCACCAAGGGCTCCCAAATCTCAGCAGGCTGGAGCAGCTGCGCACACCCACCCAGCACCCGGTGTGTCCAAGTGCGTAACTGGCAGCACAGGCCATGAGCTGGGCAGCCTCAGTAGCATGGATGAGCCCCCAGTCCACTATCTCTGCTCTCCCATCACTTCCTACTATCTGCCAGGACCCCCACCCCCAGGCTCAGACCCAGGTGTCAGGACTCAGAAGACTTTATTTCTCTATAGAAGGTAGCCTTTCAGCCAGGCTGTTGGGCTATGCCTAGCTGGGGTTAACCTCCCCTCTAGGACCTGAGGGTCCCAATCCCCTGCCCTCTGCCCAGATGCCAGGCTTCCTGGGGATGTCCAGCTGCCTGGCACTCAGAGCTAATGGACAGACAGGGAGGTCTCATGGCTGGGGTGGGGTGAGAGCCACAGGCCACCGAGCTGGGCTGAGACTGCCCCCAGCCCCGGCCAGGAGAGGCTGGGGAGGGAGCAGTGACAAGCTCAAGGAATGAGCTGAGAAGATCCTAGAAAGGAACAGACCTCAGGGCCCAGCCCAGAGCAGGGCAGGCCCCAGGCTAAGCAGGAGGCTCCCTGCCAGGGCCCAGGGGCTGCGCTCTACCCCAGCCACCCCATTGCACAAATCCTTCTCACAGCAGTCCACGTCGACTTTTAAGATCCCAGAGTTAATAAACCCCATTAGATAGTCTGAGAAAAAGTGTCGCTTCACGAAGTCACAGGAAGAGGCACACATCTTGTTCACAGAATGGTCCTTCCTGCCTGGGAGAAAGAAAGTTAAGGCCTGGGAAGGGGGGCCCAGCCCTCTCTGCCCTGCACCCATGAGGATCCAGCCCAGGGCAGCCCTTGACCCACCCATGCTGGCCACAGCTACACAGATAGGGCTACCAAGGCCACACAGCAGGGCACCATCCTACAGCACACCCATGCTCTTCTCCCAAGCCAGAGGGGCTCAGAGAAGACTTCCGACCTCTCCCAGGCTCCGACCTCTCCCAGGAGCCTGGCTCTCAGCAGCCCCTCTCCACCTGGGGTCCCGACTTACTGCTGCTGGGATCAGTGATCCGGACACTGGCACACACTGTGTCCGATGACTGGCACTGCTTCGGGGTGCAATGGCTGGAGTTGGTGGTCAAGGTGCAGTCCTGGCACCACAGGCCATGAGCTGGGCAGGGCACCAGGAGGAGGATGACCAGAGGCCAGCTGCAGGTTGTCCTGGCAGAACCCTGGCTGAGGAGGCTCAGACTCCCACCCCCAGGACTGGGTGGGCCAGACTGACCTCTGGGCCAACCCCTGCTCCTCCCTGCAAGTTTCAGGAGGGCCCAATCCTGGACTTGGGGAGTCCTACAGCCCCTCCTCAGCCCCACACACCCATGCAGAGTTACACACTTGGCCACACATACCACACCTACAGTGCCTCCTGCACAGTCCTACCCCACCTCACACCCCTAAAGTTCTGTGGGTTCCAAGCCATGAAGGGCCAAACTATTCTACGGGAGCCTGGGTGGGGCTCTGAAAAGTGATGCGGGTCAGAATCCCGGCCCTCCCCTGGCAAGTGTAGGCACCCATGCAGGACGGGTCACCCACTGCACGAGGCCTAGGAGGAAAAGTGCTCGGTGCTAGATGCCCTCCGATGCTGGGAGAGGCCGGCGTGACCAGATGGGAGCAGGCAGGGGCTGGCCTGGGGTCCCGGGGTCCAGAAGGGGAGGTGGGCTTTCTGGGAAGCGTAGTGGGAACAGTCGGAGGACGGCGACCTCACAGCCCCTCCTTCCGGAGCACCAGCCTCGTTCTCTCCATTGGGGGGACCCGATCCATCCCCGCGGGCCCCCCACTCACCGGGCGCGGAGCACAGCAGGACGGCCAGCAGTGCCAGACCGAGCCCCTTCATGGCTGCAGGCAGCATGCTCCGGGCGGGCCTGTGCGCGATGTGGGGGCTGCGGGAGGGGGTCCTCTGGGGCGCAGGCCTGGTGGAGAGAAGCCTCGGTCAGGAGCCTCACGACCTCCCGTTTCTTGCCTCAGGACGCAACCTTCCCGGCGGAATCCAGGGCCTGGGTCGCCCTAGAGCTCGCAAAGCCCCACCCCCAGCCCGTCTCCCACAGCGTCCACCATCACTGGCGTCCCCGCCGGGAGGAAAGGTCTGCCTTCTCTAGAGAGGCGACAGCCAGAGGCGCCCCCTCCCCGCGCCAGGCACCTGTGTGAGGGGGTGTCTTCTCCTCCCTGGGGAGCTGTGGGCGCGTCCGGACTGCAAAGGGCAGCAGAAGGTAGGAGACCGCAGCACCTGCCGACGACGGGAGGGGTGCGCGCCACGTCCCCGCCCCCACCCCTGGACTGGGGGGCCGGGAACCCCGCACCGAGTCCCCTCCCAGGCCTCTCGCGCGCGCGCGCCTCGGCGCTCACCGCGGATCGGAGCGTGGAGCGCGGGCCTCGGGGTCGGGGGGCGCACTCACATCCCGGGGGGGTCCGCACTCCGGGCTCTGGCGGCGCGCGCGGCGCAGGAGCGGTGCCCTTCGGTCTCCCTGCGGACCGGAACCCGGGCGCAGCCTCGTCTTTCGGGGAACGCAGCCGCAGACGCGGACCCCACGCGAGGGGCGGGGCGGAGCCGGGGCGGGGGCCTTGCGGAGGGCGGGGGCGGCAGAGACGCGAGGGGCGGGGGCACCGGGGCTCGGAGACCCGGGCAGATCGCTGGCCCGGGCCTTCCTGCGCCCCTCGCTCGCGCGCACGCCCTCCTAAACTCCGGCTCCTGCAGCCACTGCCCACCCCCGCACTCCTCCCCCACCTCCGCGTCCCCCACCCAGGTGTGGGCAGGAGCCCGCCCCTCCTCTGCTCGGCTGAGATTCCCCTTGGAATTTCTCACAAGAACGTTTACGGCGAAAAGAAGCAAAATGCACAAAGACGCAGGGAGCGAAGGAGGTAAGAGCCGAGATGCTCCGCTCAGGTCCCAGTTCACACGCCTCCGGTAACAGACTTCCAACCCGGGCCCTCCCCTCCCCCAAGACCCCAGCAGACGCTGTACCCCCAGGGACTTTTGTATCCAACGACATTCACACCCAGGGGGTGAGACCCAAACCCTGGCCAGGGCATTCAAGGCTTCTTTGGCGCAGTTTCTCAGCTTCCTCTTCGCCTTGCACCCTACCCCACAGCAGTGCCTCCGCACCAGCGGTCCCCTGTGCCCAGAACCGCCTCTGTGGGCGCTGGGTAAGGTGCAGTCTGCCTTTGTTGGAATCGTCCTGCCTTCATTCACTGGACCAAGAACTGCTGGCCTGGCACTTCTGGGCCCTGGGCCAGGCACTAGAAGATGAAGTTTCTGCCTCCTCTTACACGACACATGGTGGTCACTGATACGACGATCATAGCTGCCCTTTGCTGAGCACAGACTACACATAAACACTTCATGTGTGTGGTCTGGTTACAGCCTCACAACGGCCCTTCTGTGCGGATACTGTTTCCATTCTGCAGATGGGGAGACCATGCACAGAGAGACTGAGCTCCCTGCTCCGGGTCCCCCAGTGACCTGGTGACATGGCTAGTGGTGGGACCCAAGCAGTGTGGCCCCAGAGCCTTTGCACCTCACCGCTGCACGTGCAGCTGCTGCTGAGTGAAAGGCAGAGGAAGAGGTGGAGAAGAGGACGGCATAAAAGGACCCAGGTTTGCATTTGGATCAGGGAAAGCTGAGACCTGGTAAGGTGTAGAGGGCAAGAACTGGATCATGGCTCAAACACAATTCTTTTCAAAGCATTGCAGAGTACTCAAGAAAGTAAAAGAAATCAATACATAAATAAGATCACAGAACCCCAAAACCTGTCTGCTGAGTAGGAGGCAGGTGTGGAAGCCAAAGGGATCCTGGGCACAGCCTGGACCTGTGCAAGGTCCCAAGTCCCAGATCTGAGTGTGCATACTCCCAGAAGCAAAGCCTGAAGCAAGGGTTGAGGCCAAGGCTTTCATTGGTGATGATGGGAGCAGTCCTGGGAGGAAACCAGGGGAGGTGTGTACTGAGTGAACTGGGGGGTGGGGGGGACTGTAGCCTGGTCTCACAGAGAGACTTGGCTAATGGTTCAAAATGTGAGCCTGGGACTGATCTCACCCAGGGGATGAAGGAACTGAGGTATTTTTACAGTAGCTGCCGAGAGACATTGATAGAGGGCTGCTCTGGGGGTTCATTCTCCAACACTTTCCACTTGCCACCCACACAAGACAGGAACAATAACTTCCCTCTGGTGCAGAGATTCAGACACGGGTCATTGGAATTTATGCTGGAACACACCAATGAGGCTGGGGCTTGGGGGAGCATTTGCAACACCCACCCAAAATGTGCAGGTGGAAAGAAAGGAGGGTTGAGCCCTACAGGGCAACTGGGAGACTCACAGGGAACTGAGACCTCCAAGAGAACAAGGGTGGTTCCAGGTGAGGAGCACCCTGCACACACAAGCAGAGCCAGTGGTGAGTCTTCTCAGACAAAAGCAACCCCCATCTTAGGGCCTGGGGTTCTCATAAATTTAACTGAACCAAAAATGAACTCAAAATCAAAACTCAGCAAATATCCGAAGAAGTGCCTCCAGAGTAAGACTTAGCAGAAACAATGTCCAGCAACATATTAAAATTTCCACAAACTTTCTAAATTGAAGGCATCAGATATAAAATATAAAATTAACTTTCAATATGTTTAGGGTATATTAAAATAAGGAAGAAGACTCCATCAAACTGAACATCATGCATATCTGGAAAAAAATAGAATCTCTATGCCAGGCCCAGTGCTCATGCCTGGAATCCTAGCACTCTGGGAGGCCAAGATGGGTGGATTGCTTGAGCTCAGGAGTTCAAGACCAGCCTGAGCAAAAGTGAGACCCCCGTCTCTACTAAAAATAGAAAAACTGAGGCAAGAGGTTCACTTGACCCCAAGAGTTAGAGGTTGCCATGAGCTGTGACACAATGGCACTCTACTCGGGGTGACAGCTTGAGACTGTCTCAAAGAAAAAAAATGGAATCTCTAGAAATGGAAAACCTTTCATTGAAATTAAAAGGTCAGCAAAAACTTTAAAAGATTCACAAAAAACCCACACATATAATATAGTTTTTTAATTAAATTTACATAATAGAACATACAAAGAGACATAGAATATAGATTCATCGTTGCCTGGTGCTGGGGAAAGTGAGGAATGGGACGTAGCTGATAATGGGCACCATTAATAAATGAAGTGATAAAAATCATTTTGGATGATGAAAATATTCTAAAAATAGTGATGATGGTTGCACGACTCTGTGAATATCAAAAAGTCACTGGTATACTTGAATGGGATACATTGTACTTATGTGACTTATATCTCAATAAAGCTGTTGTAAAAAATGGTCAGCAGATGGCTCAGGCAGCAAATTAGACCTAGCTGAAGAGGGGATATGTAAACTAGAAGGTAAATCTAAAGATACTGTTAGAATGTAGCACAAGGGATAAGAAGATAGAAAAAGAGGAAAGAGAAGTTAAGAAATATAAACGAGGCTGGACATAGTGGCTCATGCCTGTAATCCTAGCACTTTGGGAGGCCAAGGTGGGAGGATCACTTGGGATCAGGAGTCTGAGGTTGCTGTGAGCTATGACGACACCACTGGACTCTAGCCGAGGCAACAGAGTGAGTCCCTGTCACACACACACACACACCAAAAAAAAGGAAAAGAAAAAATAAAAGAAACGTAAGTGTGCAGTGAGCTAATGGAAGTCTGGTTGAAATGCTAAAGGAAAGAGTGCCAGTAGTTGAAGAGATTATGCCCGAAAGTATATCAGAACTTATGAAAGATAAGTATTTAATATTCACAGAGAAGCACAACATACAGCAAGACAGTTTAGGCCAGGTGTGGTGGATCATGCTTAAAATCCTAACACTCTGGGAGGCTGAGGCAAAAGGATGGCTTAAGTCCAGGAGTCTGGGTTTGCAGTGAGTTCCCTGACACCACTGCATTCTAGCCCAGGAAACAGAGTGAGATCAACCTGAGAATCCATCAGTGGATGAATGGATAAGGAAAATGTGAGATGTGTGTATAATGGAATACTACTTAGCCTTTAAAAAGAAGAAAATTCTATTTGGGATGTTGGCTCATGCCTATAATCCTAGCACTTTGGGAGGCCAAGTCAGGAGGATTGCTTAAGGCCAGGAGTTCAAGACCAACCTGAGTAAGAACAAGACACCATCTCTATGAAAAATAGAAAAACTAGCCAGGCATGGTGGCAGGCACCTGTAGCTCCAGCTACTCAGGAGCCTGAGACAGGAGGATCACTTGGACTCAGGAGTTTGAGGTTGCTGTGATGTCACTGCCCTCTAGCCAGGGCAACTGAGCTAGACCCAGTCAAAGAGCGGGAGAAAAGGAAGAAGAGAAAGAGGCAGAAGAAAGGAGAAAAAAAAGAAGAATCTGTTATTTTCGACAACATGGATGAAATGAACCTGGAGGATGTTATGCTAAATGAAATAAGCCAGACACAGAAAGACAAGTTCCTGGAATTCTCACTCGCCTGTGGGATCTAGACAGGCTGAACTCACAGGAACAGAGAGTAGTGTGGTGGTTAGATGTGAGGTAATGGGTGCATTGTAGAAACATGCTTTTGAGATCTTTTGCACAGTGCGGTCACTATAGTTCATAATAATGTAATTCAAGATGTCTCCGTACCTCATTGCTGAATAATCACTACGGTCACCAGCTGGCCACAGGAGCACTTCAAAGCAAAGAGTATGCAGCATTTTTTTCTAGGATGAGTGCAAGGACTTAAATGTCTGAACTCGTATATCAAAACATCACATCACACCTTATAAGCACATACAATTATTATGTATCAATTAATTTTTTGACATTTAGGTAAGTAAGTCCTTTCAGATGAATACAATTCAGAGAAGTTGAGAGAGTTTACCATTAACAGCCTTTTAATAATGAATATTCAAAAGAGTGTACTTCGAGAAGAAAACTTATTGCAGAAAAAAAGCCTAGAATGCAAGAAGAGTGGGCAAAGAAACTGGCCAAGAAGTGAAATCCAAATTCACATTGTCTTTTAAAATCATAAAAATGAGCCCATGAAGCAGCTCACACCTGTAATCTCAACACTGTGGGAGGCCAAAGTGGGTGGATCGCTTGAGCTCAAGAGTTCAAGACCAGCCTAAGCAAGAATGAGACCTTATCTCTAAAAAAACAAAAATAAAATAAAATCATAAAAATGTCTGATATGTGAGGTTTCAAAGGACTTCATGGAGTGCTGGACAGCAATGGCACATGATGGTCTGAATTAAAGGGTTCTGAGATCCTTGCAGAAGGCAGCTGTGATGGTGATGTGTTGTAGGAGTATTTAGGTACCAGGGACACAGAGTGAGGACTCAAGGGTGGCCACCCGTCAGGCTCAGGGAGGAGCATTTCATGTGGGGACTCAAAAGGTGCAAGGGCTGGGCAGGGGAAAGGCCTCCATGTGTTTAGGAGATGGAAAGAAAGTCAGTGCGTGGTGAGCTGAGGAAGGCCTGAGAGGTATAGGATAGGAAAAGAGGGTAAACATCAGACTCCAAGTGGTGTTGAAATCAAATTAAAGATGTGGATTATGTGCTGCAATTACCTTCTAGTTTACATATTCCCTCTTCAGCTATGTCTGATTTGCTGCCTGGGCCATCTTTAGAACTTTGGGTGTGAGTTGGGAAGTCTTTGGTCTGTAACTAACAAAATACCCATCCAGGAGTGTGACAGTTGATGTTATGTGTCACCTTGGCTGGGCATTTGTGAAAACACTCTGTATGTGTCTGTGAGGGTGTTTGGGGGTGAGATTAACATCTAAATCAGTGGGTTTTGAGTAAAGCAGACTGCCCTCCAGAATGCAGATGGGCCTGTACAATCAGTTAAAGGCCTGAATAGAAGGAAAGGCGGGGCTCAGCACCTGTAGCTCAAGCAGCTAAGGCACCAGCCACATACACTAGAGCTGGTGGGTTTGGGTCCAGCCTGGGCCTGCCAAACAACAATGACAACTATAAGCAAAAAATAGCCGGGCATTGTGGTGGGCACCTGCAGTCCCAGCTACTTGGCAGGCTAAGGCAAGAGAATCGCTTAAGCCCAGAAGTTGGAGGTTGCTGTGAGCTATGATGCTACAGCATTCTACCCAGGGCGACAGCTTGAGGCTCTGTCTCAAAAAAAAGAAGGAAAGGCCAACTTCTCTATAATTCCACTGAGTTTCCTGGGCACAACAGACTTCTCTACTGATAATGTCAAGTTCAGGTTATCCACCCAGAACAAGGTCATCATCCCTCCCACTCTATCCAGTATACCTACTTTATATGTTTCATAAAATATAACCAGAGCATGATAATTATTTATGAGTATAGTTATTAACTAGCACATTACTATTATATATTTTTTTTCTTTTTAAAATTTTCTAAGAGTACATGCAATAGTTGACTACTTTGCAGAAGTGGTGGCAAGTATAATTTGCATATTAATATGCATAAAAATTGAATTTGAATAATTCGAACTTTATTAAGTGGTTCATAATAAAAGGAAAAACAAAAAAGAACAGAACAGGGACATCAGTGAGGACGAACCTCGGGCCTGGGTGACCACCATGCACATGGAGTGAGGGGGCAGGCTCATGGCCTTGGGGAGGTCCCTGTCCAGGAGGCCTGCCTCATGGGTCCCTGGGTGGTGATGCAGATGATCTCCTGTGTGAGGCCAGGAAGAGCAGGGATTCGAGAGGTGCAAAAAGCATGTTGATACTCCAGCTGGAGAGCTCAAGTACGCCTGGGGCTCCAAAGAGCAATCAGAAGACAAAGACATGGGCGCTGTTGGTACAAAGAGGACAGCAGATGTGGTCACCTATGGAGGAAAGTGTCTCAAGAGAGGGGAAGGGTCCCCAGGTCCAGGCCCTGAAGCACTGGGCATAGGGTCCACCCCGAAGGAGCAGGGGGCTTGGGCTCTTCTTGCTAAGGGAAGAACAAAAGCCAGGTCCTCATACAAAGCTGGTAGTGCCAGCTCCACATGTCACTGACCCCGCAGCTCTGAGTCCAGGAGAGGACCGTTGGTGTGGGGTACTTTGTCATCTACATAGGTTGCTGCAGTCCCAGCAAGGGTCACACAAGGCCCTTCCCATCCCAGGTCCCATTGTTCCTGCCAAGATACTTCCTCCCTCTTTAGCCTCACCACTTCCAAGTGTCTCAGGGCCATCTCCATTAGAGTCCCAACATCATTCCTGCTTCCAAGACACCGCCCCCTCCCCTCCCTGCTCTTCCCCTGCAGCCCTTCTGCCCTTACCCGCTCACCATGCCAGGCTCTAAGGCCATCTTGCCTGCACCTGCCTTTGCCCAAGACCAAAATCTCAGCACACAGATATCCTTTAAAGGCATCTGAGGTTCCTGGGTGCTCCAATCTCCTCTAAAGTGAGATGATTGTGGAGAAAAAGCTGCAAGAAGCTCCAACTGCAAAAAGCCCAGCCCCAGCCCAGGACCAGGCCCCACCACAGGGGTAGGACATGCACCACCCTGGTCAGGTGCACTTGGGCTTCCCAGCTGCCTGCACAGGTGCACAGACACACCAGATGCCTGGCACACACACTTGCACACACCACACACGTGTGTACACTCACACACTCAGCACACACCTCTCATTCTTCACATCTAACCAATGCTGCCTGCCACACTGCTCCCAGCCCCAGAACTCGGCCAGCTCTCCTGAATGTCTGTGTGTCTCCATGTCTGGCTTTCTCTGGGGCATCTTTCCTAGGAGGCAGAAAGAATAGCCGGGTTCTGAGATGCCAGTCAGCAGGCGCATGGCCTCCCTGCCCCTCAGTCCCTTCATCTGCAAATTGGGGTCATGCTAACACCAGGCACATGTTGTGGTCATCACACAAGACACAAGGATGGAGCACTCCTCAGGGAGCCTGGCACCGGGTGCACATCATGCCCAGCTGGCACCAAGGGACACTGCACGCCAGGCTGGGCACTCATGCTGGGTCCCTGTCCCCTGGAGCTTATGTGCCAGTGAGGAGAGCAGGCCAGTCTGAGAGCAGAGGGTGAGGCGGCCACAGGGTGTGAGCAGCAGTGTGGGAAGAGCACCTGGGACCTGGAGAAGAAGAGGCCCTGCTGCAAGGGGGTCGAGCTCCAGGTACTGGAGCAGAAGGGAGCAGGGCTCAGCTGAGCAGGGGCAGGGGCGAGTCCTAGAGGAGACAGGTGGCTCAGGTGTGCACTGTATAAAGGGGCTGGATTTTAGACTGAAAACTACAGGGGCTGGGAAGGGTTTGAGGTGGCAGCATCCAAACCCAGCCATCCTCAGCCAAATTCAACTTGTCCACTTCAGATGTCACTCCACTTCTCCACAGGGCAGAGAACAGGACAGGCTCTTCCTGAATGCCCTGGCACAAGACCAGCTCCTGTCCCTTTTGATAATCTGGACTCAGGAACCCCTGTACCGCTATGGGTGGTGCTTGACTGTAGCCAATGTGCCGCTGGGCTGGGGATCTCTGCCAAACTTCCACTCACAGACATGGAGGGCTCCTGACAGGCCTGGAATGAGGTAGGCCCTACTGCCCGTGTCCTGGTGTGGCCGGCAGGCTACCAGGTGGTGTCCAGTGGCCCACACTCCAGCATTCCCACCTCCAGAGCATGGGATGGGCTTACTGACCCACTTACAGAAGCAGCAGAGGGCTGTGATGTCACCACCAAGGTCAGGTCACGAAAAGACTGTGGCCTCTAATGTGGGCACTTTCTCCCCCTCCTCAGACCCTCCTGCTGGTAGAGCGAACCAACAACCATGTGAGTGGGCTTGGGAGCAGACCTCGGACCAGGGGAGTCTCTGGACAATAGCTGCCAGCGAGAGGATTCAGCAGAACCCGGGCTCCTGCCCCACAGACCCCAAGAGGACGCATTCTGTTGTTGTAAGCCCCCAAATTGTGGGGGAACCTGCCACACAGAAAAGGTGATTCGGGGGGCGGGCACTGTGCATTGGCCAAGACGGGGGCTGTGTGCCAGGATGGCAAAAGCAGCATTCCTGGGGAGGGCTGGACACTGAGAGACTGAGCCGCTCTCCCGATGCAGGGCTGAGTTGCCAGGGAAACCAGACTCTGCACCCGCTTCCCAGCCTCTCTGCCTTCCTGGCCCACGCGGGCACTTTCACCCTATCAGGGTTTTCGCAAACAAGAATAATAATCTTGGTCATAATTAGGAGAAGAAAGGACTTTTTTCTGTGACATGGAGCACACCAGTGCCAAGGTGTGGCCTGCCTTTTCAGTCTGGGCAACCCTGTGGTGACCTAGTGACAGCTGGCCTTGGCCTCCCTCCTCCCAATCCTGTTTTCAGGGACATGGGGCAGTGGGGGGAGGATGGGCTGTCCTGGCACCCTGCTGGGGACACCTGATGAGTTCCTCATGCCACACCCAAGTCCCCTTTGTATGCTCAGATCCTGGGAATGATGGGGCCACAGCTGGCAGAGGCTGGAATAGGTGCAGGGGCAGTCGCACCTGGGTGTGCTGCAGAGCCTCCCACTTGGCGTTGTTAGCCAACACCATCAGACCTCCTCCAAGCCTCCATGGATGTGGGCAAGTGAGAAGACAGATGCACCCATCCCAGGGACTCAGGCCACGTTACAAAAAAGGGGCTGCTTCCAAAAGACAGGCCTGGCTTCCCAAGAGGCCCAGCTGGGGCCTGCACAGAGGCGCTCTATTCTTCCCACCGCAAACATGTCCTAAAGTCAGGTAAGGTGGAAGCCTCAATCCCCAGGGGCTCCCAAAACAGTCAGGGAGACAGACAGGGTGTGCGGTGGGCTGATTGGTGCCCCCGCAGAAGACACTTGCACAGCCTAACTCCCAGGAGCTGTGAATGTCGCCTTATTTGGAAAGGAGGGTCTTTGGTGACGTAATTAAATGAAAGACCCTGAGAGAAGACCATCCTGGATTCAGGCACATCCTAAACCCAATGACAAGTGTCCTGAGGAGAAACAGGAGAGAAAGAGGCACAGGGAGAAGGACGAATGACCACGGAGCTGAGACCAGAGTTATGTGGCCACAAGCCCAGGACGCCTCAGGCCATCAGAAGCTGGGTCATCCCTTCATCCCCTCTGACTTCAACTTCTGGCATCTAAGACCACAAAAGGTTAGATTTCTGGTGTTTTAAGCCACCAAGTTTGTGGTAATTTGTTATGACAGGAAATTGATCCACTATCCTTGGCCAGTGGGAGCCTCTCAGGTTTATTCCTGTGTCTTCTGACATTACCCCGGCGGCTCTTCCCCAACACGCTATTAGGAAAAATTTCAAGCATGCCGAGTAAGTTGAAAGAATTCTACAGCACACACCCGTATACCCAGCACCCGGATTCTCCAATTAACATGTTGTTACAAGTTTGCTTTATCATCTGCCCATCCCTGTGCCTACCCTCAAACCCGTCTCATGTTCCCCATGGACTTCACAGTAGAGTGCAGACACCTGGGCACTCCCCCTGAGGACTTCCCTCACACCTCATTAACTATTTAACACTGGTCCAAATATGCTTTGAGGTAAAATTGCATTCAGTGAAATGCACAGATCTGGAGTGTAAAATTCCGTGGTTCTGGCAAGGGTGTACACCCACATAACCCCAGCTGCTCCTAAAACATGAGCATTACACACTGAGCCCACCTCCATCCCCTCCCTCTGCAGAGGCTATGGCTGTTCAGGCATGCTGAAATCCATGTTTTGCCTGTCCCAGAACTTCAGAATGGAATGGTGCTGTATGTATGTTTTCTTTCTCTTTCTTTCTTTCTCTCCCTCTCCCCCCTTCTTTCCTTTCTTTCTTTCTTTTTACAACACCATTTGGAAGACAATAACACGGATATTCTTTTGTGCTGGCTTCTTGTGACCCACATTTTGCTCCCATGCCTTGCTGGATGTCCCCTGGGTAGACATTCCAGAACTTGTCTCTCCACTTTCTAGCTGCCAGATGCTGGGCTGTGTGCCACGTGTGGCTCGTAGGAACAGGCCTTGGTGCACAGTGCGTGAGCTTTTCATTCTCTTGGGTGTCCTAGGGTTAGGTAAATGTTTAGTTCCTGAATAGGAAACTGACAGCCTTTCCCAGAGTGGCTGTGCCATTTTATACTCTCTCCGGCAACGTGCAGTAACCCGGCTGCTGAATGTTGAACAGACTGCATCCATCTAGGAAACCCCAGGCCATCCACTCATTTCCTGCCCCAGAGTCTGGCATCCTCTGCAGCTCTGTTTCTCTGTGGTAAAGGTGTGCAGAGACCATAATGCAGACACAAAGCCCGCTCACAGTTGCCAGGTTTCATTGTCATTGACATCTGCAAATACCATGTTTCCCTGAAAATAAGATACTGTCTTATATTTATTTTTTCTCAAGAAGACACATTAGGGCTTATTTTCAGGGGATGTCTTATTTTTATTAAGTATAATATAACAAATCTACATTTATTCAAATACAGTTAAGTCATCTTCTACTGGAACCTGACGGGGGAGCCAACCTTGTTGGTGGGGCTGGTGCTAGTGATGCATGAACTCCTTTCCCCTAGCCTTTCACATGTAATAGGATGCCTGCGACCACGGTTACTACACTTGCGTGAACGGCTCAGAGAAAGGAGTTGTGGTAGATAAAAGGTATTCCAGTCTTCCCTACAGCTCCACACCAAAATGCATGGTGTGGCTATGCAGATACGCTGCATGGCCACGCCCATCACTAGGTCTTATTATCGGGATAGGGCTTATATTTAACAAATGCATAGAAATCCTGCCAGGGCTTAATTTTTATGTAGGTCTTATTTTCAGGGAAACACGGTAGCAAAGTTAGCAGCTAAATATCTTTTTTGTACACATAAAGGAAAAAAATCACCATGTCTATGCTTTTTTCAATTCAAATTTAGGATTTCAGGGGTCTTATTTAACTTTATTTTCTTAATTTGTATCTCTTTAATTTTATGCTGAAAATCTTTGTTTTTATAAACATTAACATATTTATTTACTTTGTTCTGTGATGTGCACATAATAGTTTCAAAATAAAAATACCAACATCATTATAAATTTGAAGTCTGTGAATGAAGACTAAGATGCCTTCTTCACTGTCCATCTTGTCCTGGAGTGTGGTCCACAGGCAGGCACCTTCAATGTGCAGTACTCTGAGGCTGCCAGGGTGATTATTTTTTCTGAGAAATTAATTTGATAATTTAATATACAGCTTGAAGTTCCTTTGCTTCCATTTCTTTTCAATTTCTTAGGCTTGTTCATTTGATATTTTTATTATGTGTGGAAAAATAGATACATATTATTAAGGCTTTTTAACAAATTCATTCTTGTCTCCTCTGTCCTGTTCTCTCCCTTCATCCACAAAGCTAACCTAGTCATTGTTTCTCTCTCTTTTTTGCAAATATAAAAGAAATATCTTGCATTAGCATTCTCCTCCTTACACTAACTGTGGCACGTGAACAGTGCGGCTGCCTATCTGAGCCCAGCCTGCTGCAGGCTTCTCACAGTGCGTGGACCACACTTGCTCTTTTCTGCAGCCTCCAATGGGGTGTGCACCTGTGTTCTCCAGCAGCATACAGCGATGGCCTTGGAAGGTAACCAGGCCTTGCTATTTCAAATAATGCCAGAGTGAGAACTGCTGTGCTCTGTCATTTTGCCTGTTTGGAGTACACCTGCAACCAAATTCCTAGAAGCAGGTCAAAGGATAATCCATGTGCAAATTTGCAAGGTTTTAACAGTATCTCTCCATGGTGGTTGTAGAATTCTGCATGCCCACAACCAGGCCAGGAAGGGCTATGTAACCTCCCCAAAACAAGGAGGATCATTCTATAATTTATGGTTTTGAAGGACCCCCGTAAAACCTGACAGAAAACGCAGCACAAGCTAGACAGTTAAAGCCCCCTTACCCCCCTGCTCTTTCCTCCCTGAGTAGTTTGAGAAAAACAACCCTTACCCAGAAAGTCCCTGGCTCGAGCCAAGAGAGACAAGCCTGCCTAGATACAGAACTACCCCGACCCCTACCACGAGCCACTTCCTCACTCCATCCACCTGCGTGTGGTTTTCAGCTTTAAAAGTAGTCTGTAACAGCCTCCCGGGGTCCTTCCCCCTGGTGGCTGAGGGACCCTGACGTGTCAGCAATAAACCTGCCTCTTGCTTTTGCATCGACTTGTGTCCAGTGAGTGGGCTTTGGGGTGCGACCCCCGGTTAGGGTGCGACCCCCGGTTAGGGTACAACAGTTTGAGTCTTCTAAAAGAAATCAAGAGTCTCTCATAGCTTCCCTTCAAGAGAATAATGTGGAATTTTAAAAAGTGACATCGTAACTAGATAAAGAAAATGGAATGTGTGGAAAATTTATCCTCCTCCTTCCACCCCCTCTCCTCCACCCTCTCCCTCTCTCGCTGCTCCTTCCTGCCAGATTCCAATTTGACATCTGCCGGTAACCAGCGGTCTCCTGGAAGTGGCACTGGTGCAATCCTCAGGACTTGTGCTGGTCCTGCAGGAAATTCTCGCCTACGGGCAATGAGTGATTGGCTCATCCAGGGATACGTGTGAGGGCTGGTTGCCCACTGCCCCAGGCCCCCATGGCTGCTTTAGGCAACTGAAGGCAGAAACTGGACACAGGAGATGAGTGGCGGCCATCAGCAGTGCTTCACGCAGCACGTCTGACCCTCTTGCCTTCACCAGCATCCCACCTTACAGAGCTCTCACAGTGGAAAATAAGTCACCTGAAACTGGTACATCGGGCGACAGACGACCAAACCCGAGGCAGCGCTCGGCAGACCTCAGGCGGACAGAGCCGAACCCGAGGCAGCGCTCGGCAGCCCTTAGGAGGTCAGAGCCGAACCCGAGGCAGCGCTTGGCGGTCCTCGGCGGACAGAGCCGAACCCGAGGCAGCGCTCGGCAGCCCTCAGGCGGACAGAGCCGAACCGAGGCAGCGCTCGGCAGCCCTTAGGAGGACAGAGCCCAACCCGAGGCAGCGCTTGGCGGTCCTCGGCGGACAGAG
>NW_003852640.1:1636178-1637177 GCF_000181295.1 Otolemur garnettii | reverse complement strand
CCCGAGGCAGCGCTCGGCGGTCCGCAGGCGGACAGAGCCGAACCCGAGGCAGCGCTGGGCGGTCCGCAGGCTGACATTGCTTAGCCGGCGGGCGGGGGCTGCTAAAGGAGACTGAAGACTGAAATGACAAAGTGGGGTTCTCAGACGTGACGGCCCGCAGGTTTCCTGGGACTCCAGCCGGCAGCACATTGTGGCCCATTCTACTGCACTCTTTAAAACTGATGGACACGTTACACCACGGAAAACTCAGGGTTCAAATAGTATTTGAGAAAAGCAAAAAACTTTACTTGAAACCCACTGAGTTCACCTGTAGTCGTCTGAGTTCCCTCCCAGCGCACTGGTCTCCTACGGCTTTAGATCTGATCTGCTGGCTTTTCTACTGATGCTGAGCTGGAAACTTCCTGCTTGGGGCATTGCTAGTTCAAGGTTCTTCGGCTGAAGGAAAGGTAAAGAGAAGGATGAGAGGGTCTTTCAAATCAAAGAGGCGTGGAGACTCTACCCAAAGCTTTGGTCTACAGCCTTGGTCAGATTCCCATCAGGTAGGTGAAGTTTAGCCATGTTTAAATTTTGTCAGGAAAGTAAGCCAACTCTCTCTTGTAAACTAATGAGATTATGTATCTATTACTATCCCATAAGCAAAATTTTACAATGAAAGTTATAAGATCTTCGTGTGTGTGTGTGTGTGTGTGTTTAAATGTGTTAATGTGTGTGTATTATGTTACCTCTTGTGCCTACATGGTAGCAAATTGACTTACAGATAATGGGGGTTGATAAATTATAATAAAAAGCCCAGATAGTTTCCAAGTTCATTTAGGTAAGTCTTTAATACCTAAGCTGATTTTAAAATTGGTAAAATAAAAATTTCTTCAAAATTTAGTTTAGACATCTTTTCATGGGTCTGTTAGTTAGACAGGCGTTTGCTGCTTCTGATAGACATTTTAAAAGCACACAAGCAGTACTTTTTTTATTATCTTTTTTTTTTTTTTTTTTTTTTTTTTT
>NW_003852640.1:1628424-1636158 GCF_000181295.1 Otolemur garnettii | reverse complement strand
TTGTTTTTTGGTTTTTTTTTTTGCAGCTTTTGGGCAGGGCTGGGTTTGAACCCACCACCTCCAGTATATGGGACCAGAGCCCTACTCCTTTGAGCCAGAGGCACCACCCACAAGTAGTACTTTTGACACTTAATTTGTCTGTGAGTTTAAGCTGTAAGGGCTGACTGTTCGGCTCCTCCAAAGCCTTACACACATCTTTCAGTGGGCTGGTCTTTAGTTTTGTGCCATTAGACCCCAAGTTCCAGACAAGTGACCGCAGGAGGCCTAGAGAAAACACTCAGGCCCCCCCACCCCCCTGCCCTGGTTGTGCCTCTTGGCCATTCTGGGAGGGATCAGATCCTCAGGCATTATCCTTTTTCCTGGGCTCCACACCTGATACATAATTAACATTGCTTGCTCCCTAGGTTTTTCACTGAAAAAGGGCTAGCTGGTGGACTGACCCAAACTGGGGTGGAAACAAGTGCCAAGTGCAGGAAAGAGGCACAGATGGAAGTGAGTGGTGAGTGAAATCACAGGCAGCCCACGCAGTCTTTACAGCTCCGACTGAAGACCTACCAGTAGATGCAGCTGTGCTATTGAAGCACATCGACTCATTCCCCACTACAGAGCCTGCCTCCAAATGCAGCTTCATTGTCACTCACCACTCACTGATAGGTTTCAATGAGTCTGAGAGGAGTTGATTTATTATGGTCTGTGTGCAGTCAGACCTCCCCGCTAATGATAATCTATGTTTGCAGCCCCTCCCCAGCACTAGCGTCACTGCATCAGCCCCACCTCAGATCATCAGGCATTAATTCTCAGGGGGAGCACAACCCAGATCCCTCACATGCATAGTTTACAGTGGGGTCCACACTCCTGTGAGACTCTGATACTGCCACTCACCTCCCGCTGTGGGACCCAGTTCCTAACAGGCCACTGGACTGGTTCCATTCCTGACCTGGAAGTTGAGCACTGAAGCGTTTTTGTTGCCATTAATGATATTTAGTTTAAAGCAGATTTTCTCTGATTTTCAGCCCAACGCAGAGCACTCCATCTGTACACTGTAAGGGAAAGGGTCACATAGGAGGAGAAATTTGAAGGTGCTGTAGGTCCCTGGAACACAGTACATACTTAGTGAAAAATATTTCCTTACATCTTATTTCAGACATTTTTCTACTCACAGCCCTCTTTCCTCAAAGTAAATTTTACGTAAAAGCTTAATTCATAAATAGGCAAAAAACCCAGCTAGTCTTTTGAAGTGGGACTCAGGCCATCTAAGTCCCAAGTGACCCTCAGCAGCGCCCTAGGCCATGGAGACACTTGGGCAAGGTCCCAGCAGTGAAAGCCAGAGCTGCCCACCCTAACACCCAATGGGGGTCCTCACTGGGAGCAGCAGTGCTGCTGGAGTAGTCATACCTGTCTGACTGCTCCAAAATGCTGCTGAGAGTAGCCACTGTTATCCTGAATAACCATTTCATGCAGGACACTGCTGGTCAGGTCCCAACAAGGCCAGATGAGCCTAGGTGCCAACATCTGGAGACTGTTCACGTCCAAGGCCTACTGTCATATATAAGTTGGGAGACGGGACTCCATGGTGCCAGCCAAGGACCCAGGGCACTCTGTGCACCCAGTGAAGTGTTAACTGGCTGTGAGTTTACCCTAACTGGAAATACCTTGAAGATACAGCCACCTTGAAAACAAGAGATATTTTAACCTTCTAACGAATGCGTGTGGGGTCTGTTTAATATATGATATGCTGATTAATAACACTGCTGATGCTGCTTTTGCTGGGAGGGCATAAAAATGACAAAGAGCAGCGGGGACAGCAGAGCAACTCTTTTAGGAGATATCTTCACTGCTTTCCAGAATCACTGGCTTTTCTGTAAATAAAAGTGAAATTGCTAATCCCTCATCAGCTTCTCCATTTATTGGCTTAGTGACAGGGAGATGAACATCTTGGTCCAACAATACTACCACACCCAGAAAAGAGCAGATAAAGAGCTCAGGGAAGCCGGTGGATGTTGGCACAGCCCAGGGCACCATGCCAGAGGACCCCTGATCTGCTCCTGAAATTCACAGGTACCCACGCCCTGCCCTAGGGCACATGTTTGGAACTTCCTGACCAATGACTGCAGAAGCCACCTGACCTGGCCAGAGTTGTGGGTAGTGGGGCCCTGGGTGGGCCTGTGGGACTGTGGCGAACCCGTGGGCATGGCTAAGGGTGGGACTGGGTGCATAGGTATTAGTGGGGCTGTGGGGGGGGCAAGGTTGCCCCCCTACAAAGCTGCAAGCCCCAGACTTTCTCCTTCCTCTGCCTCTCCCCATCGGATGGCTTCTGGCAACCAGAAGGAAGTGTCCTGCCAAGGGAGGCTCAAGAACTGGCTCCAGGCCAGCTTCTAGTCTGAACATCTCTGCTCTGACCTCGGTGCCTTCACCAGTCTCCGGGTGGTCAGGAAAGCAGCCCCGTCCCAGGGCTGTGCAAACCTGCTCCATAGCCTGGCTGAGAGGAACAGGACGTTGCTGCCATATGGTTGCTGTAGGCAGCTCACAGCACATTCCCAGGGCAGGCCTCCCTTTTGTGAGAAAACCCTCCAGCCCATAAGGACACCTGCTGCTATGCCCCCACCCACAGGCTTCTGTGTCTAGCGGGGCCTCCAGGACAGCTCACTCCTCACTGTCCCGTCATTGGCCTCAGGATCCATCTGTGCATAAATCCTCTGTGCACAAGCAGCATCGCACAGGGATGGCAGCACAGAGACAGTCACAGAGAGTCAGGGGTTGAATTGAGTCCCAGACAAGTTGTGTGCTGAAGTCTTAACCTCCAGGACCTCAGAATGTGACCATGTTTGGACACAGGATCTTTAAAGAGGTGATCAAGTTAAAATGAGGCCATTGGGCCCTAACACAACCTGACTGGTGTTGAACAAGGAAAGACGACTAAGCTGCAGGACACACAGGGGATGACCATGTGAGGACACGGGAGAAGGTGGTCATCTACTCACCAAGGAGAGAGGCCTGAGGAGGAGCCTGCCCTGTGACACCGTGGCCTCCAGCTATCAGCCTCCAGAACTGAGAACACAAATGGTGTCGCTCATGCAGCAACATCTTTGGGACAGCAACCTGGTGAGCCAAGTGCATGGAGCTGCAGCACCCAGAAGGATCACCCAAGAGCACCCCACAGCCCTTCTCTGATGCTGTGAGGATAGCACAGCACTGTAGACTCTGACCATAGAATCAAGGCCTCAGGCACCTGGTCCTGGCTGCAGTGGGCTGTCCAGGGCAGGAGTGGGCTGGGCATCCAGGCTCAGCGCCTACTGCCAAGTGTAAAAGTGGCAGCCTGGCTCTGCCCCCTATCTCGTCTTTCCTTGAGCTGCTGTGGCTGCCTGGGAGCCTTCCATTAGGTTCCATCTCTGCTTCCAGAAGCTGGGGGCCAGTTCTGCTGTGGGCTGCCAGGAGCTCTGGCTAAGACAGAAATGGGCCCCATGATGGTTGCAGGCCAAAGACCCTCAGGGAAGTGAGGAGAGCTGGAGCTGACAGCAGAGAAAACACAGCCATGCTCAGGGTACACAGGGGGCTAAAAACAAGCTGCCGGATCCCTCACAGACACCTGGCACAAATGTCCATGGAAAGCCAGGCTCTGGGCAGGACACAAAACTGCAGGTGAGGTGGCTGTTCCCAGCAGCACTAGAGACTTAAGGACAGAGAATGACAAACCCCAAGTCCCAAATCTAGCTCCAGATACAGCCTGAAATCCAGGGACTTCCTGCAGTTTAGCTGAAAGGATCTTTGATCCTGCTGGGACAACGGAGAAAGCTGAAAGCCATGCTGAGCAGGGTCAGGAGAACACTGGTTTTCGACGTCAGCTGAACTCCACCGTGCCAGGAGCTCAGTGTGTGAGTTAGAACGACCAGGCACTAAGGGGACAGGCTGGGAGCATCTGGGGGTCTCCTGAACACCCCCAGCCTGCCTTCTAGCCAGATCAGCCTCCTTTTGCATCTGCCAAGGCTGCTACAGGCCTGCTGAGAGTCCTGGTAGTGCCTGACCTCAGGGTATCAGGCAAGAAGCCAGCATGGCCCGCAGCTGCCCTCCACCCCCATGTCTGCAGCTCATATCTGACTGTAGCTGGAAGATCATACCCCAGGTGACAAAGCATATGCAAGGAGAAGGCTCTCTGACAAGCATCATAAGAGCTTGTTATTTTATGTCAACAAAAATCTGGTGAATGTGCATGGGAAGGGGCAGGACATTGCTTTAGACCAGTGGTTTTCATCTGGTGTGCCATGAGAGGATCTTAGGTGTGCCACGAAAATTTCTAAAGATTGTTAATTAAATTATTTAGTAACTCCCGCAGCTAGCACGATTTGCTCACCTTGGTGACAGAGCCTAGAATCAACTGTGCCACGTGGAGCTGAGATGCTGGGAACATGCAATGGTAAGGAAGGAGCCCCGAGGGAGGTCAGCCCTCAGAGGCCCCTGAGCTGGAGATGGAGGCAGACTCTGCAGTCCCCAAGTTGCCATCAGATCACAGGACAGCAGGGTCTCCTGAGAGTTTCCCCTCAGCCCCCACCAGGCCTGCTGCCATCCCTCAGAAAGAGCCCAGATCTCTCAGGGGAGCTGAGTGTGGGGTCCGTAGTGAGGGAGAATGAGGTGAGGTATGGGGCCAGAACCTCCCCCTCGGTAACTTCCCCTATCCCAGCATCTGTTTGCTGTGGGCCCAGTCTCTGTCCCATCAAAACCCCATTAAATGTCCCCAAACTCAATGAAGAAAATGTTGCCAATCCTGTCCCACAGGCCAGGAAATGGGGCCATATGGGCCATTGCTGGCAGGTGGAGGTGGGTGCCACTCCCAGCCTCTCATCCTCCCTGGGGGGCCAAGGAGCATCTTGGCAGAGGGTGCTCAGGCCTGACCAAGCACCAGGGCCCTTTGGCTCTGCCACCAGCCTGTGGCCTCCCTGGGCCTGTCTCCACATCTGTGGGTGAAGTCAGATGCAGGCATCCATGTTCCAACAGGGGAAGGAAGGTCTGGAGTCTGCTCTAAAAAGGAAGCCCCTCCCTCTGCCAGACCAGGTCAGCGCAAAGAGGGCTGGGAGGAGCTAAGAGCAGGAAGATGGTCCTGAGGGCCGGCACACCTGCAGCCCACATGGGCCCCAAAAGTCCCTACTCTCCCAATGTGATGCCAGACTCTTTCCCCTTAGTGAGCATTTTCTCACCCTTCCTCACAGGAAAACTCTGCCCCCGCTCACCCCCTCAGCCCCAAGATGCCCTCCTCCAGAATGTCTCCCTGATATTCCTACCCCAACCTCAAATACCAGAGCCTCCATGGGGACTGGGTCTGCCTCATCTTGCTGTCCCAGAGGCCAACATGGGGGAAGGTTCAGGGTAGAGGCTTGGGGCCCAGGTCAGGGCTGTGCAGTCTCCCAAGGACAGCAGAGACATGGCCCCTCAGAATGATTGCCAGCACTAATCTGCCCACCAAGTTCCACCCTTGCAATCTCACCCATTGCCAGGCAGGAAGAAGTGTAGATGGCTGGATGTCCTGTCCATAGCCAGCATGGAGCTCTGAGCCCAAGGCTGCAAGTCCAGAAAGATAAACATGATTCATGCAGGTCCCCAGGAAGGAAGGGACCTGGAGACCAGCAGTGTCCAGAGGGCCACCCAAAGGAGCCACCCCAGCTGAGTAAGGCAGAGCAGGAAAGGCCAGGGCCTTGAGGCACAAGGCTCTGTGGGCAGCGAGTTGGGGTGACTGGACTGCCCTGAAGGGGTTCCTTGGGGTGTGGGCATAGCCTAGGGAGGAGGCATGGGCCCAGAAAGGAGGTCAAACTGATACAGGATTCCCCCATTCTCCAGGCTCAGGTGAGCTCAGAAATCAGACCCCCATTTCCAGGCACAAACAGGCTGCCCTTTCTAGGCCACACCCTCTGGGCTCTAACAAGGTCAGGAACAAACCAGCCTGAGACTTTCGGGTGGTTGTTCCTCCTCGAGTAGGGAACACATATCCTAATCCCTTTCCTGAGACAAAAACTGCAAAGACCTAATGACCTTGCCCCAGGGGAGGGAATGCATTCAACTTTGAAAGGATACTTTTCCACCTCCCAAATCCTAGCCAAAATGTGATTCTCCAGACAATATATAACACCAGACAAAGGACCAGGGGAACTTCCGACTTGGAAACTTGGCACTCTAATCAGGACAACATAGTGAGACTCCATCTCAAACAAAACAAAAAACAAACAAAATGAGCAAGACAACACTGTACATGGGAGCTGTGGGGGCTGTAGACTCCCAGGCCCTGGTTCCTCCAGGGTGTGGAGCCCCGAAGGGAATAGGCACCAGAGGAGGGCTGAGGGCGGTCAGGAGGGAGGTGCCCAGTGGGCAAGAGGACGGATGGCATCTGGCCTAGGTTGTGGAGATCCAGGAGCTGGCGTACACCCCTATCCCTGTCCTGGCCACAGTGAGGAAGTGAGCCCAGAAGGGCAAGAGTCCTTTGGTAAACACCGGAGGTGGCACACGGAGCCTGCCTGCCTTCCTGCCATCGGAAAGGTAGCTTGTGGTAGCACTGCAGCCCTGCCTTATCACTGCCCATAGTGAGATGGGATAAAATCCTGTCACTTTCACCCCACTCTTTACCTTCCCTATTTCTTGCTTCACCCCCTTCTTCCCCTAATTCTTGCTAAACTGGCTTGCTAGATCAGCAAAACACTATCAATAGAAGGGGGAGGGAGGGGGAGGTAAAACAGTTTAGGTAAGTTACTAATACTTAACAATAGTTTAAGAGTAGGTAAAATAGATTATTAAAAGATTAATAATAAATGATAAACAGTAAAAAGTATTAGACATTAAGTGCAATTTTAAGATAAGTGTGTAAGAAATTGTAATAAACTGTTTACTGTTTAATGAAATATTAAAAGAGGCAGAGGGGAAAAAGGGAAGTAGAGGTAGAGGTACCAAGAAGTCTGGGCTGCAGAAGGGGACCCCCACTTCTCCTATTTACTCTCCACAACCTCACCATACTCAGGGGCCCAACAAGCCCAACCAGGCCTGATGGTTAGAAAGATATTATTAGAAAAAATGACTAAGACCAATGTGACTCAATGTCTGTCTGTGATTATTTTTACTGTACACCCTGTACACATTTAAACAATTCCTTTTTCATCAATTTTCTGATCATGCAAGCTCACCCCAATATTGCATCAGCCTACCTTATATAAACTGACCCATATTGGTGGTCTGGGCTGCTCCCTGTATTGAGGGGACAGCTGGCCAATCGGTCTTTTTAATAAAGGCTCCCTATTGGCATTATATTGATTGGCTTTGAGTCTTAATATCTCACGTCCGTCCTATAACATTAGCTCTGACTCGAGATGGAAAGAGCGACTTCCTCCTTCCACACAGCTGCAGTTTTTCTTTGCATGATTTATTTTAGAGTTTTCTAAACATGTCAGTGCCACGAAGATGGATTTCTAATGGGATAAACTTTTTCATTGGCCTTATAAAGTCAGTCTTAATTCCTTAACACAGTCTGGAAATGCTATTCCAGCCAAAGCCTTGGTCATGTTAGACTCAAAACCAACCTGGCCACATGGGATTCTGCCTCAGTTTCTTACAAGTATGCCTGCACAAAGTCTTTTCATTGCTCTCTCTCAAACACCTTTTTTGGCCAGAGTAGGGAACACATATCCTAATCCCTTTCCTGAGACAAAAACTGCAAAGACCTAATGACCTTGCCCCAGGGGAGGGAATGCATTCAACTTTGAA
>NW_003852640.1:1605695-1628404 GCF_000181295.1 Otolemur garnettii | reverse complement strand
GGAATGCATTCAACTTTGAAAGGATACTTTTCCACCTCCCAAATCCTAGCCAAAATGTGATTCTCCAGACAATATATAACACCAGACAAAGGACCCAGGGGAACTTCCGACTTGTATCTTCCTCTTTGCCAGAAGTTCTGATACTTTTTACTTCTTCTGTATTCCTTTCCGTCTAATAAAATCCTATCTTACCACTGATCTGTGGTCCATGGATTTATTTTTTGAGTCCCTGAGATCAAGAAATTCCAGTAACATATTTGGGGGCTATCGTCCGGGATTGAAGATCTGTGGTAAGCAATGGCACCACTCACCTCTATCCTGTTTTTCTCTATAATCATGATAATGGGGGCCAATAATTTGGATGCCCATCAGCCCCTGAAAGTGCATAGTGCGGTGGCCAACTTCCAGGTCACGGGCGAGAGGCCGTTAGGGAACAAACTTTCTAATTCCTCTTGACTCCAAAAGAAAGGAGCGGGAGGGAATGTCAGAAGGCTTGAGAGCCAAGCAAAGAGTAGAGCCCAGAGGCCCTGGGTTTCCTAGCAATGGTTCTGACCCCACGGCACTGGAGGGCCTTCTGAAAACCATGTTCTCCCAGATCTTTTACTATCCCCTCGTGTCTTCCTGGGTCCCAAATTCTATTTATCTCTACAAACCCCTGCCTCTTTCTCTCCTTGTGGTTTGCATGCTTTGTTTGAACATTGATAAAGGATTGGTACTGGCTCTTTCTGGTATTTTTCAGTCAAAAGGTCCTTTTCATTGCCTTTTCCTCCAAAATTAAATTCAATTGCTTTTCCAGGTGTTTGAGAAAAAGCAGAATTGCACTAACAATTAGAGGCCAAGAAACCGGCTCCAAACAAAGGGGAAAATGGTGAAGGGAAGCCAGGGCAATTCCCCGAGGCAAGACTGGTCCTAAACCTGAGGCTAAATTTCAGTCTCTCTCTCTTTTTATTTTTAAGAGACAGAGTCTTACTTTGTCACCCTCGGTAGAGTGCTGTGGCATGACAGCTCACAGCAACCTCCAGCTCTTGGGCTTAGGCAATTCTCTTGCCTCAGCCTCCTGAGTAGCTGGGACTACAAGCGCCCACCACAATGTCTGGCTATTTTTTGTTGCAATTTGGTCTGGGCTGGGTTTGAACTCTCCACCCTCAGTATATAAGGCCGGAATCCTACCCACTAAGCCATAGGCACTGCCCTAAATTTCAGTCTCTTTAAAAGCAAAAAGGAAAGAAAGAAAATCTTTAAAATAGGGCAGTGACTGTGGCTCAGTGGGTAGGTCACAGGCCCCATATATCAAGGGTGGTGGGTTCAAACCTGGCCCAGGCCAAACTGCAACAAAAAATAGCCAGGTGCTGTGGCGGGCGCCTGTAGTCCCAGCTACTTGAGAGGCTGAAGGAAGAGAATTGCCTAAGCCCAGGAGTTGGAGGTTGCTGTGAGCTGTGATGCCACAGCACTCTACTGAGGGCAATAAAGTGAGACTCTGTCTCAAAAAAAAAAAAAAACCTTAAAATGAAGAAAGGGTTTGGTGCTTGTAGCACAGTGGTTATGGCACCAGCCACATACACCCAGGCTGATAGATTAGAACCTGGCCCAGGCCAGCAAAACAACAATGACAATGGCAACAAAAAAATAGCTGGCATTGTGGCAGGGTACCTGTAGTCCCAGCCATGTGGGAGGCTGAAGCAAGAGAATCACTTAAGCCCAAGAGTTTGAGGTTGCTGTGAGCTGTGATGCTATGGCCCTCTACGAAGGGTGACATAGTGAGATTCTGTCCAATAAATAAATAAATAAATAGGGGAAGAAAGGAGGCCAGATGAGATGGCTCACACCTGTAATCCTAGTACTCAGGGTAGCTGATGAAAGGTTACGGAACAAAAGATGAAAGATTATTCTGAGGTGCAAGACAAAAGAAAAATGGAGGCCCTGTTTGTGCAATTAAAATGGCTTTATTCCACTCAGGTGAAGCTGGGGTGAGATTTCCAACCAGAAGGAAATCCACACATGGGTAATGGCAAATGGGGCGGGGAGGGGGGTGCTTGAAGGTCAGGAAGGTGAAATTAAGGGGTTGGGACATTCCCTTTCCTGGGTTGGACATCTGTTGTAAGGGTAGAGGGTGGCCTATTTACCTTTCCCAGGTGGGACATCTGGGAGGGTAGGGTAGGGAATTGACTCATTTAGGTTTCTTAGGTGGGACATCCAGTGGGAGAGGATAGGGGGTTGATTCTTTTGGCAGATCTACCCTGTTTTGGTGGAGTTTGACCCTATCGTTCCAATCTTTTTTGTCTATTATAAGGAGGTGGGATGATAGGCATGGTATCTCTTTGATTACTTCCTGCAGGTGGAGGGGCTGCATGGCCTGCCTGTAAAGAGAACGGGAGGAGGAGGAGACTGGGGTATGGGAATGACATTTATAGGAATGCTTTGGATTTTTCAGTCTGACCTGGTTGGTATCCAGTAAGGCAAGGATATGAGTAGCTGTTTTCTGGTGACTGGTTAATAAATCAAGACATGTGGTGGAAGGCTACTGGTTCAAAACTGAGAATGAGAAAAAAAATCACAAATAGTGACCTTATCAGACAATAACCAAAGAGGAAGATGGTCAGTGAGAGGCAGGAACCAGCTGGAGTTGCCAGGGCTGCCAGCAATCCTGAGAGGATATCTAATACCCATTACCAAGATCTCTGCCCATTTTTAGAGGATTTTTATTAGGTGGCAACATGAATGAAGTTGCTCCCATGTTTATTAGAAGAGAAAAGATCAGCTTACCTTCTATAAGCAAAAATACCTAAATCTCAGTTTTCCAGGACGGCATCCAGGAGGCATTCTGATTTTTCCAAGGGTAGTCCACCTTTTGCAGCTAGGCTCAGGAGGGAATTTCAGCCACATTCTGAGAGTGTCTACACCAGATCTTCAGAAAGACCTGGGCAGCCAGACCTCTGCAGGCTGGACACAGTTTGGCAGGGGATAGATTTGGGGCACTGCTTTGCCTAGAAGCCTGGCTTGCTGCACTTAAATGATGATCGTGAGTAAGATTTTATTTTGAGGGGGATCCTTGTAGAGTTTTAAGTAGCCAGTTTTGCTTAGTGCCAGAAGACAATACTGGAGTTCTGAGAGGCACTGGCCACACCTTGAAGGCCAGATGAATGAGATCTCACTGAGAGGTCTGAGGGCCCTGGGGAATTTCCACTATTTTTTTCTACCATGTTCGGTGGAAGGTGGAAGGGGCAGTGCAGAGGGGGATGTGGTATTGTTTAAGGGAAGGACATGGGCATGGGGGTTGGAAGGCAATGAGAATGGGTGACTGGCAAGAGGTTATAGGTGGAAGAGAGGTATCCCACACAGAGAAACTTCCCTGCGTTCTGATCAAGAGAATGGAGGGATGGTAGGAGGGGAGTTGGAGAGGAACAGCAGGGGCTGTGGAAGGTATCAGGAGAAGCTAGTGTAACCCAAGCTAGGAGAATCTGAGCGGGTTCATAGGGTGAACACAGGGAAGGAATGTTTCAGAATATGAGAAATGCCTGGATATAAGGGATCTCTGACCATTTGCCTAATTTTTGACAGTAATTATTGAGATCAGTGAGAATTGAGAGATCGAAGGTGCCACACTGAGGCCACTGCAAGCCATTGTCAAGCTTGTACATATGCCATGCAGTATTACAGAAAAAAAATGAGACGTTTTGGTTTGAGGGCAGCATAGAGCTTTAGAGGCTTGAGATTAGTCAAAAGGCAGCTTAGAAGTGAAGAAGGGGGAATGTGTGACTCTGGAGATAAAAGGCAGCTTAGACGTGAACAAGGGGGAATTTCTGACAGAGTAGTGCTCATATCAGAAACTAGAGGTAAGCAAGGAAATGAGATTAAAAAGGAGATTGTAGGCTGTGCACCCATAGCTCAGCGGCCACATGCCCCAGGGCTGGTGGGTTCAAACCCGGCCAGGGCCTGCTAAACAACAACAACAACAAAATAGCCCAGCACTGTGGCAGGCACCTGTAGTCCCGGCTACTAGGGAGGGTGAGATAAGAGAATCACTTGAGCCCAAGAGTTTGAGGGTGCTGTGAGCTGTGATGCCATGGCACTTTACCAAGGGTGATAAAGTAAGACTCTGTCTCAAGGAAAGAGAGAGAGAGAGAGAATGCAGGAGGAAGAAGAAGAAAGTCAGACCAAGTGGAAAAAATGGTGATCCAGACCTCTGGAAGAGCACTGGATGGTGAGCTCACCTATCAGAAATGGTCCAGCCCACAGTAGAGCAATGGACAAGCCTGATTCGTTGAGTATGGCGGTGGGAGATTACCCAGACCCTCTGAGTACTGATATTGGTCAAAAGAGGGGCTGACCTCTGCACAGGACCTTAACCAGCCAGAGGGGTTTAGGCCCACAGTAGGGCACTAGAGAAGGCTGGGGGACCAACCAGAGCTCAGGCCTACACGAGGGCATCCCCAAACACAAGGCAACACCACCTGCTGGGCAAGCCACCTGGCCCTGTCCAGAATGCAAGGGGGAACCACTAGAGGGCAGCCTGACCTCAGAGGCGAAGTCCTCCTGGGACAGTGACCCATCAGCCCCCAAACTGGACAGAGGGTGCCCAGGGCAGATTCTTATGGCTTCAGCTTGTGTCATCACCCCTCAAGAGCCCCGGGTTTGCCTCATAGTGGAGGGCCAGAAGACAGTATTTCTTCTGGACACTGGAGCAACCTTTTCTGTACTCCTCTCTAACCTTGGTCTTCTATCCCCCAAATCTGTAACTATAGACGGGTTGTCTGGAAAGCCAGTAACCAAATTCTTCTCTCATCCTTTAGGCTGCCATTGGGGGCAACTTGCTGTTCTCTCATGCCCCCTAATCATGCCTAGAAGTACTGTTCCCCTTTTAGGAAGGAACATACTAACTAAAGCAGGAACAACCATGGTTTTTTGTTTTTGTTTTTAGACAGGAAGTAGGATTTATTATTGGTAGACTCAACTGATAGGCAACACAGTGTTAAGTCCTTATGAGTGCAGGGCCTGCCACTTGTCCAGGGGGCCACGACTGGGGATGTATTTGACCCCACAGCCATCTGGGATGAGCCGCTTCTCAGCCACCATATCTTCAAATTCGTCTGAGTTAAACTTGGCAAAACCCCATTTCTTGGAGATGTGAATCTTCTGACGGCCAGGAAACTTGAACTTGACCCTGTGAAGGGCTTCAATCACATGCTCCTTGTTCTGTAGTTTGGTGCAGATGGACATGATGATTTGGCCAATGTGAACCCTGGCCACAGTGTCCTGGGGCTTTCCCAAGGCACCAGGCATACCTGTCTAGAGCCTAGATGGGATACAGCACAAGGTCTAGCACATGACCATGTATTGGAAAGGAATGTCTCCAAGGTCCCTTAGAGCAACCTATACAAGCAACAGGCTGCATACGCTACCAAAGAGGCTGCTGTTTGTAGCAGCTGCACACCGGGCCCCCAGGAGGAAAGGCACAGGAACAACCATGTATATGAATATGGACAAGAGCCTGTACTATGCCTTCCCTTATTAGAGACAGAAATTAACCCAAAAGTATGGGCTACCAAGGGACAGGTGGAAAGAGCAAGATATGATTAACCAGTCCAAATTAAGTTTTTAAAATCCCACCATCTATCCCAATCAAAAACAATACCCTTGGCCAGGTCTGGTGGCTCACGCCTATAATTCTAGCACTCTGGGAGGCTGAAGAGGGTGGATTGCCTGAGCTCTTAGGTTCCAGACCAGCCTGAGCAAGAGCAAGGCCCCGTCTCTAAAAATAGCTGGGCTTTGTGGCAGGCACCTGTAGTCCTAGCTACTTGGGAGGCTGAGGCAAGAGAATCAATTGAGCCCAAGAGTGTGAGGTTGTTGTGAGCTATGAGGCCATGGTACTCTACCAAAGGTGACCAAGTGAGACTCTGTCTAAAAAAAAAGAAACCACACACACACACAATACCCTCTAAAAGCAGAAGCTAAGAATGCGCTAATACCCATAATACAGAATCTAAAGTGACAAAAATTATTAATACTTTGCAACAGTCCATGTAACACTCCTATGCTAAGAGTTCTACAGCCAAACAGGACTTGGAGACTAGTACAAGACCTCCACCTTATAAATGAAGCAGTCATTCCTTTCCATCCTATAGTTCCCAATCCGTATATTTTATTATCTCAAATCCCTGAAAGAGCTGCCTGTTTCACAGTCCTAGACTTAAAAGATGCCTTCTGCATTTATCTTCATGAGAATTCCCAATACCTTTTTGCTTTTGAAGACCCCTCTGACTCTAACACCCAACTTACATGGACCATGTTACCCCAGGGATTTAGGGGCAGCTCTCACTTATTTGGACAAGCTGTAGCACAAGACTTGAGTCACTTCTCATACCTCACAGTGACTCTTATTCAGTATGTAAATGGCATTCTTTTGGGAGTACCAGATGCAGAGGAATGCCACAAAGCTACCCAAGCTCTATTAAACTTTCTAGCTGATTGTGGGTACAAAGTTTCCAAGGCTAAAGCCCAATTATGTGTGCCTGAAGTGCACTATTTTGTTCTCCGACTTTTACAGGGAAAGAAAGCCTTGGGTAAAGAAAGAATAGAACCTACATTAGCTCACCCTAAACCTTGGACTCTCAGACTTCTGCAGACTCTGGATTCTTGGATATAGTGAAATAGCTAGTCCATTCTATTTTTTAATTAAAAATGCTCAGAAATAGTGCCTGGTCACTCTATAATGGGAATCAGAGGCAGATAAGGCATTCCAATAGCTGAAAAATGCCCTTTACAGCCCCTGCTTTAAGTCTTCCTACAGAACAATTTAAATCTATACATTACAGAGCAGACTGGAATTGCCCTAGGAGTGTTGATCCAATGCTAGGTCCAGTTTTGCAACCTGTAGCTTATCTTACTAAAGCAATGGACACCATGGCCAGGGATGGCCACACTGTGAGTTGTAGCAGCTGTGACCCTCTTAACCCTGGAGGCAACAATTGAACTAACTTTGGGAAGAGACCTAATTACCCCAACTTGGGGGAGTCCCTTTCTTTTTATCTTGTCTTCTACAGCTGTTAAAGTTATGGGACTAGATTCCTGGATACATAATTCATGAGTGAAATCCTGGAACTCACCACCTCCTACAGAAGCAGACCATGAAGAGAATCAACCACAGTCCACCTACACTTGTGAGCCTAAAGATTTGAAGTTATTATTTACTTGTGAGCCTAAAGATTTGAAGTTATTATTTAGAAGCCAGCAAGAGATGACATCATCAGGCTACAAACATTGAAAAGGGTTCCAGCCCAAGACCTGACTCTACTGTGGACCCCTGGACCATCCTTCATCTGGAGAAACTCTAACTGTCCCCTTCCATTGACACAGGGTTCCCCCATTCAAGCCTGGACAATAGACCCCAGTTTCCTCAGCCTGGGCAATTTCATGAAGAGAGTACCTTAACATTTTGCCCCAAGCTAGAGGTATCAATCCAGATTTCCATTTACTGTGAACCCTGGATGGCCCTCTTCTGAGGAACTTTAACTGCCCCCCAGCACTGTCCATCTTCAGCAGGAAGCAGTTTGGAGCAGTCAGCTCCCCTTTTCCCTAACGGCAGTTAGAGCTTCTATTCTGAGAGGGAGTTTTCACACAGAATTCCCCCCATTCAGGGCTGGACAGGGATTCCCCCATTATCTAGGCCCAGATGAGCTCAGAAATCAGACCCCCAATTCCAGGCACAAATAGATTGCCCTTTGCAGACCATACCCTCTGGGCTCTAATAAGATCAGGACCATAGTAGCCTGAGACTTTTTTTGGGTGGTCCCATCTCGAGTAGGGAAAACACACTCTAATCCCTTCCCTGAGACAAAAACTGCCAAGACCTAATAAACTTGCCCCCGGGGGAGGGGGGGCTGCATTCTGCTTTCTTTTTTTCTTTTCTTGTTTTTATTTTTGTTTGTTTGTTGGTTTGAGACAGAGTCTCAAGCTGTGTCGCCCTGGGTAGAGTGCAGTGGCATCATAGCTCACAGCAACCTCCAACTCTTGGGCTCAAGCAATCCTCTTGCCTCAGTTTTTCTATTTTCAGTAGAGATGGGGAGTCTCACTTTTGCTCAGGCTGGTCTCGAACTCGTGAGCTCGAGCAATCCACCGTACTTGGCCTCCCAGAGTGCTAGGATTACAGGCATGAGCCAGCACACCCAGCCTGCATTCAACTTTGAAAGGATATTTTTCCACCTCCCAAATCCTACCCGAAATGTAATTCTCCAGACAATATATACCACTAGACAAAGGACCCAGGGGAACTTCTGACTTGAGTCTTCCCCTTTGCCAGAAGCTCTGGTACTTTTTACTCCTTCTGTATACCTTTCATTTAATAAAATCATATCTTACCACTGATCTGTGGTCTATGAATGCATTTTTTGAATACCTGAGACCAAGGACCTACTAAAGAAAGAAATTCTGGTAACAGAGCGGCACTTGTGGCTCAGTGAGTAGGGCGCCAGCCCCATATACCAATGGTGGAGTGTTTGAACCCAGCCCCGGCCAAACTGCAACAACAACAAAAAAATAGCCTGAGGTTGTCGTGGGCACCTGTAGTCCCAGCTACTCGGGAGGCTGAAGCCAGAGAATGGCCTAAGCCCAAGAGCTAGGGGTTGCTGTGAGCTGTGACATCACAGCACTCTACCGAGGACGACAGAGTGAGACTCTGTCTCTTAAAAAAAAAGAAAGAAAGAAAGAAATTCTGGTAAGGAAACCCAGAGGCCAAACCCAGGGCCTTATAGGACAGAGGCTCTAAAGTGACCCATAGTGGGTGCCCTCAGGGCTACCAGACCTCAACCCTGGCCCTGGGAAGACATGGTCCGGCCCTGGGGTTCAGGACATATGTCTCCACCCTGGAGTGTCTGAGGGCACAACCCTGCTTGCAGGGTCTTGGAAGAGGCAAGCCCTTGCTCTAGAGCTGCTCAAGAGGCCCGTAGGGCCTACGTGGGGAGAGGGAAGGGCTGCACATAGGCTAAGCAGAGTCATTCTGCCCTGCAGCTGGGGTGGACAGAACAGACAGCTGTGCGGGCTGTGTAAGGCATGGGGAAGGGAGCTGAGCCACACAGCTGCAGCTCCTTGTCAGCAAGGCAGGGAGATAATACTCCCGACCCCCAGAGTTGAAGACCAGTAAATTTAATTTTAATTAGTGAATTAAATGCTGCTGATACTCTCCCTATGTGATTCTCACAGGCTCTGGCTCAACTGGGCTAGATGAACAGCCTGGGCCGAAGAGGCGCTGGGCCCAGAGGGAGGCAACTCACAGGCCTGGGCCTATGTGCAGGGGTGGCAGGTGAAGACACCCCCACTTCCTGACAGAGTCCTAGGAACCCTGCAGGCCACTTTCTGGGAGCAGTTCCCACAGTGGAGGGGCTGTTGAAGGTGAGCACGAGCGGAACAAGGGTGGAGGGACAAGGTCAGGGCAGGAGAGGAGAAGAGGCCAGCGTGAGGCATACAGAGGGTGAGGGCACAAGCCTGGCCATGGCTTGAGCACCTCTACAGGAGACCCTGGTTTGGAAAGTGACCTTGGTAGCCAGGACAGGAAAGGGCTAGAGGCTGGGCACTAGTCCACAGAGTAGAAAGGACAGGTTCCAGAGTACTTAAGGTGGGCCTGTTGACTTGGTAGCTCAGACACCAAAGAGTGATCCCAGCAGAACCAGATGGGCTGTCACCTGCACCAGGCTCTGTCCTAACCCCTAGCATGAGATGGGGCAACCAGGGAAGTCCTCTCTGATTAGGTGACATCTGAGCAGAGACTGAATCCCAGGGGGCAGGGGATGGGAGGATCAGCCATATGGACTGGGCAGAATAGCAGGGGCAAAGGCCAGAGGAAGCCAGGAGACCAAAGCCCCAGTGCACTGATGATGGGCAGAAAGGAGGTACAAGGAGAGAACTGAGAGTGTCACCTTCTCAGGAGAACATGGGTCGTTTTTATTTAAAAGATTCTCAAGGAGGCCCTGGGTATGATGCTGGGGTGAAGATACCTAGCCACTGGTCTACAGAGAGAGGGTCCCGGACCCCAAGCCCCTGTGGTGGTGCAGCCCGGGTTCCCGGGGCCATGGAGCTCATACTTCAGATAACAAGATGAGGGTGTCAGGAGCTGCCCCACCCTGCCCCAGAGTAGGAACAGCAGGAAGAGGCTGCTGACTGAAAGTGTGGTGGTGTGTGCAGGTTGAATAAGAGTTCACCAGGGTGGAGACCAGGGCTTGGGTTCAGTGGGGCATGAGTGGGCTACAGATGGGCTGGCCACAGATGCAAGGCTGGATTGGTCTCCGCTTGGTGTGGGAGCCAGGGAAGGGGACTGGAAGGAGCAGAGTGGGGGCAAGTGAGTCCCAACCCAGCAAGCCCCCATGGCAATGGTGGGGGCACCCTCTCCTCTCCCTGCACTTCCTGCCCTCCCTGGAGCTCCAAGGCCCAGCAAGTCAGGGGGAAGCTAGGCAGCTCCTGCAGCTGGTACCACCTCCGCTGCAGGCAGCAGCACAGGTGAACAGGACGCTCCAAGGCTGACCACAATGACGTCTCCTTCCCCTCCAGCTCCAGAGGTCCAGGAGGGAAATGGCAGTCCCTGGCCTGGTGCCTGGTCCCCCATGTGAGGCCCATTGTTTGACGCTGGACCTGGTGGGGGCCACCGGGAAGGCCCCGGCAGTGTCCTTCACCCTACTTACCACAGATCCAGAGCTCAGAGTGAGGACCCAGAGCAGGTGGCGCAGCAGAAACTGGCCGGATGAAGGCACTCAGGGCTGTCCTGCTCACCCTGCTGCTGTGCCGGCAGCCAGGTGCAGGAGCAGCGGCAGGGGCAGCCCTTTGAGTTCCTCAGCCTGGGGGCAAGATGTGGACTTAGGGAGAGGAGGGGATAAGGCTGCAGTCCCCAGTCAAAGGGAGGGAAATGGAGCCTTTCCTGGACTTCTATGGGTCCCCAGACACCTTTGGCCCCAGCCAGGCCTTAGGGTCTTCCCTCTCCTGCCCCACCCCAGGCTCAGCCTTTCCAGCACTACAGGGTTTGGGGACCTGGCTTTTCTCCCAGCCTCAATGTCCTCTTTTGTAAAACAGGCAAGCTATAAAGAAGGTTTGTCTGGGGTGGGACCTCACTCAGCTGCAGGACAGGAGTGGACAAGCAGAGCAGGAACGGGGGCTGGTGCTCACCTGGGACAGAGCAGTGTCCTCTGTACTGAACAGTTGTTCACAGTGCTCCTCTGTGACCAGGGAGAGGGCAGGCGCAGGAGGAGGATCACACCAGGGACGACGAGTTGGATGACGAATCAGACGACCTCGAAGAGGAAGATGAAGATGAGGACGAAGAAGAGGAGGCCAACGCTATCCCTGGCGGTAGGGGCAGAGGTACCCCTCCACCCCCACTCTGGGCCCTGTGCTGCCTGGAGTGTGCCCTCCACATGCAGCGTGGGCACCGCCAGCTGGGCGCAGCTTGTGCAAGAGACCCCTGGCAGAAGCCTCCACTGTGAGCGTGCCTCCAGTGAAGTGGGAGACATTCAGTGCACCCCTTACCTCTCAGCCTCTCGTGACACTCCATTGCCGTCTGGAGTGGGGATGGGCAGGAAGGAGCTGCTAACTGGCAGGGTCGGTGGTGTGTGCAGGTTGAATAGGAGTTCCCCAGGCGGAGACCAAGGAATACAGAGGCCCCAGGGGTTGGGTTCAGTTGGGCATGAGTGGGCAGCGGCTGGGCTGACCACAAGCAGAGGGTTGGGTTGGTCCCCACTTGGTGTGGGAGCCAGGGAAGGGCACTGGGAAGAGCAGAGTGGAAGTGAGTAAGAACAGACAGCAAATCCTCTCTACTCCCTAGTCCCCAGAAAGAAAGCAGAGCAAATTGCCACATCCCACCTGCACCCCAGCCCCACCCCTGCCCTCTGGCTTTCTCCCCCTACACCTGCATGGTGTCTCCTGCTGGGTCCCTCTGCCAGGCTGGATGCCCTGAGGCGGGGCTAAGTCAGACTCACCTGCAGTCCTCGATGCCCATGGCAGAGGGAGAGATCAGCAGAAAGCCCACCCTCACCAACACAGGCTTCTGCACAGCTCAGAGTGCTGGGCAAGACAAGGGCTCGCTGGCCCATCTGAGCAGGGGTGCGGGAGGCTGCAGCAGGGCAGGCTTCTGGGAGGTGACAGGGACATGGAAGGTGACAGGGACATGGAAGGGCACAGGGCACAGGGCACAGGTGAGGAGGGCACTCCTGGGCCTGAGCCCGGCCTGGCCTCCAGGGCTGCAGTGCTACACCTGCCCGGCCCTGCACAGGGAGGAGCTCTGCGACAAGACACACAGCTGCTCCGGCAAGGAGACCTTCTGCAAAACCCTTGTCATCCACGGAAACTCTGGTGAGTACACACAGGACCTGGCATACCCTGGCGCCGAGAAAGCAAGAAAGCCAGGTGTTGCCATCCACGCTTGAAGGGCCCGCCCAGAGGGAGGTAGAGCCCCCTTGGAGGCCCCCTGCTCAGCCTCAGTCCCTGTTCTCCAATCCCTCCAGAGTCAGGCCTCCTGACCACCTACTCGATGTGGTGTGCAGACAGCTGCAAACCTACCAGCAGGACAGTGGAGGAAACCCAGATGACCGTGACCTGCTGCCAATCCACCTTGTGCAACGTCCCGCCCTGGCAGCACTCCCAAGCCCAGGACTCACCACCCAGTGGGACAGATGGCTGTGAAAGTGTGGGCACAGCCCTTCTGCTCAGCCTCCTCACCAGCCTTTGGGCAATGAGGGCCTGAAGACCTGGCCCACCAGCTTCTCCACCCCAGCCACCCCACTGACCCACCCTGGCCCTGCCAGGGCTCTGCCTGTGTTTTCCCCTCCCATCTCCACCCCACCAGTTTTGGAGAATAAACTTGGAGGTCTTTAATGATCCACCCTGGACTGGCTTCTCCCAGCCAGGTCTGTTTCCTCAGTTTCCCCACTGGGCAGCCTTGGTCTCCATGCTCCTCTGTGAGCAGTGAGTAGTAGCACGTGTGCCTCAGGTCCAGGCCCCCAGATGGGTCCCAGGGCGAGAGGAGGGGTCCCTCAGCCCAGGACAGGCAGAGATGACACCATACTCCTGGTCAGCCCCTAGAGTCTCCCGTGAACTTCCCACAGTGGAAATTCTTCCATTCTTGAGCTGCTATGTGGGTCAAGCCCTGCCCTTTCCTGACTCTGCCTCCCACCTGTCCACAGGGAAGAGGCTTTGGGAAGCTGCCCTTTCGGGAAAGGGGCCCAGCAGTGCTGGAGGGTCTGGAAGTGGGGCAGGGAAGGTGGAGGTTATGAAGGGGGAGGAGCAGACAAGGGAAGGAGAGAGTGAGGGTCAGCTGAGGTGGGATTTTCCACCCCCCACCCCCACGGGGAGGGGGGGAGCACAATAGATAGAGGAGGAGTGGGCAGCAGCGTCCTGCCCACCGGGGAAGGTGGGAGGCATGTCCTTGGGCTCCCCAGCTCCTCCTCTGGCTGAGCTGGTACGTTGGCTGCTGGACACTGGCCTTCTTGACTGTGCCAAGCTTCTGTCCTGCTGCCAGGACAAAGCCCTGGAGTGGGAGAGAGGAGGCCCAGCCTGGATCTCAGTTTCCCCATCTGAGCAGTATGGGGCAAGATTTAAAGAACCCCTAGATCCCCACCAGCTCACCATTCCATGCTTTGGCAGTCCAGATCCCACCTGCCAAGTTCATCCCAGCAGACAGGGAGTGGCTTCCACTACTTATTATCTTCTTTTCCTTATTAATAAAACCCTTAATGCCTAGCTGGGGTGGGGGCAAATTCCTTAGGTGGAGGTAACACATCTTTCTCACTCTTTCTCTTCCCCTTCCTCCTTCTTGCTGGCTGAAATGATGACTGGAGCTCAGCAGCTACTTTGCACCATGAGGCAGCACACTGAGAATGGAAAAGGGGGTTTTCCCAGGTCACTAATGACCACAAGGCCTTCTACCTGCCCTGTACTGCCTTACCTGAGAGGGAAATAAATTTTTACCATGTTGAAGCCAGTTATTAAGGGTTTTTCTATTGGTTGCATTTTCACACACACACATGCACACTTGTGTATACAGCTCAGGGGTCAGCCCAGGTTCAATTCTTAGATCAACCCTTTACCAGCCTCATGGCCCCTCAGACCTCTGCCCAGTCTCCTCCTGGTGAAGAGGGAAGCATGGGCGAGCCCTCAGGGTTCAGCAGTCACTGAGCAGCTGTGTGTCAGGCTTCCAGCCCCACACCTGGCTCAGTCCCCAGGAGCTATTGTTGTCGACACACTTATGATGCCCGCCGCTCTTTGCTTCCATCTGTGTGCACATTTGTGGTTAATGGTCCATCTGTGCTACCCAGGCTCCTTTACAAGAGAAAAAACTTCACTAGCCACCGCTGATCTAGACACATTTGTTACCTGCAATCATGAAATTCTGCTTTTTGAACCACTGCCTTAAAGCCCTGCACAGGTCTGAGTGGACAGACCCCCCTCCACCTCACCCCCACCCTCACCCCATCTGATCTCACGGAGAGCTGGGGCCTCAATCTGAAGCCATGGAGCCGGGCACCTGCAGTCCCAGCCACTCAGGAGGCTGAGGCAGGAGGACTGCTTGAGCCCAGGAATTCAAAAGCAACAGAGAGAGATCCTGTCTCTAGGGAAAAAGAAAAGTTCTGAAACAGTTTGGAGAATAAAAAACAAAGAAAAAAGAGAACCCATTGGCAGCAGGGCCTGTCCTGGCCTTGGACTCCTGCTTAGGTGACAACTTCTCTCAGAGTTCTGAGGCCCTGCTGGCAGCTGTGGTCCCCCATCCCCAGCCCTGAGGAAACAGAAAGCGCAGCCAGGCTCCTCACTGGGGTTCTAGCCTGCCCTTCCCCAAGGCACAGGAGGCAGCTGGCCTTGGAGTGGCTTGAGAAGTGGGCAAGGCCTTGACGCAGAAGACAGCACCCATCCCCACCACTGGTCCCCAGCAGCCCACAGAGCTCTCTGTCCTGGCCACCAGCTCAGGCTTTGAGCAGGCGGAGGGTACTCCATCACAGCCACAGAGGAGAGGCTCAGAGGTGAAGTTGTATCTCCAACTCACAACTAGGTGTTGGCAGATCCAGTATCCAATCCCAGGGATCCTGCCTACCGAAGTTGGCTTCCAGGGGATGTCAGGAAGGGCCAGAGGTAGGGAGAGACTGGATGCTGGACTCCCAGGCCGAGTCCAGTTGGAGCCAGGTGGGTCAGGTGCCAGCACTAGTGACAGCCAAGACATCCTGGGGCCTTCCCAGAACCCAGGGCATGGTGCCAGCCCCAAGAATAAATAGCAGGGCGAGGTAGGGGCCTATGTGGAGAGGCAGAGGGGAAGAGCCAGGGGCCCTGCCATTTCCTAGGGCTGAGTAACTGATTCCCACAAACTTAGTGACTTAGAACAAAGCCAGTTTACACTACAGTTCTGCCTCTCTGCTCCTGGCCGTGGCCCCTCTCTCCCTGCAGACCTCACCTCCCCAAGCTCTGCTTCTCTCACTAGAACACCCCTTCTATTCACAATGACCCCATGGTTCCATTCAGGCCCATGTGGACAGTCCAGAGCAGCTGTCCCCACTGATCTGAAAGCTCTGAAGATTAGGACTTGGGTGGGTATTTGGGGACCACTATTGGGCCAGCATCAGACCCTCTCCGGACATCAGCCCCACATCTGCTGTGCTGGAAGTTGCAGACCTGGAAAGATAAAGCCAGTTCTGGAGACCAAGGAGCCCATGGCTCAGCAGGAAGGGGAGTTGCTAGGACACAGTCCAGGGTCAGACTTGGTCATCGGACCCCATGGTCATCTTCTAGCAAAGGTTTCTTTCTGTCTAGATGGGATTTAGACACTTGCCCTCACAATCTGCTGGATTTAGGCTTCTCAAGACAGGGATTTTTTGGTTTTTTGTTTGTTTGAGACGGTCTCACTATGTCACCCTTGGTAGAGTGCCGTGGTGTCACAGCTCACAGCAACCTCCAACTCTTGGGCTTAAGTGATTCTCTTGCCTTGGCCTCCCAAGTAGCAGGGACTACATGCATCTGCCACAACACCCGGCTATTTTTTGGTGCAGTTGTCATTGTTTAACCTGCCCAGGCCAGGTTTGAACCTGCCAGCCTCCGGTGTATGTAGCTGGTGCCATAATCACTGTGCTATAGGTGCCGAGCCAAGACAGGAATTTTTAAAGTTGAAATAGGATTGGCCAGTGTGAGGAAGGGGTGGAAAAATAAAAATTACGCAGTGGATGGACAGGCCCCACCCCAGGATCTCACCGAACGGTCTTTGAATGGCCCTTCCAGGTCTCTCCCATCAGCATGCACCCACAGGCCCAGGCCTGCCTAAGACCTGGATGTGGCACCCAACTCAACTTGGGGGACAAGCTCCAGCTGCACCCCCACGAGCTCTGGCTCCTCGCTGGTGAGGACACAGGAGACAAGGGCACCTAAGCCCCGGGGCTCCATCCTGGCTGGTGCTTACACAGAGATGCTGGACAGGGAGACCTGAGTATGGGCGCACATGCAGGGCTGTAGGAGAGAAGAGGGGGGAAGCAGACTCTGCGCAGCACTCCCAAGGCTGCCAGTCTCTCCCTAGAGCCCACCATGTTCCTCCCTCCTCCCCCTGAGGGACTGAGACCTCCAGCCACTGTTCCACTACCTCCCTCTGAGGGGCAGAGCCAGGGTTGCCTTGGAAACAGAGGTTTGGGAATAGCTCAGCTTTTTGTCTCTTAATTCACTGGCCCTAATAGTGACATCTAAAGCCAGCACTGGAGCAGATGGGGAGCTGGGTGGAGAGCCCCCCCACCCCTCCCGGGAGACCCTCCCTCCTGGGGACCCTCCAGGATCCTGTAGGTCAGCTGCACCCAGAAGCTTTGAAATGCAATGCAGGTCACTGTGCCACCTGCTGCCCTTGGGCTTTTGTCCTCCACACCAAGCTAGGTAGCTCATTAAGCCAGGGACACTGGGCTCCACCCTGCTCAAATCTCCCCTCTCCACAGCTTCTAATTTCCAGCCCTTGGCTCACGGTCACCGCACCAGGGAAGCACAACCCCACACACACACTCCCCACCCCCACCTCTGCAGTAAGGCCTTAACACACGCCCACACTGGCTTCCTGCTCCAGCCCAAGAACAAGATGGAGGAAAAAGCAGGAAAACATCTGCTGAGTGTCATCCTGCCAGTGCCCTACACTTGAGTCCCCACAGGAACATCACAGCACCTACACCCTTCAAGGTCCAGCAAGGGCCTCGGCCCGTCCATCCGTGTGGGGGAGAGGACGCTCTGTGGGCACCTGAGCTAAGAGCTCAGCTCACTCCCTGAGGTCTGGCTCAGGGATGCTTCATGCTGCAGGAATAAAAAGTCCATCTAATTGCACCTTTTAAAATGGAAGCTTGCTTTGTTCTGCTCCATAATGAGGATTCTGGAGGCAGTGGCTGCTACTATGACTCAGGGGCTTGACAACTCCAGGAAGGAGGGGATACACAGGGTTTGCAGAGCATGAGGGGACCTAGAATGGTCTGCTTCTGCTCTGAATGACCCCCAGGGCCTCCCCAGGCCCTCAGCCTTGCTCTGTGTGTTTGCTCTCCATTTGCCAACAACCCCCTCCCCTGTTTTCCTGCCTAGTGTGAAGGGAACTGGAGATCCAGTCTAGAATCTAGAACCTAGAGGGCTCAGGTCTTCTGTTCTCAGGCCCTGCCTCCTCTGGGGTTGGCTTCCAGGCCCTGGAGGACTTGCCCCACTCTGGGGGCTGGTTCCTAAGTCCTCCTACTTCAGGTCTCCTACAGTTTGCTTCTCCCAGAACTTGCCCCACATCTGTAACAGAACCTAGACTGTGACCAGGCAATCCCTACCCTGAGCTGCAGCTGCACCTCCTTGAACCAGACCCTCAAAGCCTGGGCTTTCAGTAGCAGAGGGGGCACTGCTAAGTCAAGGCCTGGCTGCCCCCCAGGTGTGGCACATGGTGCCACTGTGTGCTGGGCACAGGATGAGTGCATGGACTGAGATTCCTGCCCTTGCCAGAGGCCCAACAATGGAAATGCAAGGGTGGGGGTCCATGGCTGGGGGTGGGGCGGTCAGCAGAGTTAAACACTAAACTGAGTCAGCAGGTGTCTGCCAGAGAGCTTGAGCAGGAGCAGTAGCTCTAGGGGGTGCACGCGGCCCTCACCAGCGCTCATCGTGGCCAGATAAGGTCACTTATTCCCCGCTGCCCAAGCTAGAGAAGTGCCAGTGCACTGGGGGTCCCAGATTGTGGACCAGCCTCTGGGTGGTGGTCTGGAAGTCAGGCCTTGGTGATCTCCCAAAGCCTTGCCTACCCCTCAGCCTGGTCACATGTAGGCACCTGGGCCCACCCAAAAGCACTCTTCATGAGTCTGGTGCTAGAAGCTTCTGAAGCCTGGTGGCCTGGGGTAAGGCCTCTGTCCTGCAGCTCAAGACAGCTGTTGGGGCATGCTGATCTTTGTAGGTACGACAGGAGGGACCCCTGAGATGAGAAAGGGCACCGGGTAGCCAGGGTTGAGACCTCTGAGGCCACAAGTGTGACTGTGTTGCTTGCTGGATTTGTGTCCCTGGGCAAGCTGCTCAGCCTGTCTGCACTCAGGCCCTCAAAATCAGAGGAAAAGGCTCAGCGCCTGTGGCTCAAGTGGCTAAGACGCCAGCCACAGACACCTAAGGTGGCGGGTTTGAATCCAGCCCAGGCCAGCCACACAACAATGACGGCTGCATCCAAAAAATAGCTAGGTGTTGTGGTGGGCGCCTGTGGTCCCAGCTACTTGGAAGGCTGAGGCAGGAGACTCGCTTGAGCCCAGGAGTTGGAGGTTGCTGTGAGCTGTGATGGGGGACAGCTTGAGGCTCTGTCTCAAAAAAAAAAAAAAAAAAATCAGAGGAAAGGCCCACCTCTCAGGATCAGGTGGAGAATCACTGCCTTGCTGGGGGCTGTGCTCATCTGGGAAACTTGTATTTGAGGACCACCCTGCTCAGTGTCACTCCTGCCCCAGGCCTAGCCCCTGCTCTGTGACAGGTCTTGTGTAAGGTGACCAGATTTTAACATTGGTAAAGCGCGACACCATTGATGGGGGGGGGAGGTTCTTAATTAAAAATTTGGTCTACATGGAGCAACAAAAATTTTCATAGAACACAAAAATAGCATTGTAATATATATTTTTTTAATTTCAACATAAGTACAATTACAAATATAATACATTAAAAAAAATTATGTATAGGGCGGTGCCTGTGGCTCAAAGGAGTAGGACCAAGAGGGGAGTAGGGAGTTTACATTAGCCTTTTCATTTCCAAATGAAGTTACATTAACCTCTTCATTCCCAATTGGACTTACATTAACCTTTTCAGCAGCTGAAAACCATATATTCCCTTCGAAAACCGTATATTCCCTTCCCATTGTCCTGCCATTCCCTAGCTTGTCATTCATTCTTTCCAAAAATTGGGACTTTTTTAAAACACCATGGGACATGGGACAAATTGTTCAAAAGCGGGACATCTGGTCACCTTAGTCTTGTGAGGACTTCCTTTCTCCTAGGACAGGAAGCAGGCATCCACAGTGGCGCCTCCTGCTCCTTGTTTTAGATGGTGGGAACTCCATGGTGAAGTAGGCAGTGTCCCCAAAGCAGGAAGTTCCTGAGGAAGGAGACTCCTGGCATCGGCCCCAGACTGAGACCCCAGAGGTTTGCAGAAACCGATGGTGCGGGACAGGTCAGGGCCACAGTGGTTGGTGACACAGCCACAGTCTGCATCCTGGCTCTGCTCCTCTCCAGCCCTTTGGCCCCAGGCACATTATTGACTTTTCTCTTCCTCAACTACTCAGCTGTGGAATGTGGGTACCCTGTTTCTGGGTGGTTACAAGGATTAGATAATCCAGATAATATTCAACAAACACTTAGCAAACACTCAGTGCACATCGGCTATTATCACTGTTTATTAAAAAGTATGTTTGGCTCAGCGCCTGTAGCTCAAGCGGCTAAGGCACCAGCCTCATACACCAGAGCTGGTGGGTTTGAATCCAGCTCAGGCCAGCCAAACAATGACAACTACAACCAAAAAATAGCTAGGTATTATGGTGGGCACCTGTAGTCTCAGCTACTTGGGAGGCTGAGGCAAGAGAATCATTTGAGCCCAGGAGTTGGAGGTTGCTGTGAGCTGTGATGCCATAGCACTCTACCCAGGGCAACAGCCTGAGGCTCTGTCTCAAAAAAAAAAAAAAGTATGTTTGAGGGATTCTGAATGGCTGAGGTAATGGCAATAGCATAAATCTGATTCTCCCAACATAACCTATGAAAAATCAATAATGAACAACAAGAACAAATAAAACTCAAAAAACTCATACCCTACGCATCCAAACTTCAAGTAGAAAAATAAACGCCAAAAGCCAGAGCACTCTTTCCCTGTGCCCTTGATAGACTCTTGGAGAGAGGGGACTAGTCCAGGAAACCTGTATGGGAGAAAGAGCAGGAGTCAGCGTGGCCAGGGGCAGGTCTCAGGTCTTCCTCCGGAAAGCACAGAGAAGCGTCCTGGGGCCTCGGTGTACTGACTTCTAGAAAGGAACTTAAAATGCCCGAGGACACTTGCAGACAGTCCCGGAGAGGTAACACCAGAGAGAAGGGTGTTAAATGTTAGGGAGAAACACCCTTTGAAAACTGTGTGACACAGAGAAAAAGAATCAAGAAGTCTGGAGAAATTAAAATTCTGAAGGATAAAATCACACAACCCCTTCCCAGTGACTCACCTCCCTCTAAAACAAAAGCCATCAGGTAAAAAAAGTGTACTTTTCTACTTATAGGAGAGGTCCCTCGTGGACTAGAAATCTTATAAAACAAACCAAACCTCTGTCTACAGAAATGCTCAAGTGTTTTCTTCATCTATCTAAAACCACTATACAAAGAAATTGGAGAACGTAAGTCAAAACAATTCAGTTCTTTTATTGTATTGAATAAATTTAAAGTTTTTTTATTTATGTATTTTTTATTAAATCATAGCTGTGTACATTAATGCACTCATGGGGTACAATGTGCTGGTTTTACATACAATTTGAAATGCTTTCATCAAACTGGTCAACATAGCCTTCATGGCATTTTCTTGTTATTGTGTTAAGACATTTATATTCTACACCTAGTAAATTTCACATGTTTTTTGTTTTTTTAACAACAGAGTCTTGCTCTTTCACCCTTGGTAGAGTCCCTGGCATCACAGCTCACAGCAACCTCCAGTTCTTGGGCTTAGGCGATTCTCTTGCCTCAGCCTCCTGAGTAGCTGTATCTACAGGCACCTGGCCACAACGCCCAGCTATTTTTTTGTTGCAGTTTGCCTGGGTCCGGGTTGGAACCTGCCACCCTCAGTATATGGGGCCAGTGCCCTACCCACTGAGCCACAGGTGCTACCCAAAACAAGTCAGTTTTTGACAACTCCCAAAATAACCAAAAGCAAAACCAAAGGACACTGTAACATAACATTCCAAAATGAAACAAATATCCACAAGTACTTGGAGAAATGAAGAGAAAACTGGAAGAAATAAATGAACTCAGAAAAAACAAAGAAAAATCAATAACATCAGAAATGAAGACTAAATTACAAAATTCACAAGGAAGAATAGATTTGAAAGAAAGCTTAATAGAAGGCTTGAAGGGAAGCAGGAAAACAATAAAGAGAATTTTTTCTTTTTGAGAGTCTCATTTTGTTGCCCTCAGTAGAGTACCTTACTGTCACAGCTCACAGCAACTTCCAACTCTTGGGCTCAAATGATTCTCTTGCCTCAGCCTCCCAAGTAGCTAGGACTATAGGTGCCTGCCCAATGCAGGCAATGTTTTAGAGATGGGGTCTTGCTCTGGCTCAAAGTCTCAAAGCTGTAAATTCAGGCAATCCATCCTCCCCGGCTTCCCAGAGCACTAAGGATTACAGGCGTGAGCAACCATGCCTGGCCCAATAAAGAGAATTTTATTTTATTTATTTGTTTATTTTTTGAGACAGAGTCTCACTATGTTGCCCTTGGTAGAGTGCTGTGGCATCACAGCTCAGAGCAACCTCAAACACTTGGGCTTAAGTGATTCTCTTGCCTCAGTCTCCCAAGTAACTGGAACTAGAGGCACCCACCACAACACCTGGCTATTTTTTTGTTGCAGTTGTCGTTGTTGCTTAGCTGGCCTGGGCGGGGCTCGAACTCGCCAACCTTGGTGCATGTGACTGGCGCTGTAACCACTGTGCTACAGGTGCCAAGCCAATAAAGAGAATTTTAAAATGAAATAAAGAAATATCAGAGAAAAAGTGACTGAGACAGAATACAGTGGAGAAGATACAAGGTATGTAATTCAGGAATTCCTGAAGGAAATGGAACAATGGAACGGAATTAATATTTAAAATTATAATCAAAGAAGGGCCAGGACTCTGGCAGGTCTAGGCAAGTGGATCGCCTAAGCCAACAGTTCTCAACCTGTGGGTCATGATCCACAGGAACTGTATGAAAGGGCCGCAGCATTAGGAAGGTTGAGAACTACTGAGGCCCTACGCTCAGGAGTTCCAGACCCTTAGCTATAGCCAGACCCCATCTGTAAAAAAAATAGCAGGGCATGGCTCGGCACCTATGGCTCAACCGGCTAAGGCGCCAGCCACATACACCTGAGCTGGCGGGTTCGAATCCAGCCCAGATCTGCCAAACAACAATGACGGCTACAACCAAAAAACAGCTGGGCGTTGTGGCGGGTGCCTGTAGTCCCAGCTACTTGGGAGGTGGAGGCAGGAGAATCGCTTGAGCCCAGGAGTTGGAGGTTGCTGTGAGCTGT
>NW_003852640.1:1551242-1605410 GCF_000181295.1 Otolemur garnettii | reverse complement strand
CCTGCCACTTCCGATAGCATATGGAGCTGGCGCCCTACTCCTTTGAGCCACAGGCACTGCCCCCCCCTTTTTTAATTGTTGGGAATTCATTCATTGAGGGTACAAGAACCAGGTTACACTGCTTGCATTTATAAAAGATAACATCCCTCTTATAATTAAGAAGACTAAATCTTTTTTTTGTAAGAAACAGAATTCCACTCTATCGCCCACGGTAGTATGCCTTGGCGTCACACAGCTCACAGCAACCTCCAACTCCTGGGCCCAGGCGATTCCCTTGCCTCAGCTTCCCAAGTGGCTGGGACCACAGGCACCTACCACAACACCCGTCTATTTTTTTGTTGCAGTTTGGCCCCGGCCAGGTTTGAACCTGCCACCCTCAGTATATGGGGCCGGTGCCCTGCCCACTGAGCATAGGCGCCACCCAAGAAGACCTAAATCTTGAAAAGGATTGCCAGGTGCAAGAAAACATAACTCACAATGATCCACTCTTAGACATAACCTAGTAATGTTATGAGACTTTAAAGATGAATAGAAATTCAGGGCTTCCAGGCAGAAAGATCAAATAATTTTCAGGAGCCTGAGAATTAAATTGGCATCAAACTTCTCAAAAATCAACACTGATAAGCAAGGCAACCATGGAGCAGCATTTCAAAAATCTCAAGGAAAAAAAAATATGAGAACCAAGAATTGTGCATCCAGCTCGGTGCTCATAGCACAGTGGTTACAGCGCCAGCCACATACACCGAAGTTGGTGGGTTCAAACCCAGCCTGGGCCAGCTAAACAACAATGGCAACTGTAACAATAAAAAAAAATAGCCGGGCACTGTGGCAGGCACCTATAGTCCCAGCTACTTGGGAGGCTGAAGCAAGAGAATCTCTTGAGCCCAGGAGTTTGCGGTTGCTGTGAACTGTGATGCTATAGCACTCTACCAAGGGCAACAGAGTGAGACTCTGTCTCAAAAAAAAAAAAAAATAGAGAATTGTATATCCATTCATGCTTTCCTTCAAGTAATCACGGCTGCAGGAGAACAGTTTTAAACTTACCAGAGCTCAGGGATCCTGCACCTATGAGCCCATCCTGAGGAATCACCTAGATGAGCTGCATCTAACCACAGTGGACAAAGGAACTTCACCCAAAGGACCGAAGCAGCTGACTGGGTGATGCACTGAACTATAGACCTATCCTGAAAAGAGAGTGAGGATGAGACGATGCTCTGCATGTGTGTTACGACAAAATGTAAGCAATGTAACTTCAAAAGGAAACCTGAGAAGGAAAAGGGAGAGAAGAAAGAAAAAGCTCATGGATTGATTTCCAGGCAACGGAGCAAAGTGAAAGAAGACCTTCGACCTGACAAGCCAGGCATCTCTTCCCTCTCCCTCTAAGAGAGGAAAGCACTCCTCTCCATCCTAGAATCCTCCTCCCTGATGGCTGTCCCCTTCAGAAGAGATTGGAGCCCCCACCCAAGACCAACAGGACCCCCACACTGGAACACAGGAAGTGGCCAGGCAGCTGCAGGGAGGCAGCACACTGCACACAAAGGAAGTCGACAATCTGGGCACGTCCAGCACTCCAGGTACACTAGGCAGGGGCACAAAACAGGACTGTCTGAGGAAAAGGATAGGCTGAGGGGTAGCAGAGCCTAGGGATTCCCTGTCCTCCTCTGAGAGGCTTCCCCAGGGCAAGCACTTCAGGAAAAGGGTCCCCTCCCTAGTGCTTCTTCACACATTCAGGGTGGCTGGAGGGGGCAGGTCTGGATGGCAATGGAAGCTTCCAAGTCAGAAGGGCCTCTGACCAGATGGTGCCTCTATGCTGCTGGCATCCATGGCCCAGCTCAGCCCAGCCACCACAACACCAGCAGGGCAGGAAAAACCCACTAGGTCCACTCAGAAGGCAAAGACTTATCTCTGGTCAGACACAGGAAAGACATCTTTCTCTCTCCAGTATTTTGTCTCATTCTCTCTGTCCCAGCCCATCAGCTATCAGCTGCTCAATAAATATTGATTGGGCAGCTTTGTGCTGGGTCCAGGTACTGCAGAGATGAATAAGCCGCCCTGACTTAGGCGCTGGACTGCATGTAAGACACAGAGCACCCACTTCCACAGCAGAATGTTCCCAGGGCATCTGAGCTGAGCCTGTCCCAGAGGATGGATGAGGGCCACTTGGGTGAGGGGGTCAAGGGAGGATAAGGACAGAGAGAGGAGCATAGAGCCAACAGCTCTTGTGGGAACACACACATGTGGCCAGCGTCTTATGGAAGGGGAAAGTGGTGTGGGGCTGGGGGCCATGCTGTGGGGGTGGGGGGCTCAGGCCTCACCCTCTATGTTGAGGGACCCAGCCGCAGGCGTGATGCTGGGGGCATGGTTATTTGCTTTTTTTTTTTTTTTTTGAGCTAGAGCCTCAAGCTGTCCCCCTGGGTAGAGTGCTATGGCTTCACTGCTCAGAGCAACCTCCAACTCCTGGGCTCAAGCGAGTCTTCTTGCCTCAGCCTCCCAAGTAGCTGGGACCACAGGCACCTGCCACAACGCCTGGCTATTTTTTGGTTGCAGCCATTATTGTTGTTTGGCGGGCCCGGGCTAGATTCGAACCCGCCACCTTAGGTGTATATGGCTGGCGCCTTAGCCACTTGAGCCACAGGCGCTGAGCCAGGTTATTTGCTCTTAGGTCACTTCCTCCACCTGCTGTATGGGGGTTCACAGGGGGCGAGGGGATCAGTAAAGGCAGGAGACAGGTGCCAGCTGTGACATACCAAGAGGCTACACAAGAGGGAACAGAGGGTAAAATACCAGGAAGTAAAAGTAACAGAACTGGAGAGACACAGCGACAGAAAGGGAACAGAACCCAACTGAATTGGACTGGCTGAGATGGAGAGAGCAGAGGGCCTACAGGGAGAGGGCTGGGGACAGGCAGGTGCATGGGGCAGGCAGTTCCTGGGGCCCTCAGCATTAGCAGTGCTGAAGGTCATCTGGTGCTCATTCTAGAAGGTATGAGCACCGGCCACACACCAGGCAACAGGAAGGGCTGGCAGCGAGCAGAGTATGCACAGGTGACCACTCTCACAGAGCTGACTAAAAATTAAAAACTCTTACCAAGAAGTGGCCAACCCTTAGAGAATATTTTGTAAATGTCTTGTAAAAAAAATTAATTAATATTTTGTAAATAAACACATTTAGCTACAATTTCCCATTTTCCCTATGTATGGAGACTTTGGGGACACCCTGTATAATAAATAATAAGTATAGGAATAAGGAAATTATACAGAAAATAGAAATTACTATGAAAAAAGGAGGGCATAGCACAGTGGTTATGGCGCCAGCCACATATACTGAGGCCGATGGGTTCGAACCCACCCCGGGGCCAGCTAGAACAATATTGACAACTGCAACAAAAAATAGCTGGGTATTGCGGCAGGCGCCTGTACTCCCAGCTACTACGGCGGCTGAGGCAAGGAATCACTTAAACCCAAGAGTTGGAGGTTGCTGTGAGCTGTGACGCCACAGCACTCTACTGAGGGCGATAAAGTGAGACTCTGTCTCAAAAAAAAAAAAAAAAGGAGCGCCTCTGGGGCTGAGGCATAAGCTGTGGATGACCGTGCAGCCGCACTTCCCTAAGGAGGGCACACAGTTGGTGCTGTGCCCGCCCTCCCCTGGGTGCAGGTGGCAGTCCTCCCCTGGGTGCAGGTGGCAGTCGTGACAGGATTCTGAGCAGAACAAAGCACAGGGGATGGGCTGTCACCCCTGTGATTAAGGGATGTTACCTAAGTCTCCCTCTGAGCTGGGCCAGGGAGACTCTCTCGCCGCCCTGCAGAGGCAGCCTCTGGGTGCTCGCAGTAGCTCCAGCCTGGCTGGCCCAGCAGCCACCAACCACGCCTGCCCCCTCTCCCCCCATGAGGACGCAGCTCCGCTGGCACCTTGCGAGCAGCCTCGTCCACGGAGCAGGGCCCCCAGCTAAGTCCGGCCTTCTGGCCCTCAGGAACACAGATGGGTGTCGTTTTAAGCCACTGAATGTGTGGAAACCAGGAAACCAATGCACACAGGTGGTCAGGCGGACTCGGGATGTGGGGGATCTCTGAAGGCAGGCCGCGCAGACGGGAACGCACGGCAGGTAACGTCCACAGGGGCAAGTCGCCTCCCTCCGTGGCCGCCACCTGCTAGAGATCACCAAGCCGCCGGGTTCGCCCAGAGGGCGGTGGAGGGGACTGAAATGGGGCGGAGGGCGGAGCCCGGCCCGGGACTAGAGGCAGGAACCGGCCTGGGCCGAAGGCCGGGACCAGCCGGCGATGAGCGAGGCCGAGAGGGGCGGGAGCGGGGCCAGGGAAGAACGCAGCGGGGAAGGGACTTGGAGAGGGACGAGAAGCGGGGGCTGCGGTGGGCACAGGGCCGCAGCCCGGGCTGTGCAGGGTATGAGCGGGGCCGAGAGACTGGGGGGGGGGCCCGGGGAGGGATTCAGCGGGTAATGGACGCGAAGAGGGACAGGAAGCAAAGGCTGCGGTGAGCGAAGGGACGCAGGCCCGGCTGTGCAGGGCAAGATTTAAGCGGGGCGGGGAGGCGGGGCCCGGCCGCGGCAGGGATCCGAAGCTGAGGCGGGGCTGGGGACAGGGGCCGGGACGGGAGTGGGCGGGGCTGTGGGCGGGGCGGGGCGGGGGGCGGGCAGCGTTCAGGAGCTGAGGCTGAGACGAGGGCGCGGACGAGGGCGGGACCTGGGCCAGGGGTGGAAGGATGAGGAGGCCCGGGCAGTGGGCCAGCCAGGGGGGCTGAGGCGCAGGCCGAAGGAGGAGGCAGGGGTCTGGGTTGAACGGGGCAGGGTCGAGGCGGAGGCGAGGTGGGTCGGGTCGGGGACGGACGGTGCCGGGCTGGGGGCTCTGAGCCGCACACCACCACCGAGACCGAGCCTCGGCTCCTAGAGTGACACCGGAAGGGGCGGGTCTGTGGGCGGGCGCTTCCTGCGGCTTCCGAGAGCCGTTTGAGCCGGCTGGGCTGACCCGGCCGGGGCCGGCGCCGGTAGGACTGGAGTGGCCGGGGCTCCGGGGAGGCGGCGCGGTCTCCAGCTGCGGTCCCCGGCTAGGGCGCACCTGCCCCGCCCCACCCTCCGGCCGTCTCCGGCCACGTCTCCAGCCAGGTACTCGGGGCTCCTGCCGCCGCGTCGGGTCTGGGGCGCGCGGCGTCAGAACCCGCCCGGCTGATGGGTGGCCGCGTCCCCTCACCCGCTGCCCGCCGCGCTCCAGGCGGGAGGGGACGCGCCGCTCTTCCAGAAGGGCGGAGGCCCTCGGGGCTCCTCCTCCCCGCCGGGTTTGAAAGGCTTGCATCGCAACTACCTGGTGGGCTGTGGACCCAAAAGGCTGTTTGGCCTTGAATCGCAAGCCCACTAATAACTCAGTCTGCCCCTGACACCTGGGTTCCTGGAGGCGGGAGGCTATAGGGTAGATGAGGTTTCCTGGGTAGCCCCCAGCTGATGGAGACCCGAAGAGGTAGAGGAGCTCCTATAGGGTTGTACAGCAGGCCCAGAGCCTTTGCGTCAGGGCTGTCATCTGCCCGTGTAGGCGCGGGTTGAGTTGGCTGTGTAGCTGTAATACTCAGGACTGTGGGCCTATGAAATGAAGAGGCCAAGGAGATGCTCTTGGTGGTCCACTGTTTTTAACATGTATTTTACTTCTCAGCGTGCACAGTGAGCAGAGAAGTGAGAATTCCAGTCTCCGCCTTTAAGCACCTGCCAGTTTGATTTGAGCAGACAAGACTGTTATCAAGATTGGTTTCTGAGGCTGGGTGCCTGTAGCTCAGTGGTTAGGGTGCTGGCCACACGCACTGGGGCTGATGGGTTCGAATCCAGCCCAGGCCTGCTAAAAACAAACAAGAAAAGAATGGTTTCTGAGCACAGTCTTTGACAGGGATTTGGGGAAGAGAAAGACAAGCTCTTTGCCCTCAGGAATCCCTGCCTGAGGAAACTGGCACGTGAGTGCCACTTCACAGGTGGAGTGACAGGTGTCCTGATGGAGGAAAAAGTGCTGTGGCACACAGAGGACCCCCACAGGCCTGGGGCCAGCAGTGTCTGGTTCCCTGAGTTCCCAGGCCACTCCCTTCCATCAAGTGGACTCCATCTAGAGCCCAGTGGCTCCTATAGTTCAGCCCCCACTGCCGGAAGCATGAGGGCTGTTTGCCCTTTTGTACTGGTTCTTGGTTTTTACCTCTCTTTCCCTCTAAAGCTAGATCCCATGCCTCAGTCTGCAGCCTGGTTGACTGGGGTTGTGATTCTTTGCCCCCAGTCATCAGGGTAGCCCCTGCCCTTCCCAGTCGAGCTGCCACCTGATTCCAACATCTTCCCTTCAGCCTTTCCATTATCTTCAGTTCTGGCTCCAACCGGAACCTGAGAACTACCTTCTACCAGAAGTTACCTCCACGTAGAACCCCTCAGAAAGTGATGTTGGCCTGATACTGAACCCAATTTATCTAAACACATTTATTCGAAAAAGACTAGACTCTCAAACTCCTTGTTGAGATATGAAATTTATATGGGCTTTTTTTTTTTTGAGGGAGAGTCTCAGTATGTCACCCTTGGTAGAGTGCTGTGGCATCACAGCTCACCACTACCTCAAACTCTTGGGCTTACGCGATTCTCTTGCCTCAGCCTCCCAACTAGCTGGTATAAGGGCATTTTATGCATTACCTGCATGTATGGGGAAAGAAGATGAGGAAGGCCAGGCATCCTCCTCGATTATGGAGGATTGGAAGTACTGACGCAGTGAAGCCTGCGAGTATGTGACTTGTGTGTCAGCTCTATTTCCTACTAAAGCTCAACCTCAGCTTGCAGTGCTGCCTGGTTGACCAAGAACTAATACAAAGAATTTGGAATGTTATGACTGAGAACACTACTTTTTTGGGTAAGACGGCTATTAGGATTGTGGACCCCTAGTGGGGTAGCCATCCCAGGACATGGGGATTCTCTGCTGAGAACACCTTCTTGAAGGTGGTGTGGGGGGTCACGCCATGACCTGCTTTCCCTGGAGTTGCAAGGGAACTCCTAATCTTGTAGAGATTTCTTTCACTGTCAGGTAAAAGAGCCTGATGTTTTTCAATGCTTTACACTGGAGTTTAATTAGTTAGCACCAAGGGAAAGAGGCAGGCCAGGAAACTCAAAAAAGATATGGAAAAGAAACTGCCATGCCGGGAGATACATCTATAGACACCAGGGCCTGCCCAGTCACTGGGATGGCTGATTCTTAACCTGAATTTGTGGTGAGATGGAGATGCTATTACATGAGATGATGGGCGGGAAATATGAGATCTTCCCCTCCCCTCAGAACTTATGAAAGACATTTATGTGGAATAATGTCCAGGTAGTATAAGCAGGTCCTGGCTCATGGCCACCAGGGGCTTTGATCCTAAGTCCAGGTGGGAACAGCCCTGGGCTGCAGAGAAGGGGGGTGCTGCCGCTCACTCCCATGGGACCTGGGTAGATGGGGAGGACAAGGACTGAACACACTGATTCCACATAAGTGCTCTAACTTGGCTGTGTGCTCTGAGTGACAGCATTTCAATTTTCAGTCATTTAGCAGATGTTTAGTGAGGCACTTCTGTGTACCAAGAGCTGCTGTGGAGCACAGTGAAGAGGAACTACCCACACTAGTTAAAACATAATGAGGAGGGCTGAAGCCCTGTGAAGTGCCAGGAAAAGGGGGCAGCATGGGAGGCATGTCACCAGTCAGAGGCACCTCCGAGAAGGGGCCATCGGAGCAGAGCTCTGGGGGGTGAGGAGTTGGGGTGAGCCCAGCACAGAGGCAGAGAAGATTAGGTATGTTTAAGAAACCCAGAGAAGGCAGGGATGGCAAGGGGATTGATAAGAGAGAGGCACACAGTGCCTGTGCATCCCAGCAAGGCCATCACGGGTCTGAGATAGCAGCTGTGGGCCAGCTAGGAGTCTAGCCTCCAGAAGATGAGGTCCCCCGCTACAGGCATGGGGCTTCTGCAGTCTGTAGCTCCAAAGCACATGACTGTCCCCAAGCACAGGATGGTAGAGGAGTGAGACAAGAACAGGCAGATTTGGGGATGTGGAGCAGGAACAGCCATGGAGCAGACATTCGTACATGTGCCTGTCGTCTTGATGTGGCCACAGGGTGGTCAGAACTGTCCCCTGGCAGAGTAGTAAGGATTCCTTGGGCAATGGGAGAGTGAGTTAGGTGGGGCTCTGGGAGGTCAAGAGTTCAGTTTGGGGTGCTCACTGAGGAGCATGTGGGGAGGGAGGGGCTGCCCCCCATGTCCCCTTTTCAACACTTGCCATCCTGTTCCCTTAAACATGTGTGAGATCTCATATTTGTGGTCTTCTCTGCAGCAGCAAGAGGACAGGCAGCTCTTTCCCTCCTGGTGTATAGTGTCAGTCACACACTGGGAACATGGAACATTCCCAAGGAGGTGGAGCCAGAGAGGGGGGGTGCCTCCCCAAAGTTCTAGCAGCTCAGGCTGCAGACCCTTAGTCACACAGCTTCCAAGGAGCAGAGAGAAAGATGGAAAAGCCTGCAGGCAGAAAAAAGAAAACACAGCTCCTAGTGGAGGAAGCAGACGTGCAGAAGGATGTTCCCAAAGAAGAAAAAGCAGTTGGGGGGAAAAAGTCAAACAAGAGATCCACCCTGGCCAGAAAGCACAGTAAGGAGCCAGGCTTGAGTCCTGAGGACGAAGAGCACATCTTTGACGCCTTCGATGCTTCCTTTAAAGATGACTTTGAGGGAGTTCCTGTGTTCATTCCTTTTCAGAGGAAGAAACCTTATGAATGTTGTGAATGTGGGCGAATCTTTAAGCACAAGACAGATCATATCCGCCATCAGAGAGTACACACTGGAGAAAAGCCCTTTAAGTGTGATCAGTGTGGGAAGACCTTCCGGCACAGTTCGGACGTCACCAAACATCAGAGGATTCACACTGGAGAGAAGCCCTTCAAGTGTGGGGAGTGTGGGAAGGCCTTCAACTGCGGCTCCAATCTCCTGAAGCACCAGAAGACGCACACTGGGGAGAAGCCTTATGAATGTAAGGAGTGCGGGAAAGCCTTTGCCTACAGTTCCTGTCTCATTCGCCATCGGAAGCGCCACCCGCGGAAGAAGCCCTGAGCACAGGGAAGCTGCTGCTCACTTCTCCCTGGCAGGCCTGGGGGGACTCCCTCCTCCTCTTTCATTCCATGTCCAGTCCAGGCCTGGAGTCATGTGCCTCAGGCTGCTGGTCCCTGTTGTGCCCAGGAAAATCAACCCCATGGGATGTGGGCACACGCAGGCAGGCCAGAGGCCTTTCTCACTCCAGATGACCCCTTTAGGTCAAGACAGCAAGATCCTGTGGAAGCTCTTCAAGACCCTGTGCAGCTACAGGCCACTTTGCCAGGCTTCATGATGCCCTTGGGACCAGCAACAGAGACAGGCGAGCATAACAGCTGCCATCATGCTGCACAAGTACACCCAGCGGGAGAGGCCCCCATGCCATGGACCAGCTTCTCCTGCCACCACTCTGCTTGGGCCCTTTCAAGGCTCCAGCCTGTGGACTCTGCCCTCTGGGTCCCCACAGTAGACAAGAATGCACTGCAGTGAGCTCTGGTGACCCAGGTGCCCACTGGGCTGTGCCAGACCCCACTGATCTCTGCTCACCTGGTTTCAGTGACCATCCTGTGGTTTGTCTTCTGACTGGAGTGCCAGCCGCCAGAACTGGGCCATACCATGTGTCCTGGCCCAGCAGTCATGCCAGACGGATGGCCTGACTCACATGGAGAGAACACCCGGGGACCTGGGCTCCTCAGGCCTTAAACCCGCCACTATGGGTAACTTCCTCACAACCGAGGGGTGGAGCCCCCAGCTGCTGACAGCAGCCTCCATCCAGTCTGTTGTCACACTTTCAGATGTGAGTGGTGACCCCAGCCCCATGACAGCCCTGCATTCAGGTAAGTTGGCTTTCCATGTAGCTCCCTCTTCTACAAGGCTCCTCCCTTGGTGTCCAGCCAAGAGTGGTCTGTGTGGGGCACCTGCTGTCCGGTGGACCTGTGGTTTATAAGAGGGCAGCAATGTTACATGACTTTCTCAGTCAGGAAGTAAATAATGGTTTTTTACTGGGAAAAGTTGGCACCTATGTTTTCAGGTGGACACAGAAAACTAGTAATGGCTTTAGTCTTTGAGGATTCTTAGAGAAGGGTCCCAAGTTAGAGCCACAAATGTTCCTCAAGCAGTCACAGAAAACAGTCAAGGGAGAGAGCCACCCCAAATGATAGAGAATACTTGTGGCCTGGTGGAAACTATGAGGGTTTTCTATCTACTTCTAGGATAGATAGTTTCTACCTGAAACTATCAGGTTCAGTCTAAAAGCTGAAACACACTAATGCCTGTGTGTGGGCCCAGCTGGCCTCTGACAGCGTATGAAATTGCCACCCTGAGAGATGGCCTGGGGCAAGCCTCCCCTTCCACCTTCAAGAGTGCTTTCAATCCCTGTTCTCACAGATTTATTTTAAGAACTTTCCTAAATACACACCAAGCATCTGTCTTCTCCTGACTGCTCACACTGGCCAGCGTGGCCCAAGGAATCCACCTTGTGGCTCATAGAACCTGGGCACTGTGTGGGGCTCCTTAGCCCCGGCTTCTCTCTCCCATTTCCCAAGGGGGTGAGCACCAGTTCTCACACCACCACCAAAAGAAATCACAGCTAGAACTAGTACAAACTAAGTGAAAGCCTGCCATGGTTTAGTCTCTGGCCCAGTCAGCTTCCTACACCACAGGTCTCAGAGCCCAGCCACACATCCCCAGTCAGGTCCTGTCCTAGGCCATCATAACAGAGGAATCTTCAGGGTCAGGAGCAGCACTCCTGCCCTGGGCTGGCTGTGAACCTCAGCAGGCTGGTCCAGAAGGAAGGACCTCAGAATACATGCTTTGTTTATGTAGTTGTGGTCACCTGCTGGCCCTGCCATGTTGGGACTGAGGATGTGTTGGCCTTCACATCCTCCTTCCCGGTAGTCGGGGTAGGGGGCATGTCCCGTACTATTGTGTGCCTGCCTGTGCCATGACTGGGTACCACACTGCCAGGGCACAGACCTGTCTCCCCAGTCTGGCTCCCTGGAGCTTGGTCAGCTCACTGCTTGATGCATGAGGGTGAGGAAAACGAGGTGGAGGGCAGCCCTAGTTCACCTGGACTGTTCCTGGATACTGCAGGTGGACCTGGGCAGCACCATTCTTCCTTAGGCCAGAATGTTCGGCGGGGGGGCCCTCTCTCTGGGATCTTCTTGTGCCATTGTTCCCTGGAGCTACCCTGCCTGGGCTGGACTCCTTAGATAGCTGTCTTCAGGAGAGGAAGCCTTGTGATCCCAGAAAGAGAGAACTGATAAGGTAAAATTATGCAAAAGCAGGGGTCAGCTGCCTGGGAGACAGGTCACATGAGATCCTGGAATGGAAGAGCTGCTGAAAAGGCTTTGGGGGACCTGGAACCTGGACTGTGGCCTGGGTGGCAGCTGGACCTGGAACCTGACTGTGGCCTGGGTGGCAGCTCAGCATCAGCTCTTCAAGGACAATGGCCCTCTTAGGTGAAGGCCTTGCTGAGATGCATGCTAAGGTTACCTGGCACGGATCATGATGTCTGCAACTTACTCTGAAATGCTCAGCAAAAAAATAATGAAAGTATGCAGATGGGTACTGAGAAAATGACAAAGCAGATTGGCTACATGTCAGTCATTCATGAAACTAGGGCAAGAGTTGGCTGGCCTTTTTATATAAAGGGCCAGATAGTAACTGTTCTTGGCTTTGCAGCCACTGGTATATGCCACAACTCAACCACCGTGTAGGGCAGCAGCAGTGGCAGATAGCATGTGAGCAGCAGGCATGGCTGTGTGCCAATAAAACTTTATTCACAAAAATAGGCAATGGGCCAGATATGGCTTGTTTGCAAATCTCTGCTCTAGGAGGAGGGTGTGTGAGAGTTTGTTACCTATCCTTGTGAGCTTTCTGAGCATCTGAGAGACATTCAGAGTCACATGCTGCAGATAGGAGCTGGCCTAGGGAGTCAAGAAGCCTGGATTGGGAGGTGGAAGGAAACTTGGGTGGGGACTGTTCATAGCAGCATCCTGCTGTCTCCATGTGCCTGGCAGGGTGACAGCTATGGACAGCCCAGGACACACACTCAGATGCCTTGGTAGCATCTGCATTTAGTTTGATTTTTACTTGTTATAATGTTATGATAATTTTCCCCAGAATGGGAAGCATTACTTTTAATGACTGCATGGAGATCCATGGAATAGAACAGCCAGAATTGATGTAACTGTTCCCTTATACAGGTACATAGGCTCTTTCTGGGTTAGGTGACTATAAAGAATGGTGTGATAAAGATCTTTTCTCCGTTTAAGGCTGTAGGATGGACCCCCAGATGCAGAATGACACATTGCCAAAGACCTTGCCCGGATGCGCCCACTTAGATGCCTGCAGCACGCACAGATGCAGGTCCACTTCTGCCTCTCCAGTGGTGTCTCGGTGGGTTCTTAATCCTTGCCTTTTCATTGGGAGAGATAAAAATGTATTTTAACTGATGTCTTTGGTTTGTGGTACAGAGCCTAGCTCTGGAGTCACAAGTTGTGGGCTTACTCTGGAGCTGTGGGACCTTTGCCTCATTTTCCTCAAATATGAAATGGGAACATGGACATTGCTTAGCCTCATAGGAGTGCCAAGAGTCTAGAGGTACAATATGTGAAGTCCTGAGCTCAGAGTGGTTCCTACTGATTATTTAACAGATGTCAGCTCCAGTCAGGGGTTAGTGTTCTGGTTTTTTTTGAGACAGAGCCTCAAGCTATCCCCCGGGTAGAGTGCTGTGGCATCACAACTCACAGCAACCTCCAACTCCTGGGCTCAAGTCAGTCTCCTGCCTCAGGCTCCCAAGTAGCTGGGACCACAGGCTCCCGCCACAACACCTGGCTATTTTTTGGTTGCAGCTGTCATTGTTGTTTGGTGGGCCCGGGCTGGATTTGAACCTGCCACCTTAGGTATATGTGGCTGGTGCCTTAGCTACTTGAGCCACAGGCGCCGAGCCGAGGGGTTAGTGTTCTTAATGAGTCCAAGTATCTGTACCTGTGTGCAGAGCAATGGCCATGACAGCTGTCAGCACTAGATACCTCTTCCAGAATAGACAGGACCTACATTGACAAAATCAGTGTGGAAAACAAAAGATAACATTTTTCAGGCCGGGCATGGTGGCTCATGCCTATAAGTCCCAGTACTTTGGGAATCTGAGGTGGGAGGATCACTCAAGGCCAGGAGTTCAAGACCAGCCTGAGCAACATAACAAGACCCCATCTCTACAAAAAATAAAAAAAAATCAATCAAGTGTGGTGGTGGGCACCTGTAGTCCTAGCTAGCCAAGAGGCTGAGGCAGGAGTTGGAGGCTGTTATGAGCTATGAATCACTGCACTCTAGCTTGGGCAACAAACTGAGGCCCTGTCTCAAAAAAATAATGTATACATATATATACATACATATATGTGTGTGTGTGTATATATATATATGCTCAGCACCTGTAGCACAGTGGTTATGGTGCCAGCCACATACACTGAGGCTGGTGGGTTTGAACCCAGCCAGACCTGCTAAACAACAATGACAACTGCAGTAAAAAAATAGCTGAGTGTTGTGCTGGGTGCCTGTAGTCCCAGCTACTTGGGAGGCTGAGGCAAGAGAATCACTTAAGCCCAAGAGTTGGAGGTTGCTATGAGCTGTGATGCCATAACACTCTACTGAGGGCAACATAGTGAGACTCTGTCTCAAAAAAAAAAAAAGAGTGAAATTTTGATTCATCAATAAACCTTGAAAACAGGATTGACAATTGATGCTTAGAGAAATAAACCAGATAGGATTCCACTCAGAAGAGGTACCTAGAGTGGCAAATACAGAAAGTAGAATAGTGGTTACGAGGGCTAGACTGCAGTACTTCTCAACCTTCCTAATGCTGCATTGTATTTTTATTGTTAAAGGGGTCATGACCCACAGGTTGAGACCTCTGGGCTAGAGTTACTGTTCACTGGGAACAGAACTTATACTGGGGTGATGGATGCAGGGGAAATGAATGTTTGTTCCTCCCAAAATTCTTGTGTTGAAATCCTGACACACAAGTAATGGTGTTAGGAGGGGCCTTTGGGAGATAAAGAGGTCATGCAGGTATTGCCCTCAGGAGTGGGATTCAGGCCCTTAGAGGAAGCCAGAGAGCTCCCTTGGCCTTCTTCTACCATGTGACACAACAGGAAGATGGCCGTCTGCAGCCAGACCCTGTTGGCACCCTGTTCTCAGACTTCTAGCCGCCAGAACCGTGAGAAATAAATTTCTGTTGTTTAGAAGTCACCCAGTCTACTGGGCATTGGTCTACACTTATGGGTGTAGACAGTGGTGATGGGTGCATGAAATCATGTCTTATGCCACTGTATACTTTGACAAATAGTTAAAATAATAAATATTATAATTTACTACAATGAAAAAATTAAACTTGATATGCATCTTTTTTTTTAGAGAGATAGAGTCTTTGTTACCCTCCGTAGAGTGCTGTAGCATCATAGCTCACAGCAACCTCCAGCTCTTGGGCTTAGGTGATTCTCTTGCCTCAGCTTCCCAAGAAGCTGGGACTACAGGCGCTTACCACAACGCCCAGCTAAATTTTTGTTGCAGTTTGGCCGGCCGGGTTCGAACCCACCATCCTCAGTATATGGGGCCAGCACCATACTCACTGAGCCGCAGGTGCTGCCCTTGATATGCAATTTTTAAATGCAATTTTTTTTTTTTTTGGTAGAGACACAGTTTCACTTCCTCACCCTCGGTAGAGTGCCGTGGCATCACATGGCTCACAGCAACCTCCAACTCCTGGGCTTAGGTGATTCTCTTGCCTTAACCTCCCGAATAGCTGAGACTACAGGTGCCCACCACAATGCCTGGTTATTTTTTTGTTGCAGTTTGCCCAAGGCTGGGTTTGAACTCGCCACCCTCAGTATATGAGTCTGGTGCCCTACCCACTGAACCATAGGCACCGCCCTTTAAATGCAATTTTTAAAAGATTATTATAGCAATTAAAATATGCAAGCCCTTTATGTAGGAAATTTTTTTATATATGTAAGGAAACGAAGGTGATGTACCATTTTATTGATAGTTGATAGAAGGTTCTAAAATTATCGAGATGTTCTTGGCTCAGTGCCCATACCAGCCATATGCACCATGGCTGGAAGGTATGTTCGAACCGGGCCAGGGCCTGCTAAACAACAATGACAACAATAACAACAACAACAAAACAGCCAGGTGTTGTGGCTGGCGCCTGTAGTCCCAGCTACTGGGAGGCTGAGGCAAGAGGATTGATTGCTTAAGACCAAGAGTTGGAAGTCAGTCACCAAGAGCTGTGATTTCAGGGCACTCTACCAAGGGTAACATAGTGAGACTCTGTCTCAAAAAAAAAAGATATTGGTTCTTCCCCAAATTAGCTTAGAATCAGTATAAATGTAACCAAAATCCCAGCCACTTTCATTGTGGATCCTAAATTACCGAGACATTGAGGAAAGTCAGATGAAGGTGTGGGGAACCTGCCCTGCCAGAAACCAGACCTTTATAAAATAGGAAGTTGAGGCTGGTGACTGGCCCTCAGGGCGGGGGGTGGGTGGCCTGTACCCGGCAGTGAAACCCAAGATCATCCTTACAGAAAAGAAGGTAGATGGGATCTGCACCTCAGCCTGTTTGAGGAAAAGTCTCAGATAGATTAAGAGATTTTCAAACTTTTAGAAATAAATACAGGAAAAGAGCTATACAGTTTCAGTGTAGAAGAGGAATTCCTAAACAAGATATTAAAAGGTACAAATTGTAAAAGAAAAGATTATATTAGATTTTTTTTGAGACAGAGTCTCATTATGTCACCCTTGGTAGAGTGCTATGGCCTTACAGCTCACAACGATCTTGGGCTTAAGTGATCCTCTTGCCTCAGCCTCTGGAGTAGTTGGGACTACAGGCACCTGCTACAATGCGCAGGTATTATTTTAGAGGTGGGGTCTCTACCTTGCTCAGACTGGTCTCAAACTCCTGAGTTCAAGCAATCTACCTGCCTCAGCCTCCCAGAGTGCTAAGATAATAGGCATAAGCCACCGTGCCCAACGATCTTGGGCTTAAGTGATCCTCTTGCCTCAGCCTCTGGAGTAGTTGGGCCAGAGGAGGGTGCCTGGGGATGTGACTGCTGACCTCTTTGGGCCCCCACATGCACTCTTACCTTGTGTGTGTTGAATTTTCTCCTGACTTTCTTAGGTTCTTTTACAAAAATAGGAAGTGCTTTCCCATGAATGTGTTACCATCAGGGTGCTGAGCTTGCACCCACTCCACTCCCATCCTGAGGTGCCGCTGACCATGCCAGTTTTCTAGCTGCCCAAAGCCATTTTCTTGCCTTCACAGCCTGATTTTCACCCACAGGGAACTAGGTAGTAACTGTACTTCCTTACTGACCCAGGTCTTTCTCCTCCTGTCCAGGCTGTTAGAGCAGATCACCCCTGAAGCAAGCAGCTCCTGATGAGATGTGCACAGAGGGACCAGCTTCGCTCCTGAGTTCAGAGGCAGAGTGGAGACCAAGAATGGACAGAAGGAAGCCACTCTGGGGAGAAGACAGGAGGCCTTGTCCGGAGCAGGCTCCCACCCAGGACCAGCCCAGTATAAGGCTGGGCCACCGTGGCCCCAGGGAGGGGTTGGGGAGGGTGAAGCAGGGTAAGTGCAGGGAAGTTTTATCTGAGAGGCCTGATGGCTGGAAGCCCCTGCAGGGAGCTCCATCACTTGGTTCCCACACACTGTCAACAGGCCACTGCAGAGCTGCATTAGCAGGGATGGAGGCAGCTCCATCTGACCTCAGTGTGGCCTCTTAGAGGGGAGTTCTGGGAGCCAACTGGATGTTCAGAACCTCCTGAGGAATGTTTGGGGGAGATGTGAGAACCCTTTAGCCAAGCATCAGGGTTCTCATTGCAGGGAAAAATTAAAGCAAAAACCCAGAAGCTTCTCAGAGGCACAATGTCCAAGCCAGCCCTCCATGACTGCCATGACCAGCAGGCTTTGCCCACTGAGTCTCATTCCTCTGAACAAGCAGTGACTAGGATGGCTCCAGCTGGGCCTTTGAGCACAGAGAACTTCCCACTGTTTCATCTCTGCCCTGGGGACCTGCTGTTGAGTGTCTGTGCCAGCATCTGTCCCCACAGGCCTTGGCATGGCTGTGGGAGAAGTTGGGAGGGGTGCCTGTCCCACCACCAGAAGTCTGGGGACACGCCCCGCTCTAGGTGGCACAGCCCTCCCTGTTCTCTTCCACGCTGGGGAGGGAGGGCATTTGGGCTTTATTCCTGGCAACCTCTCACATCAGTCCCCAGTTCGGGCATCAGGAAGTGATTATTCCTTTTCAGTGTGAGTGAGCTGAGACACCAAGACATGCTGCAGAGGAAGCAGGACTGGCCATAAAGTCTCGTGGCCTCACACCAGGGAGAAAGGCCACAGCCTCTGGGGAGAGTCCAACATTTGCTCTGAAACAAGACAGAGTTGGTGTTGAAGCAGGGTTCTTGGGGAGCCAGGACAGGACAAAGGCATCTCCAAGGTCACTGGAGAACAGCTGAGGCCCAGGGAAATGGAGTCAAGCCCTGAAGAAGATGGTGTGGACTCTGGGTCCTGCTCCAAACATGCTGTCCCTCCGGCAGGGAGACTGCTCTGGGCATGGCTGCCTGCACTTCAGGAGCCTTGTGCATCCAGTGCTTGGTATCTGCTTTCTCTTCAAATCCAGTGCACCAAGGGCAAGCAGAGTGTCCTTGCCACAGTCCCCCTGGGATCCCTGCCAGGCCATGGTGGTGACTTCCCAGCCTAGCAGGGAGGACGCTGTGCCCCTGCAGTTGTCCTTGCAGATGGCTTCAGGGGCCTTCAAGGGATCCTGAATTGAAGAACCTCTCAGCCTGTGGCCCCTCAGCTCCCACCTGTCTGTCTGCACCTCCCCCTGGCCCTGAGGCCCCAGTAGTTTAGGAAGCACTACACACAGACCCATCAGCCTGTGTGTCCCTGCAGCCTTGGCCACAGCAATTCAGCTGGTGGTCTGTGTTGTTCACACTTCTTTGTCTTCCCTGTGTCTGTTTCCTGGTTAAGTTGAACACTGGCATGTCCGAGTACTCCCTATGTCCTCTCACGGCATGCATGTCAAATCCTGTAGCTCACGTGAATGCTCCTGTGACAGCTGTGGTCATGGCCTCTTGTGTTGGTGGCAGATATTGTCCCTAATCAGTGTTCTTACTGTTAAATATTTTGTATTGTGCAAAAATTTAACTTTCCTACTAGCCAAAGTTGTTGCACTTTTACTTTTATATTCTATCTTTAGTCCTCAATAAGTGTCCTCTACATTTGGGATAAATATTCTGTTTTCAACTACTTTTTCCATGGCTTACTTTCATTCTGCATGGACTGCTGTGGCTCCCCAGGTTTGCTGCAGAACCCTTCCATCTGCTTGCTGATACTTTGTCACAACATCTTTTTCTGACTTGCTTACTGTTCATTGGTCTTTCCACAGTTTGGGGGTACAGTCTAGATTCCCCCCCAAGGAGGCCACTGGCTTCCTTCCAAGACATGACATTGGTGCCATTTCCTGAGTCCAACCTGGCTGGTTGCTGCTGCCTTCAATTACCCTTTTCAAGACTGATTCCCATGAACCAAACTCATAAGAACCTGACACATAAATCAGAACTTAAGTGGAAGTAGCCCCTTTTCAGTGGCCTCACCACCTCTCTGGCCCCAGATATCTGGGACATAGGTTCACTGGGAGGCTTAGTGCCTGTGAGGGGCCAAGAGGCCTCCTTAGACCCTGTAACCTGACCCTCACTGGCCCTCTAACTTCTGAGTGTTCAGTTTCCTCCAGTGCTGTCTGCCAACTGGCTCATGTTTCATGTAGGGCAACCATTCTCAACAGGGTGTGGGTCTGCCCTCCAGTGCACTTGGCAATGCCTGAGCACAATTTTGGTGTCAAAGCTGGGAGGGGGTGCTGCTGGAATCCAGTGGATGGAGGCAGGGATGCTGCCGACACCCTGCAATGTGCAAGCCAGCCCCCACGAAGGAATGGCCCAGCTCCAAATGCCAATTTAGACCCATAAAAACAAAATAAAGGACTAACAAGATGATTTGAAGGACACAGTGCATGCGATGGCCAAGATTTGGGAAGCTGAAAAACATGGAGGAGCCTGGCAGGCACTGGCCTATAAGAGCAGGAGGTGCAGGAGGCTGGCAAGCATCCGCAGGAGTGATCAGGACTCTCCCAGCCAGCAATCTCTGTCCTGATAAATACCTACCTCCACTGAGACTAAACCAGCAAAGTGACACCTGGTCCCCGGCGCAGTTGTGTGAAGACCGGGCTAAAAGGGGAAGCTGGTGAAGGGCAAATGTGTCATCTTGGCTTGGCAGTTGTACCATCTCTTTCCTGGGAGACCAGGGTGAGGTGTATGTTCAGGAGCCCTTACCTGGCCCTCAGGGCCTTGGCTGCCCCCAGGTTCTGCCTAAAGCTCCTGTTCTGCTAAGAAAGTCTGAGCTCCATTTCATTCACCGCTCAGGGCAGCCCCAGAGGTCCCCACACTTAGTCCAGAGGGCCACCCTGAAGAAATGGACATAGGCCATGCAGCCTTAAGAAATCAGGGACTGGGCTCGGCACCTATAGCTCAACCGGCTAAGGCGCCAGCCACGTACAACTAAGGTGGCAGGTTCGAATCCCCAGCCCGGGCCTGCCAAACAACAATGATGGCTGCAACCAAAAAAAAAAATAGCCGGGCGTTGTGGCGGGCGCCTGTGGTCCCAGCTACTTGGGAGGCGGAGGCAAGAGACTCGCTTGAGCCCAGGAGTTGGAGGTTGCTGTGAGCTGTAATGCCACAGCACTCTACCCAGGGGGACAGCTTGAGGCTCTGTCTCAAAAAAAAAAAAAAGAAATCAGGGACTGGAACTGGCTCCCTCCTGGAGTACAGTGTCATCAATCAGCAGAGCTACAACAGCTCAGCTACACACCAAAGCTACAACGCCCCAACTCATCTTCCTCCAAGTGAACAGAATTTGCTAACTCCAAATCCCCACGCTGCCCAGCTGGAGCCAGTACAGGCTTTGTGACACATGCGTGGGCCTCCTGAAGACGAGGGTCCTTGGGGACAAGACCTCATCTGAAGAGCTAACAAGACCCTGGGATGCCTAGTAATTTCATCAGGGCTGTAAAGGGGCACATAGGGTAAGCCTCCCAGTCCCAGGCCACAGACTACAGCCCTTCTCTTGCATCTGCAGAAACCCTATGTGAAGGCTTTGCATTGGCCATCTTCCTGGCGACCCAGGATGTGTTGTTCCCCAGGACCTGACTGACCCTGGGTGGCCTGGACTTCAGGGGCAGATCTCTCCCAAGGCCTGGGGCCCTCCTCCCCTTGCTCACCAGGTGCCTTCTCCCACTCCAGATTTGCTTCACCCTCTGCCGCAGCTCTTGTCCTAGTCGCCCCCTTGGGCCAGTGTCACCCTGGACAGCACCTCCCTCGCACTCCTTTGGCCTGGGGGCCCATCCTTGCCACAAAGCCCAGACAGCTCAGCTTCTCTCCCACCTCAGCGCCCCACACTGACATGAGCCATCTCCTCACCACTGATAAAGTCCTGACTGCAGGATGCCCTCCCTCAGCACACCTCCAGCTTGGGGGAACCCTGGCTCCTGCTCCTGACTATCTTCTCACCAGGAGGCAAGTACTCCCGCTGCATAGGCTCCAAAAACTCTCCCTTGGCCCTTTATTTTGTCCCAAAAAGGAGTGACACAACTTGCTCTTTTCAGGTTATAAAAACAGGGGCTGAAAAACTGGATGAACATCAGGAAATTCAGGAACAAAGAGAATTCCATGAAAAGATTTTGGGCAAACTTGTAACAGCTACTCCTGAGGCCCTAGAGAATACACGTGGATGGCAGGGCAGTTTGGGGCATCCGAGACACCCGGGACTAGACCCTCTTTTCTAATAAATCTCCTAGCACCTGGTGGCATGTACAGGAAACCATCCAAAGAAAGGTCATAACGAGTGCGACATAGCGGAACTTTCGAACTGAACCTTACTCCGATTACAGATGAGAAACCAAAGGGTCAAAAGCATCTGGCCACCTCTGTGGCAGCTCCAGCCCCTGCTCTGTCCTGCGTGTGCGGGGCCCTTCGAGTGTGTGAAAGGGGGACTGGACTGCGTGTAGACACTCGCACGCCACACACAGGGAAGCCACGGCCGCAGGGATGGCGGGGCAGGCTTGTCAGGTCTGCAACCTGCGGACGCGGATCACCGCCCTGGCACCGAGAACCCCCAGGCCTTAAGAGGGAGACGGAGAGGAGACGACTCCCCCCCAGCCCGGATGCCGTTTCCAGGGCACCTTTCTCACGCACTTAGTGATGGGCTTGTGGCCCCGTAGCTTCGGCCACAGGAACAGAGCAGCGGCATACCACCCCAGGCGGTCAGCTCGGCCACCCATTCCTCCTCCCTAGCCAGAGGAGACGTGGAAGACACGCAAAGGGTGCGTTCAACACCCCGCGGCCACAAAGGGGCGCGGGCCTCCCGGCGCCCAGAGCGTCCCGGAAGTGCGCGCAGCAGGCCGGGGCGGGACTGGACGCGCTTCCGGCCGGCGTGCGGCGGCCTCCTCCCGCTCGAAGGTGAGTGGGCGCGGGCTGTGGCAGCTTTTCGAGGCGCTCGGGACCCTCCTGGCCCGCGCTGGGGGACCATCCCCAGCGGTGCGGCCCCGCCTGGGCCGGGCTGGCCGCCCCTTCCTGCAGCCTCCCCTCGCCGTGACCTTGGCATTGGGTTGGGCCTGCGGGCTGGGGTGGGCTCCGCGCGGTGCACCGCCAGGCCCGCAGCTGTGGCTCACCGGCCCTCCGGGAATCGCGAGTGGCCGTTTCCAGGGCGCCTTCCTCTCTAACCTGGTGGTGCGGGCTGTGATCGTCCCCACTTTGCAAGTGAGAGACAAGCTGGAAGTCCCTGTCCGAGGGCCTGCGGCTGCGTGTGTGTACCCACCGCACCTCATTCTGGCCAGCTGCGATCTTCGGCTAAACTCCCTGAGGCCAGACCCTTTCCCACGGGACTGGGAAAAGAGGGGGTGCAAGTTGCCCCAGAGCCGGTGGCAGGTGTGCCCCCGCCCCTTCAGCCTGTTGAGGCAACGTGGGTGTGTAACGCAGGGTTTGTCCTCACATCCATGTGGGTAAAATGGCTTGCAACCTGTGACAGCCACATCTGCTCAGTCCTGGGGTCAGCACTGGGATCTTTCTCCAGAATAGTCCCCAGTAAGTTAACTAACTGGAGATGTGACTCGCGGTTGAGCACCCAGCATCATGCTGCAGCCCTGCCCTGGACTCGCTTACCTGGCTGCCCAGCCACTTCCCATCATTAGGCCATAGGGGCTGACCCAGAAGGCTGAGCACCTTGTGTTGGCCCTATTGACGGCCGCTCCCACTCGCTGGAAGCAGGATTTGTCTGTGACCCTTTCTGGAGGTGTTAACTTTTGTCCTTTCCTTCCCATCCACTTTTTTGCTGCCTGCTCCAAATAAGAAGTTCCTACTTTATCGCAGTATGAAAGAAAAACTTTTTCTCACATTGGGGTGAGACAACAGGGGGTGGTTGTCTCACATTGGACTGAAGCCATTCTTGCAAACCAAGTTAAGAAAAAGTATCTTTGTCCCACAGATGAGTGTGAGAGCACTGTGGACAGTGTGGGACTTGGGGCATTACAGCCTGCGGCCTCTGAGGGGTCCACAGGCTTTGAGAAAGAAGATTCTCTCTGGCAACATCTCCCTTTTGCTGTTCAGGAAAACCTTTGCTGAGATTTCATCAAAAACGTTAATACCACAGTGGGCGTGGCCAGTTTTTCACCCTCCTATGGGGCCAGTAGTCCCAACTGAGGTCTTTCTGAAAGAATCAGCATGCTTTTCTCTGTGGGTGATGCCCTAGGTTGGAAAGACATTCCAGATCCTTTGCTGGGATGAGAGCTTTGGTTCAAGCCCTGCAGGTCTGGATGGTGCCATTTCTTAAGCACTTCTTACTGAGTAAATATGCCAGGCCCCAGATGTCCCCATGGGTTCACCTTTCATTCTTACTGCCCACTGAATGAATGAGCCTCTGTCTCACCTCAAAGGCTGGCATGCTTTGCCCTCATCCCACAACCCCAGCATTTCTTTCCACCCCCTCATCTGCTGTGGTTTTCATTTTCCCCAGGTCCCAGGTGTGCACACCTTCAGCCAGTCTCAGGGAAGATGGCAGCCCTAGGGGACACTCAGGAGTCCCTTCCTGTCCTGTACCCTGTCAGTCTTTCTCCACCGGGGACACCTGGAGCCCAGCACCATGAGACACGGCTTCACTTCCACAGGCATCAGCATGGTACTCACCCACCTGCCATGTTCCCTCTGCCCTGTCTCCGCCACCATGGAGTGCTCCACTGAGCTGACACCCTGGCGAACTGAGCAGCACCACCAGACCCTTGTGCAGCTCATCAGGATGCTGAGGCTCCCACATGCTCAGGCCGGGGGAGTGGGGCTAGGGCCTTGGGACAGAACCCTGAGAGGATGACATTGGCTAGGATGGTTGAGGCTGGAGCCCAGCCCAAGCTCTGGCTCCCTAGGGGAGAGTCCCCTGAGACTTGTTTCTTTCCTGGGTGTGGGGTATGAGAGAAAAAGTAGTGTCAAAATTCAGGTCCCGTGTGACCAGGAGTAAGTCATCTCCCTGAGTCTTTGTTCTCGTTCCAGGAACATAGAGTGTCTAGAGTTCTTGCCACCATAATTTGTCCCTCCCTGAAGGGAACAGAGCTGTGGCCTTGACCCACACCCAGTGGTGTGGCCTCACTGGTGATCTGGTGGGGTCTAGGGATCCAGGCACAAGGGGAGTCCCAGCCTCATGGTGTCCATGGACCCAGCTCCCTCTCAGAGGTCAGGGGTCCTAAGGTTCTGTCTCTGCTGCATGTCCCAGGGAGCCCAGCTGCACCACCCTCATGGTCAGGATACTGGTTATGACCAGGTCCTATGTAAGACAAACCTGGCAAGCTGGTGCCTAGCCTAGGAAGGTGGTCTCACCCCATGAACAGGGCCCTCCCTTTTGGTGGATCTTGGCTCTGTGCTAATTGATGAGGCATAGTGACTACTGAGGATTGTCTCAAGTGGCTGCACTGGGTCCTAGGCCCTGTGCCAGGCTATGTATGGATGATGTCCGGGTGAGATAAGCCCTTCTGTCCTTTTACTGATGGGGATGTAGAAGCACACAAAAGAAGACAAAAGACCAAAGAATCCACTGCACATTGGTCTGACTTGAGCCCACGCCCTTGACCCTCCTCTCAGGCCCTGAGATGTGGCTGGCTCCTCATGAGGCGGCCAGTATCTGGGGAAGATGGGCAGGCCAATAGATCCTCTGGGGGCAGCAAAAGACACATATGATGAGAAGGCCAATGCCTAGGATGGAGGGAGAGCACTAGGGAGTGCAGGGTTAGGCTTCCTCCTACTCTGTTTCTATAAGCTCTTGGATCACAGAAGGCCAAGCTTGGATCCCTGACCCAAATGCCTTAGGCTAGCCCATGCACACCTCCTGGACACTGGAACCACCTCCAAATGTTGTAAAGCCCCAAGAGCTTTGCTGTGGAGGGAGTGTGGGCTACAGCAGCAGCTTTACACCTCTTTGTGCTATGCCAGAGTTGGAATTCAGGGACACAGAGCAGGATGGCTGTAAAGAGCAGGTGTGAGGCCAGAAGACAGTGGTCCTGCCACAGGGCAGGGCCCAGCCTATAGGCTAGGCCGCTTCCTATGCCCCAAATGCCTGTAGGTGGCCCATGGTAGAATAGGGGATGTCCCAGCATGGATGGGTGATAATAGTTCCTGTCCAAACTTCCAAGCAGTCAGGAGAGGCAGGGCTGCCTGGAACTCGTGTCCTCCACTGGCTGGTTCCTCGGGAGTGTTTTGGGATCCACAGATTCATTAGCACAGGAAACCTCAGCATTTCTGGAACTGCCAGGGCCTTCATGCCAATTCAGGGCCAACCCAGGATTTCTTGGAGCCCACAACTTCCAGACCAGAGTCTGTGATAAGCTAGAAAGATTTGGGGGACCCACCCTGGAATGCCTGGGTCTCTCTCACCCACTTACTGGGCCCAGCAATCTCCTGAGTCCACCTCACACGCCTGGTCATTTCAGGAGCCACCCTGGCTGGGCACCTAGCTACAAGGCTTTGGAGCACAGAGGAAGTCCTTGGGGGAGCCTTTTGTCAGTGGGGAGGGGAGGGAAGGACCCTGCACAGGCAGAGGGGGCCTTGCAGTGGCCCTATGGGCATGCAACTGCAGTCCTGTGGCAGCACTGAAGACTGCCAGTTGGCCTAACCCAGTGGTTCTCAACCTTCCTAATGCCACAGCCCTTTAATACAGTTCCTGTGGGTCATGACCCACAGATTGAGAACTGCTGGCCTCACCCAAGCCTCTCAGAGCAGAGAGGCCTGGCAGGTAGGGCAAGACGTTGCTTCTCCCAGGACCTCCCTGTCTCATGGAGATGCGGATCAGGAGCTGGGGTTGAGCCTGGGGGCGGAGGGGCCTGGCCTGGAATGTGGTATGCCCCCCAGAGCCAGCACTGTCAGAGGAAGGTCTAGAAGGTGTGATGAGGAGCCCTGCAGGTAGAAGGGCAGTTTGTGGGCCAGAGGAAGTGACAGAGGGGGCCTGGGACCCTGACAGCCTACAGCTCTGGATATCCTTACGAGTGCCTAGGCTGGTGTGCAGGGGTCTGTGGTCAGGGCATCTTTCCAGGTCAGGTACCTGGTACATGGACTCCAGGTGCCAACTGGCTGACCCAAGCCAACTGCCTCTCCTTTGCCTCACCCTGGGCCATGGCCAGGCACACTGTACTTGCTGTGCCATTTTACACACAAGAGAAGCCCCTTCCAGCCAGGGAAGTGCCCCCTCCTCCCTGTCCCCTGGGCATGTACAGCCTCCTTGCCCTCCACCTGGACAGCCCCTGGCAAGTGGGCAGCCTGGTGTCTTTTCCAGTTCAGGCCACACCATTCCTATGTCCCAGCATGGTGGGGAGCACAGCAGCATTGGGCTTGGTGGGAGGTAACTTGACAGGTAAGGGGGTCTGTCAGCCAAGGCCAGGGTAGTTCAGGACAGTCGGGGTGCAGCAAGGGCAAGCTGTGCACCTCAGCCCTGCATGGGGTGGCAGAGATGGCAGCTAATTGAGCTCTGCAGAAACATCAGGTTTGCAGGCAGATGCTGAGAGCTGGGTCTTAGGCAGTGCAATGACAATGACCCATGCTGTGACCTGCCTGTACCAGACCCTAAGGCAGGCCCTATCTTCTCCCAGAGGAGGGCCGAGGAGGTGCTATATTCAACCTAAAGGGGCAACTCGGGGCCCCAGGGCTGTGCTGAGTCCACTCCTGCCTGCTCACACCCATCCCACACCATAGGGAGACTGTTGACAGCAGCTCAGGCCAAAGCTGGAGGCCAGAGTTCTGAGCCATTTTCATTCCCAGACTTCTGCCATGTTCCCTCTAGTGGTATCCCAGCTCAGACAGTAAGGGTGGTGAGGGTGTCTGCAGCAATGTGGGCACAAGTGGCTTTGGAAGGCTCACTGACCCACCCTTCTGGAGGAGTATTTCTGGGAAGTTGGCCCTGTATTTGTCCATGGAATAAGCTTGCTCCCCTGGTCACCAAGTGATAGCAACAGGGTGGCCATGAGTCGGCTGTGAAGGTCATAGCTGAGAGGCCAGTGTTCTGGGCATGTCTTTACCTTGGGGAAGGCTCCTAGAGGGCCCAGAGGAGGTTTTGGCTTTAGGACCCTCTACCCTGCTTTTAGGGCAGACAAGCAGCTCTCAGGGAATGGGTATCTCAGGCTATGCCACCTCCTGAACTTCCCAGCCCTAAGTGCCTCTCCAGAGGGGAACCATCCTCCTCAGGCCGGCTCCTTAGCCAGGGTTCAGAGGAGGTCCAAAGGAGACAGATGAAGAGGGTGAGTGGGTGTGCACAAGTGCCCAGAGCACAGGAGGCCCACTGCAAAGGCCCCGCCCTCAGAGGCCTCTCCCTTACTCTGTTCATGAAAAGCTCCATAAAAGCTCACACCTAGGCTCGGCGCCTGTAGCTCAACCGGCTAAGGCGCCAGCCACGTACACCTAAGGTGGTGGGTTGAAATCCAGCCCAGACCCGCCAAACAATAATGACGGCTGCAACCAAAAAATAGCCGGGCATTGTGGCGGGAGCCTGTGGTCCCAGCTACTTGGGAGGCAGAGGCAGGAGACTCGCTTGAGCCCAGGAGTTGGAGGTTGCTATGAGCTGTAATGTCATAGCACTCTACCCAGGGGGATAGCTTGAGGCTCTGTCTCAAAAAAAAAAAAAAAAAAGCTCACACCTAGGCACTGTTGTAGCCAGCTAGGGGTCAGAAGCCTGTGCCCACCTCTCCTTTGGCATCACATGACACTGGAGCATCAAGGCCCTCCATTGCTGTAGTCAGAGGGCAGACACCCCCTCTCCATCAGAGAGGTGAACTAATGACTAGCCTCAGGCACCAGAGCCCTGGGGCAGGGCCCCTCCCTGGGAACACTGAAGACCCTGCTCAAAAGCAGTATGTCCCTGTGTCCTACTGTCGTCATGCTCTTTTAACAGCTAACATGATGTGCTGGAGACTCCTGAACCATCTTAGCTGTGAGCACTGAACCTGGAATGTCCATCCAATGGGCCCAGCCTGTCCCTCTGCCCTGAAGAAGGTGGGGGAGCAGGGCCCCTGTATACCCCAGAGCAGGCAGCACCAGCCCCACAGTGGACTTAAGTGTGGACTTAGTCAAGAGGAGGTAGCCTGGGACTTTGGGGCACGTTGGAAATGGCTGCTTCCACCTATTCTGGGTGCTGATCAGGGCTTGCCCCTACATGGTCAGGGTTCTAAGAGGATCAGGCAGTGGGAAGCCTAGGAGGGATAGCAAAAACCACTGGCAGAGAGAGCCCTACATGGTCAGCGTCCTAAGACTTGATCAGGCAGTGGGAAGCCTAGGAGGGACAGCAAAAATCTCTGGCAGCGAGAGGGCAGCTTTATGAGACTGCAGCACACCAGCTTGAGAGGCCATGGGGTAATGTGGTGGGGCAGGGGGCCTGCAGAGATGCAGCTGATAGAGCTCTGCAGAAATGTCCACATGTGGGGGCAGGTGCTGAGAGCTGGGGCTTATGACCCATTTTGTGACCTGCTGTACCTGACCTTCACAGGCCTTGGGGCCAGGGCCTATCCAGAGCAATATGACAAGGTGGAAAGGTCAGGCCAGAGTCAGCCAATCTGGAGGAGCAGGAGGGCCACTCTGAGGCCACCCTGAGGTTTATCTCTGCTTACTAGACTAAAGGGGGTGAGCTCCCAAAGCTGAGTCTTCAGGAGAGCTTTCTAGAGGAGGGAGTCTTGAACCAAGCTGGGAATGAAGATAGGTATTTCTGGATTACAGGCTGGCCTACTCTTTGGGGTGACAGAGGACAAGGAAGCGTTGGGGGGCATGGCTGCCAGCCCACACTAATCTGAGGGAGGTGGCACTCAAGGGCCAGAGGTAAGCTGTGGCCTCCCTGCCCCCCAGGCTCCCCCAGCTCCAGCCCTGAGGTACTCTCCCAGTCATCTGACCAGGATCTCCAAGACATAGAGGAAGTTGAGATTGGCAGAGACGCCTTCTGGCCAGGTGAGTGAGCAGAACCCTCCCCTGTGTCCTGGCCTCTGGCTGTTCCCAAGGGCTACTAGGGGCTGGAGCTCCTGTTCCTGGCAGGCTCTGTGCCATACCCACCCCTGTGTCAGCCCTACTGGGATCACTTTTGGTCCCTGCCTCTAGCCCCCTCCCCCATTCTAGTCCCAGCTTTATTACTGACACTTCAAAGCTATGACTGCAGCCCGGACCCCTCCTCTGAAACCCAGGCCCCCATGGCCACCTGCTCCAGTGGCCCCATGTGGACTCTTGCAGCCCACACTGGACATGAAGAGCAGAGGACTTCTCTTCCCCCCTGCCTTGGGCTGGAGTCTCTGACTCAGGGCACCACTGTCCCCCACCAGGCCATCTGGAGAATCATCCTGGACCCCTTCTCCCCTGTGTGTGCCCTGGGGCTGCCAACTGTCCCCTACAAGGAGCTCTTGGCTGAGCTGTGTTAATCCAGGTCCCCACCACCTTTCCCCCACTGCGAGAAGTCCTCAGGATTCCTCTTCAGGGTTTCCAGCCCCACAGATCATCAGCATTTGGTGGCATTTGGTCAGCTAAATTTAATGGCACTGAGCTCTCCACCTACACCTGGATGGTCAGGGGCGGGGTGGGGAGGAGATGTCTGAGATCAGGTCCCTGGGAAGTGGACTCTGCAGCAGAGATTTGTACAAGGAGGTCCCAGGGTGGGCCAGGGAGGTGGGCAACAGTGCAGCTGCCACCCAGGCCTGGCCAGCCCTGTGAAAAGCTATGGAGCAGGCCTCAGGGTTCAGCAGATGACCTTGCTTCAGGAATGGGAATGTTCCCAGTGGGGTCCTGGGCAGCCCCACAGCACCCTTTGGAGAAGCTTCACTTTTTCATGAGCTCTGCCCTTGGGTGCAGGACCACTTTCCAGAGCCCTCTCAAGTTCCAGACCCTCACTGGCACTCATTGTCTACCTCGGCACCTCCTTCCTGTGTCACAGGTCTCATTAGCCACTGCAGGCTCCTCACATGGGTTCAGGCCACGGGGATGACTGGATGGTCCCTGCAGCTCTGGGTCATCCTGCAGCATCCCCTAGCCCCATCCTTAGGACAGCCCTCTGCCGGTACTCTCCTGTGGCATGGGAATCCAGCTCCTCCCTGCTCTCTGAGCTAGCCACTCTGATCAAGCCACACATCAGCTCTGCTCTCACCCTGGTCCCCAAGCCCCAAGGCAGGACTATGCAGCCAGGGACTATCTGCCTCTGCCGGTTCTCATTTCAGATTCGGAGTCCCAGCTGGAGCAGACTGCTCCTCACCCCTTGCGCATCCCTGAAGATGGGGTGGGCCAGGACGGGGGTGCGCTGCGGGGCCTCCTGAGAAGCCTTCCCCGGGGAGCCAAGTGTCCCAGGTTGGAACAGCCGGCAGGCCAACCGCCAGGGACTCTGCCCAGTGCCCAGCACACGGGCGCGTGGTGCTCGACGCTCGAGACACAGGGAGCCCCCGGGGTCGAGGGTGGGCCCGAGCGGGTTGCCGAGCTGGGGGGCAGCTTCGGCCGGGTCGCAGGCCACGGGACGCGGCAGGGCAGCCCGCGGGGGGCCAAGGTGCACCGGTGCGAGGCCTGCGGCAAGAGCTTCAAGTACAACTCATTGCTGCTGAAGCACCAGCGCATCCACACAGGCGAGAAGCCTTACGCCTGCCACGAGTGCGGCAAGCGCTTCCGTGGCTGGTCGGGCTTCATCCAGCACCACCGCATCCACACGGGAGAGAAGCCATATGAGTGTGGCCAGTGCGGCCGCGCCTTCAGCCACAGCTCGCACTTCACGCAGCACCTACGCACACACAATGGCGAGAAGCCCTACGAGTGCGGCGAGTGCGGCCAGGCCTTCAGCCAGAGCTCCAACCTGGTGCGCCACCAGCGGCTGCACACGGGGGAGAAACCCTATGCCTGCAGCCAATGTGGCAAGGCCTTCATCTGGAGCTCTGTGCTCATCGAGCACCAGCGCATCCACACGGGCGAGAAGCCCTACGAGTGCGCCGACTGTGGCAAGGCCTTCCGCGGCCGCTCACACTTCTTCCGGCACCTGCGGACCCACACAGGAGAGAAGCCCTTCGCCTGCGGCATCTGCGGCAAGGCCTTTGGCCAGAGCTCCCAACTCATCCAGCACCAGAGGGTGCACTACCGGGAGTAGCCGGGGCTGAGACCGGCCTGCGGGGGTCCTGTGCCCCTTCCCTCCTGGCTGGCGCTGCCTAACACGGCATGCCCAGTGTCCCTAATAAATTCTCTCTTAGGATGGACATGAGAGCCAGCTCCTGCCTGTGCGGGGCCTCTGGCTGCTTCCCATCCCGAGGGAAGATGGGAGACAAGGCTGCTCCACCCAGACCTACCTCCTTTGTCCCCAGCGGGCTGGAGATGCCCTGACTTAACGCTGACACCCAAGACAGAAATCCAAAGAAGGCGGGATGAGGACAGGGCTGGCTTGCCTAGGGGTAGGAGCACAGTGCTTGTCCTCTACCCTGGGCATGGGATCGCTTTGGCAGTTCATCCTTGAGTATTTGGAAGGCTTCTGGTTCTAGTCTTTTTTTTTTTTTTTTTTTTTTGAGGCAGTCTCAGGCTGTCACCCTTGGTAGAGTGCCATAGCGTCACAGCTCACAGCAACCTCAAACTCTCAGGCTTAAGTGATTCTCTTGCCTCAGCCTTCCAAGTAGCTGAGATCACAGGCACCTGCCACAACACCTGGCTATTTTTTATTGAAGTTGTCATTGTTGTCTGGCGGGCCAGGGCTGGATTCAAACCCACCAGCTCTGGTGTATGTGGCTGGCATGGAGCCAGTTCTAGTCTATTCTATATAGTGCTTTGTTCTTTACCACACAGCTCTCAGATCTGGGCCCCTTCACCCCTTGTCTTCCCTGGGGAAGGTGCCCAGTGGTGCAGAGGTCTTGACAAGTGCAGGCTGCTATAGCTGGATCAGGGCTGTGACTCCTCTCCTAGGAAGGGCAGTCTGGGGCACACAGCCCTGGGACTTCCAGCCCGAATGGTAAGGGAAGAGCTCAGCAGAATAGGGATGGCCTTGAGTGTTAACAACCCTTCTCCCTGCCCCACCTGCTCCTTCTGGGCCCACTGGGGTGTGGTGAGGCTGCTCCTGGCAATGTTAAATAGTCCCCAGACCCTCCTAGAAGTCCTGCTATGACCTTTCCTGGCCCCCAGATGTCCCCGTGGCAGGTCGTTAGTCCTGTTGAAAGGAGGCTTGTGGCCTTACTTTGTGTCAGTGTCTGCAAATGCCTGCACTATGCACGTCTGATGTCATCAGCCCTCAGCAAGCCCATTTTCCAGAGGACACCCAGGGCCTGGGCCCCATTTCCTCCCCTCTTGGACAGAGGGTCTTTGACAGCCCCAAGTTGGACTGTGCTCTTACAGCTTCCCACAGGCCTCCACTTAGCTCCTCTTGGCTCCTTCCCAGCCTGCCACCTGGGGTTCCCCTCCCCGCTTCCTAGAGGTGGTGCCTTTCTTGCAGAGACTGGCTTCCATTTAGGGCAGCTTGGAAGGTCACAGGGAAGCCACAGGTGTCCCTGTGGGGCCTTATTGTCTGTCTGCAACTAGGTGCACACTTCTTCCCTCTGGCCGGGCGCCTTCGGACCATGGACTGGGCAGGCTCCGCACCGTGCCCAGAAGGGGGCGCATCTGGTCTAGGCCAGGCGCTGCCTTGCCCTCAGTTCCACATCAGGCTTTACCCCTGAGTGTGGCCTGAGGAGGTTGGCAGAGGCCAAGTGTAGGGCAGGACCTTCCTCCTTGCTTCTGCACCAGCGCGCACTAGAGAGGCTGAGCCTGTAGAGGAGGCCCGGACCAGCAGCCCGGCTCCTGCGGGCTGGGGGAGTCTTCATCCCAGCCAGTGGCAGCCCGGCACCCTCCATGACCTCACCTCCTTCATCCTTCAGGACACCTGGCCCTCCCTTCTGGAGCCCTGTTCTTTGTCCTTTATCCCTGTTTTTTGACCTTGAATAGCTATCACAGGCCCTGAACCCAAAAGCTCCCGTCTCTAACCCCTACAAGAAGTCAGAACACTTGGCGGAGTCCCAGACCATCTTGCTGAGCACAGGTTCTTAAAAAACAATTCTTCTCCCCAACAGCATTTATTTGTGCTCTTTAAAGAAATCTGGAAAGTAGGAAAAATAGAAGAGACAAAAAAGAAATTCTCTCAGCAGCTACAGATTGGACATCCCAAATACGAACTTGGGAAATTCAAACCTTTGAGTGCACCAACATGAGGCACAAGGGAAATGCACATTCAAGTGTGTGAAATTTCAGATGTTAGGATCTGGGATGCTTAACCAGTAAGTATAGTGCAGATACTCCAAAATCAAGCTAGGTGCAGTGGCTCATACCTGTAGTCCCAGCACTCTGGGAGGCCAAGGCAGGTGGATTACCTGAGCTCAGGAGTTTGAGACCAGTCTCTAAAAATAGCCAGGTGTTCTGGTAGGCTCCTGTAGTCCCAGCTACTCCAGAGGCTGAGGCAAGAGGATCATTTGAGCCCATGAGTTTGCAGTTGCTATGAGCTGTGATGCCACAGCACTCTTATCAAGGATAAGATTTGTTTCAAAACAGCAAATACTCCAGAAAGAAATCTGAAATGCTATCCCATGCATTTTAGAGAAGGGATAACCAACTTCTATAGGAGTGTTTGCGCATATATTCAGCCAGTTCTTGCTTTTAAAACAAACAGGCTCAATGTTTAATGCAGCCCTAAAATAATCTTCATGTCCCGAGATCTCAGATTTGCTAGAGGCAGGCTGGAAGCTTATGCCCTCCAACTGTGTGAGGGATGCTGGCATCTCTGACTCAGAACATACCCATAGCCTCGACCTGAACCCACGTCTCAATTCTGTGCCCCCCTGTGTTTCCCTACCATGCCATTCCACCTGTCCCACCCCCAGGTTGCTATGGAGGACATCTGGAGGTGCAGAAGGGTTGCATCTGCCACACAGCAGTTCCAGTTCCATGTTGGGGCACAGCTCCCTTCTGGTGGGTCTTTTACCGCAATTGGGGGAGCTGTCCCCAACTCTGTCCTGTTGTGGGAGGAGGAAGTGAGCCAGTGGCAGGCATTGCTCAGGTGTACCTTATGCAGTCCAGTACAGCTGGTCTCAGCAGACAGCAGACACTTCAAAGTCCAGAAGACTCCAGTAAGCACAGTTGTGGGGCAGCTACAGCAGTCTCAGCAGCTAGATTATTCTGCTCACTCTGTTAGTCACTCACTAGTTCAACACAGTAAGCCCAGCTCCAAGTGTGCTGAAGTGAAAAGTAGTGGTTGCTGCCCTGGAGGAGTCAGACAGTGCCCCACAGTGCTGAGGAGGAAGAGTGGGCATTTGTCCAGATGTGTGCACAGAGTGAGAACTCTGTGGGCTTCTAGCGTGCCCTGGGTGATTTCCAGCCCTGTCTTGGGTCTCAGGCTGAGTCACTTGCCCACTGCTATGGCAGTGCCTGCTGATGCCAGCCCCGGACCCCAGTGTGCCTCACCCTGACACGGGCAGCACTTATTTACAGCCCCACTGGATGAGGCTCCCCCTTATTCACAGGGTAGATTGTCCAGCCCACTGAGCCCCTGAGCTGCTGCCTGGGGAGAGGGCTCTGCAATGACAGAACTGTAGGGTGCTGCATCTAAGTTCTGAAGGCTCTGGGATGTTCTTTATTGCTTTACACTCAAAGGACAGCTTGGGTGGTGTAAGTTCCTGGGGCAGGTGGTTTGGGTTTGGGGTTTTTTTCCTAGCAGAACTTTGCTTAGCCTGCCCCCTGACGTCATGATGGGGAAGCCCTTGACCTCTGTCCTTCCTCTGGAATGTGCCTTTGTCCTGGATACCCTAATCATTCTTTCCCTGTCCCTGACCTTGAATAGCTATCACCAAGATATGTGCCAGGTGTGGTGATCAGCTCATGAGGCTGAGGCAGGAGTATCACATGAACCAGAAGTTGGAGGTTACAGTAAGATATGATCACACCACTGCACTCTAGCCTCCTTACCCTGTCAGTGTCCCCTAGAGTAACCTCTATTCTAGCTTTTATTTATTTTTGAGACAGAGTCTCAAGCTGTTACCCTGGGTAGAGTGCAGCAACCTCCAGCTCTTGGGCTTAGGCGATTCTGTTGCCTCAGCCTCCCAAGTAGCTCGGACTACAGGCACCTGCCACAACACATGGCTATTTTTTTGGTTGCAGTTTGGCCAGTGCTGGGTTTGAACTCGCCACCCTCGATATATGAGGGCGCCCTACCTACTGAGCCCCAGGCACTGCCCGGAATAAACATTGTTAAGGAACCAAATACATTTTCTTTAACAAAAATATTTTAAGGAGGAGTTACTAGGAAGTTAACATACACTGAAATCCAAGTAAATTATTCTAACTTGTAATTTGAAAATGACTAAAAATTGTAAGTATTTTCTCAGACTGAATGTCTGATTCCCCCATCCCTTTTTTTAGAGAGTCTCACTTTGTCACCCTTGGAGAGTACCACAGCTCACAGCAACCTCAAACTCCTGGGCTTAAGCAACTCTCTTACCTCAGCCTCCCAAGTAGCTGGGACTACAGGGGCCCGCCACAACGCCTGGCCATTTTTTGGTTGCAGCGGTCATTGTTGTTTGGCGGGCCGGGCTGGGGATTTGAACCCGCCACCTTAGGTGTACGTGGCTAGCGCCTTAGCCGGTTGAGCTATAGGCGCCGAGCCAACACCTAACTATTTTTAGAGGTGAGGTCTCGCTCTAGCTCAGGCTGGTCTCAAATTCCTGAGTTCATGGGATCCTCCTGCCTCAACTTTCCAGAGTGCTGGGATGACAGGCGTGAGCCACCCCAGAGATCTTGATTAAAAAAAAAAAAAAAGAACAGTAATTGATAAAAGATGAAGATGTGGAAGGTAGAGAAAGACAAGGCAGATATTTCTAGGTGGTTCTTCTGAAGAAGAAGACTAACAAAAGTACAGAATAACTTTTTAAAAGTTATTCTTCTGGAGAATGTAAGACCAGAGCCTCGCTGGGAGCGGGTGGCCCGCCAGGAAGACTAGGAGGGAGCCGGTGGAGCTGGGGCCCCTTACGGGCCGGGTGGGTATCAGAAAGCCCCGCGCGGGGCCAACGACCTGGAGTTCCCGAGGGCGCGCAGCGAGTGCCACGGACCTTTTGGCGGAAAGTCAGACGTGGGGAGGCGCCAGCGCATGCACTCGGGCAAGCGGCCGTCTACGCGCTGTCGGGCTTTGGGCACGGGGGCATCCCCACGGACGAGCGACTGCTGCACTGCTCGGAGTGCTGCGGGGCCTTCCCTGGCGGGTGCGCGGTGCATGGCACACAGAGCCTGAGAACTGGCCCGGCCCGGCTGTCCCTGCTCCTCAGGAGCCGACGCCCTGAGCTGGCAACTCCCTGCACTCCCACAAAGGCGGCCCTGGTCGAAGCCCTGGTCACCTGTAGCCCGGCCGCCAGTGGCCTGACCCCGTACAGGCTTCAGGCAGCAATGGGTTATTTAAAGGTTATTAAGGGTTATTATTATTATTATTATTTTGGCTGGGGTTGGATCTGAACTCGCCACCTCCGGCATATGGGGCCAGCACCTTACTCCAACGGTTATTTTTTTTAAGGTTTAATCTGCACAGAATACATCCACCGTCTGACCTTTTACAAAAATGTGCGCTGAGCGAACTTGTGCCAGGCAACTTGGATTTTACCAGAGGGTGGGGTGCCACCTGGCCTTGGGACGCCCCCTCCTCCTCCCCACCGCGAGCAAGCAAGGGGGCTGGAGGGGCGGGGTCAGCGACTGCAGAAGGGGCCGCCCAGGGTCTGGGTCAAGTCCCTGACTCTGGCAGGTGGGGAATGGGGGGCATGGCAGCACAAAGAACAGTAGGACACAGGTCCAGAGATGAGGAGAGTGTGCAACGGAAAAGCGGCCAGGAGGGGGCAATGGCTTCAGGTCTGTGTCCAGGAGGGTAGCAGGGGAGCTCCAGAGGGTGACACACCTCAAGTTCAGACTTACAGCCTTGGGATGATGTTCCACTGGCGCGCAGAGTGAAAACTTCTATTTACATTTGCTCTACCACCCCTTCTAGAGGCTTTACTTTATGTAAGTGCTTTATAATTCCATATAATTTGTTACAAATAAATAGGCAGTATGTGCTGGAAAAGTGCTGAGTGCTGCAGGGTGCCATGAAAAAGCCAGACAGGAGCTGTGGGTGAGCAGGTGCAGGAGCCAAAGGAGAGCCCATGTGGCATGTTGGGGACCCAGATCAGTAAGTGAGGGTCTGGCCTTCCACTGCTGCCTGCTGGACCTGACAGGCATCACTTGAGCCTCTTTGGGTCCTCCAAGGACTTGCTAACCCTCTGATCCCTGTGGACCTGGACCCTTGGAATGGAGCAGGCCCCTACCAAAGGGAAGCTGCAAGTGACAGAGGTTCCTCACCACTGTCTTAGGCAGCACAAGCCAGGGGTCTGAGGCAGCTGGAGGCAAGGAGAGCTTCAGGAGCTCCAGGTTTTCTGGCTGGGACCAGAACCTTGAGGCCACCTGGCTTTGCTGTCAGCTCCAGCCTCTCAGCAAAGGCTCCATGTGGCGCCAGTCTCCGCTGACAGGCCTTGTCCTGACACCATCTCAGCCATGGGCTGCAGATGATCTTGATAGACCCTCCCAGCTTCTGGGAGAACCTCTAGAGCAGCAGTTCTCAACCTGTGGGTTGCAATCCACAGGAACTGTTTTAAAGTGCCACAGCATTAGGAAGGTTGAGAACCACCACCTTAGAGAGACTGAGTCACAGCCCATCCTGGGGGTGGGGTGTGGGCATAGAGTTCCAGAATGATCTGGTGGCAACAAAGTAGAGGAGCCTTTCCCAGCCCAGTTGGAAGGGGATGCTGTTGACAGGTTGCATGAGGAGGGGACCTGAGCAGGGCCAAGCAACAGGCCCATTAAAGGTATCCCAAATCTGGTGGAAAGGCAAAGCCAGCACATATCCAATGAGTAAGTCCTCATCCCAGCCATTGTGATGACTGAACAACACATTTTGTTAAAAAAAAAAAAAAATAGGGAATGGGAACCTGTGAAAAGGAGAGTCACTTGCCATCTTAGGTCACTAGCAGTCATTGGGTCACTTGAGGACATACCTTGTGTATTATGGAACCTAAATGAAACCACCTTTCCATGAATGTCTTATTTTACTTGTGTTTGTCAAGACTTCACATTTGTAGATAAAACTTGTGACAAAATTCATAGGAAAATTGGCAAATGAAGAGTAGAAAGGAAGTCACACTAGTTTCAAATCCCATGGAAGCAACACACTCTTAGTTTATTTTTTCTTTCCTTCCTTTTTTCTATCTTTTGTTTTGACACAGTCGCACTTTGGTGCCCTGGGTAGTGCCGTGGCGTCACAGCTCACAGCAACCTCAGACTCTTGGGCTCAAGCGATTCTCTTGCCTCAGCCTCCAGGCACTGCCACAACGCTGGGCTATTTTTAGAGACAGGGTCTCACTGTTTCTCAGGCTGGTGTTGAACTCCTGAGCTCAAGGGATCCTCTCTTCTTGGGTACTCAGAGTGCTGGGATTACAGGCGTGAGCCACCGCACCGGGCCTGTTCACAGTTATTATTAGTATCTATACAATTTTCCCCAAATCTTCTTACAATGTTTTGCATACCCATCGTCCGTGGCCCCACGGCACCTGAGCGTGTATTTCCTATGCTGAAGGACCATGTGTTACAAAACCACAGTGCAGGTATCAGACTCAGGGACTAGAGCGTGGAAACCGAGCCCCACCCAATCGGCCTTTCCGCACCCACGTTCTGGGCGGACCGGTGCGGTGCTTTGCGCTGCCAAGGGTCACTTCTTCCGCCCTCCTTTTCTCCTCGGAGGTCTCTCCACTGCAAAGGGAAAATAGCAATTATATGGTGGGAAAACTAGGCGACACTGTGCCCACATGATAAATTTATCAATGGCCAGTGAAGAGCCGATGACACTATGCATCTCACATGTGACACCTAATGACACCCCACTTTCGCAGCGCTCCAGCCGGAGGTGCGAGCACTTGTCCAAGGACAAGGGACGGGCGCGAGATCGTGGAGGCTGGCAGTGGCAGGCAGACGCCAGGACTCTTGCACAGGGAAGCCCCGCAGGGAGCCGTCAGGGCTACGGACCAGGGCCTCAGGGAGACGTCAGAGAGGACACCCGCCCGACGCGGCGTCTCACCCATCACGCGCGGGTTCCTCAGGCGCGGCGAGACGCCAGAGCATCCACACCGCGGGGAAGCCCCATCCACACCGCGGCGTCTTGGGATCCCGCGACTTCCCGCCTCGGCCGACGCCCACGGGAGCTCGCCGGTGGGCGGCCCGGGGGCCCGAGCAGAGCGCCCAGCCGGAGGGACGGGGCAGCGGTTCGTGCGGCCAGGTGACAGGCGAGTACACCCGCCCGCACGCCTGCAGCCCGCAGCCCTCCGCTGGAGAGTCCGGCCGCCCACCCGCTCCTCCCTGAGCAGCCCAGCGCGCAATCGCCACCGCCCAGAGCAACGCAGGAAGTGCCGGCCCCGAGGGGCGGGGCGAGGTCGTGAGGCTTCCGGCGCGGGGCCGATGGGCGGTGATGTGGACGGCGCCCCGGCGGGTGTGGTCCGGCGCGTCTGGACCGGGTGTCCTAGCCGGCCTCCCTCGGCGGCCGGAGGTCGCGGGGGTGCTGCTGCAAGCGGCTGGAAAGAGCGAGCCGCTGGTCTGAAGCCCTGGGTCGGTGGTCGGCGCGTCCTGGCCCGGCAGCCTGCGGCTCTTTCCCTGCGCACAGCATTGCCTCTCCTTGCTGGTTAGGTATAGCCATTTAAAAAACCTACTTTCATAGTAAAAAATGGTATTTTAAATTACATATCTTAGGCCGGGTGCGGTGGCTCATGTCTGTAATCCCAGCACTCTGGGACTGAGGTGGAAGGATCCCTTGAGTTCAGGATCCGCTGTTCCTCAGCCCCAGCCTGAGCAACGCCGAGACTCCGGCTCTGAAAATAGAGAAACTAGCGGGGCGTTGTGGCGGTACCTGTAAGTCCCAGCTACTCTGGAGTCTGAAGCAGGAGGATCACTTGAGCCCAGGAATTTGAGGTCGCTGTGAGCTAGGACGCTACGGTACTCTACAGGGCAATAAGGTGAGACTGTCTCAAAAATAAACAAATATATAAATAACGTGTCTTAACTGCACATAATGTGGGACTTAAAAAATATGTTGCCTTCTTTTTCCTATTTTGTGAGTTATCTGTTGGTCTTTGGCAGTTTTTCATACTTTCCTGTTAATATTTAGGGGTCTGATTTCTTTATGTTGCAAGTTTTTCTCTCCCTTTTTTAGTTTTTTTTTTTTTACGTTAAGTTTTCTTATGTCGATAACTATGTCAGCCTTTATCTTTTATTTTAGATTTGGAAAAATCACTCCTCAATCCAGATTTGCAGAATTCAAATCATTTGTTCTTATTTTGTGTTGTTGTTTCAATTTTTTACATTCAGATTCTTATAATTATCAAGAGAATTTTAAAATGTACAGAAGTTTCTCTAGGCATTTAAGTACTGATTGAAGGCTCTGGGTGTGTTTGGTGTGAAGCTGAGAAGCCCACAGCAGGCAGCTTGTGGACAAGGCCACCTCCATCTGTGCTCTGCATCTGCAAGGCCAGGGTTGGGGGAGCAGAGCCTGAACTAGAGTCCTCAGGGTATTTCATAGAACACCAGTTTCTGGGGGGTGTCTGTTTAGTTGGGACCTTTTTGACTGCTGATGACTGAAATGGGCCCAACTGAGTGCCACAGTTCCCTCAGGGTCCCCTTAAGCCCATTTTGACCCTCTCTTCTCTAAAGGCATCCTGACTTCACTGCCATTTTTTTTTTCTTTTTTTACCCACCAGAAACTCTTCCCACTGCTGGTGTTCTGCAAGGTAGGGTGAGGATTAGAATCCCCAGGCCTGCTCTCTAGACACCAAGGAGAGAGGTGCCCTGATGGAGACCCCCACAGGTGAGGGGACACATTCACAATTGGGCCCAGAGGCATTGGCGAGGAACCTTCCTGGATTTAGGGAGGTAGGGACAGCATAGAAATTTGCTCCCTGGGGTGGCGCCTGTGGCTCAAAGGAGTGGGACACCAGCCTCATATGCCAGAGGTCGCGGGTTCAAACCCAGCCCCAGCCAAAAACTGCAAAAAAAAAAAGAAAAAGAAATTTGCTCCCCCATCCAGCTAGTCCCTGGCTACTGCAGGGACATAGCTGGGCTAAGGGGTATGGCCCCAACCTCACTCCTTCCTGTCCATAGCCTGCTGCACCCTTAGTGCTGCCCAGCAGTCCTCCCTCTTCCTGCCACCCCTGCCAGGTGCTCCCCTGGCTACACACTGTGCTGCTTTCTCTCTCTCTTTCTCTTTCTTGTCTTTTTTTTGAGACAGAGCCTCAAGCTGTTACCTTGGGTGGAGTGCTGTGGCATCACAGCTCACAGCAACTTCCAACTCCTGGGCTTAAGTAATTCTCCTGCCTCAGCCTACCAAGCAGCTAGGACTACAGGCGCCCGCCACAACACCGGGCTGTTTTTGGTTGTAGTTGTCATTGTTGTTTGGTGGGCCAACTCTGGTGTATTTTGCTGGTGCCTTAGCCGCTTGAGTTGCAGGGTTTGAGCCTTTTTTTTTTTTTTAAGAGACAGAGTCTCATTTTATCACCCTCAGTAGAGTACCATGGCATCACAGCCCATAGCAACCTCCAACTCCTAGGCTGAAGTGATTCTCTTTCCTCAGCCTCCTGAGTAACTGGGACTACAGGTGCCTGCCACAACACCCAGCTATATTTTTGTTGCAGTTTTCCTGGGGCTAAGTTTGAATCTGCCACTCTTGGTATATAGGGCCGGCACCCTACCCACTGAGCCACAGGTACCGCCCTGTGCTTCTTTCTCTTTGGCCTATTGCCTACTGGCCTGAAGACTTCTGAAGATGAGTATATTAATACTTGGCTTTGTTTGTCCGGAGCCCAGCAGTATAGGCTGGCCTAGGCTCACAGGAGGTGGCCAAAAGTGTTTATGACAGTAAGTCCTGGCTGGCCTCCTGTTCTTGGGCTATTTGCCCTCTCAGCCTCCAGGTTCCCTCTGTTCTAAAGATTTAAGGCCACACTTCATGGCCTTATATTTTACTATTGTATATCATTGTTATTCTACTTTATTATTTTTTTTTTTGTAGAGATAGAGTCTCACTTTATCACTCTCAGTAGAGTGCAGTGACATCACAGCTCACAGCAATCTCCAACTCCTGAGATTAAGCGATTCTCTTGCCTCAGCCTCCTGAGTAGCTGGGACTATAGGCACCTGCCACAACACCCTATATTTTACTATTGTATATCATTGTTATTCTACTTTATTATTTTTTTTTTTTTGTAGAGACAGAGTCTCACTTTATCACCCTCAGTAGAGTGCTGTGACATCACAGCTCACAGCAACCTCCAGCTCCTGGGATTAGGTGAATCTCTTGCCTCAGCCTCCTGAGTAGCTGGGACTACAGGTGCCTGCCACAACACCCAGCTATTTTTGTTGCAATTTGACCGGGGCCAGGTTTGAACCCGCCACCCTTGGTGTATGGGGCTGGCGCCCTGCCCATTGACCCATAGGCGCCGCCCTGTTATTCTACCCTAACTAGTACTAACAATAGTGTCATCTTCTCTTAGCAAAGAAATGTACTTTTTGGAGTTTTGATGATTCTGGTTTAGCAGTGGCAACCTAGGGAGAATGTAGCTGTGGCTGCCCACAACATACACACCTCAGCACACCTATATCTTCCATGAGGCCCCTTTTTTGTGCTTAGACACCCACCGGGGGCGGGGGACGCCCAGAGGTGCCAAGGAGCCACTCTTCAAGCACTGGGCTTCCAGGCTTAGCCTCTCCCTGGTTTTTTCTGTCATTCCCAGGTCTAGCCCAGACAGGCTCTTCACAGTCCTGTGGCTTTGGGCTGAGTGATAATTCTGGCAAGCACGTACCCACACAGAGTGGCAGAAACAGGTTAATCACAATAAAACCACCCAGTTTGAGAAGAACCACCTTGACTGCTGTCACAGAGCATGTACTGGGCCTCAGAAGCAGGTGGAGAGAGTGGGCTGAACAGCAGCTCCCTTGGACCTTGAGAGCATCTGTTTGGTGGCAATTCACTGCACTTCTTCGGTGAAGTCCAACAAACCCAGGATCTGTGTCTGGGGACATTTCTCTCACACAGGGTCTATCAGCCTTGGCTCCACGGACATTGGGGTGATGACTTTTGTTGAGGGGCTGCCTTGTGCACAGCAGAGCATTCAGCAGCATCCCTGACCTCTGCCCCCAGGTGCCAGCAGTACCACGGCCAGGTGTGATAGCCAGAAATATCTCCAGACATGGTCAGATATGCCCTTTGGAGGGAACGGACCCCCAAGAGAACGCTGCTTTGTGCTTGAGGCCTCTGGGGTCCACCCTGAGAGTGTGTCACCAGGGCAGAGCCCACCCCTTGGGGCGGTCTGTTGGTCCTCTGTTGCTTTAGGAGGGACATGGTCCTCGGGACCTGAAGGCTTGATCCAGGAGAGCTCAAGGGATAGTGTGTGGTCCTTGTCTCACTGTGCTTTTGACTAAAGACCTTTGAGTCAGTTTTTGTTTGTTTTGTTTTGTTTTGAGACAGAGTCTCACTTTGTCACCCTTGGTAGAGTGCTGTGGCGTCACAGCTCACAGCAACCTCCAACTCTTGGGCTTAGCCAGGGGTCCTCAAACTTTTTAAACAGGGAGCCAGTTCACCATCCCTCAGACTGTTGTAGGGCCAGACTACGGGCCCCGGGATGAGTTGGCTGCTAAACAGTACAGGCAGCCACAGCAAAAACACCTGGCGGGCTGGATAAATGTCCTCAGCAGGCCACATGTGGCCCACGGGCCATAGTTTGAGAACGCCTGGCTTAGGCAATTCTCTTGCCTCAGCCTCCCAAGTAGCTGGGGCTACAGGCACCTGCCACAATGTCCAGCTATTTTTCTGTTGCAGTTATTTACCTGGCCCGGGCTGGGTTTGAACCCACCACCCTCAGTGTATGTGGCCGGTGCTATAACTACTATGCTACAGAAGCCAAGCCTTGAGTCAGCTTTTTTTTTTTTTTTTTTGCAGTTTTTGACCAGGGCCGAGTTTGAATGCGCCACCTCCAGTATATGGGGCCAGCACCCTACTCCTTAAGCCACAGGTGCTGCCCTGAGTCAGCTTTTTGAAGCTAAGTCTGCCAAACCACAAGGCCAGGGTGGGCTCCACAAAGGGGCTTCTGGGCACCACGCTGAGGCCTCTCCCACCTGCCACTGCTCAGTTTAATGGGTAGAGTAGGGAGAGACATGGGTGGTAGCCTGCTACCCTCCTCTACCCTGGGGTGGTGTCCCTGCCCCCAGTGCACCCACACAGCATATCCGTCATACCTGTGCAGTCTAAATTCTTAAGGGGATATAATGAGGAATCTAATGGCTGCAGCTCAGCTGCTGCAGATGACTGTGGGCAATAGTTTCCCAGAGCAGGCTGGGAGTCCTCAGCCTCTACTGGACCACTTCCTGTTGAGCATCCCTGTCTCTCATGAAGGCTGTGATACCATGTTTCTCCAAAAATAAGACACTGTCTTATATTTATTTTTTCTCAAGAAGACACACTAGGACTTATTTCCAGGGGATGTCTTCCTCTCTGTGCTGAAATGCATGGTGTGGCTATGCAGCTAACCGTCACTAGGTCTTATTATCCGGGTAAGGCTTATATTTAACAAATGCCTGGAAATCCTGTTAGGGCTTATTTGGGGGGTAGGTCTTAATTGGGGGGGAAACACGGTACCAGCCAGCATTCTGATACCCTAGTATTTGCCATCACCTCCCTAAAGCTTCTGTCTAGGTGGCCACACAGTCCATCCCTATGAACTGATGGGACCAAATTTAACAAGCTGCTTTATTGTCCAAAAACAAGGGCTATTTGGTGGTGCCTGTGGCTCAGTGAGTAGGGTGCCAGCCTCATAGACAGAGGGTGGTAGGTTTGAACACGCACCCAGGCCAAACTGCAGCAAAAAACTAGCCAGGTTATGAGCGCCTGTTGTCCCAGCTACTCAGGAGGCTGAGGCAAGAGCATTGCCTAAGCCCAAGAGTTGGAGGTTGCTGTGAGCTGTGACACTACAGCACTCTACCAAGGGTGACAAAGTGAGACTCTGTCTCTAAAAAAAACAAGGGCTGTCAGCCCTCAGCCAGGACAAGGAAGGCCACTCAGCCAACCAGCACTGTTGTCCCCCAGTGGGCTGCTGCTTACTGCTTTCTTGGTGCTAGCTTCTGTCTCAGTGAGGACTTGCTTATTTGCACATAACAGAAGCTTGGCAGGTTGGGGGAGCTGTGAAGGATGCAGTGTTGTCTCAGGAAAGCCAGAGTTGGAGAAAGAAGCTGGGACGAGGGCATACGTGCCTTCAGGGTGCTTCAGCCCCTGTGCCTCCTGGTTCATCTGCTTCATTTTCACTGTTTTGTTGCCAGCCAGTCCCATGTGTTCCAGGCCAGCTTGTGAACAAGGCAGTGCCAGGTCCTGTGCTCTGACCCCTCTTCCTGGGCTGAAGAAGCAAAGGCTGGAGGCTTAGCCCTCCTCCAGCCCCTGGAGGGCTCCTGTGACCATGGGTATTAGGAAGCAGGAGGGAAGCTGGGCAGGAACCAGGCAGACAAAGTACCAGGTGGCCACTGCACACTGTCTCCATGGCCATCACTCGTCATGATCATTGACCACCATTGCCCTCTTAGACTCACACACAGCTTTTATCATGTAATGGAGTGTTCTTATACCTAAAGTCATCCATATCTGACCTCTTTTCAGCTATGAGAACCGCTATTTCAGCACAAGCCTCGAGGGCCAGCCAGGCTGCCAAGTGTGCCTCGGCTCTTGGGCACACGGCTGAGAGCACAGGGTTGACACCAAAGCAGGAAGCTTCAGAAGGAGAGTGGTACGGGGAGGCCAGGCCAGGCCCAGAACAGGGGCCTCCCAGAGCACTGGAATCTCTTGACCTTGGCAAAAACAAGGATGCTGGGGAGACACCTGGAGATGCCTCTTGGACCCTGGTCATTTGTGAGGAAACTGGAGGGCAGAATGACCCTGAGAACTGTGTACCCAAGCCAGATGTCACTCTGAACACAGGCTCTGCGGCAGAGGGAAGAAGCCACTGGACAGGGCGGCCCTATCTGTGTGACACCTGCAACCGGAGTTTCAAGTGCTACTCAGATGTGGTCAAACACCAGAGCATCCACTCTGGGGGCAAGCCGTTTGAGTGCAGTGACTGTGGGAGGGCCTTCATCCATAGCTCGCACGTTGTCAGGCACCAGAGGGTCCACAGTGGGGAGAAGCCCTATGTGTGTACGGAGTGCGGGAAGGCCTTCAGCCAGAGCTTCAACCTCATTCGACACCAGAGGGTTCACACAGGAGAAAAGCCTTACCAATGTGGTGAATGTGGCAAGTCCTTCAGCCAGAGGTCAGACGCAGTCAAGCACCAGAGAGCACACACCGGGGAGCGGCTGTACGCTTGTGGCGAGTGTGGGAAGACCTTTGTCCACAGCTCCAACGTGGTCCGGCACCAGAGGATTCACCACGGGGAGAACCCCTATGAGTGCAAGGAGTGTGGGAAGGCCTTTGGCCAGAGCTCCAACCTCATCCAGCATCAGAGAGTGCACACTGGGGAGCGGCCCTACACCTGCGGCGACTGCGGCCGCGCCTTCAGCCGCAGCTCCTTCCTCAGCGAGCACCGCAGGATCCACACAGGAGAGCGACCCTACCAGTGCAGCCACTGCGGCCGCGCCTTCCGGGCCCTGTCGGGCTTTTTCCGGCATCAGAGGATCCACACGGGCGAGAAGCCCTTCCGCTGCACCGCGTGTGGCAAGGCCTTCCGCCTCAGCTTCCACCTGATCCAGCACCGGCGGGTGCACAGCCCGGAGTGAGCCCAGCTGCTGGGTTGTGGCCAAGGGTGGGAGAGGTCTGTACCCGGCCTCGCAGCACGGAAGCAATAAAGCTGTCTTTTTGTCTTTAATATATACTGTATTTATTTGTCAGTTAAATAAATACATGGTATTTTAAAATTTTTAAATAATAAAATAGAAGTGAGACTGCATGAATTACATATCAAGAAGGAAAATAGCCTTGAGGATTCCACTCTTGCTAACACACCAGCCTCATGATGCAGCCGCGGAAGCTTGTGTCCGACCAGGCTGCTGCTCTGTACTATTGTGACCACATAAATGCTGCTTCTGTTAAGTCTAAGTTTGGGATTATTTGTTGTATAGAAAGTGGATATGTGGGCCCATATTCCTTTTAACAAATGAGGTCTGATTGTAAGATGATTTAGAGTCCCATGTGGCACCCACTGTTCTCTGCTGTCCAGCTTATACTGTGACCAGACAGTCATGCAGAAGAAGAGTCTTTCTTCAGGGTGTCCAGATCAAACTGGTTATCTGGCAGAATTCTCCCTGGCTTACCCTGTGACAGCACCCAAAATGGTACATTTCAAGGTGCCTCTCTGTGTGTCAGGGTTTCAGGCAGGCCTGGGTCCTCTGTCCTTAGAGCACGCTTGGTCAAAAAGTGACCAGATACCGCAAAGTAAGGCAAGCATGAAACAGCTTACTGAGGAAAAGAAAGAAAAGGCTTACTTTTTACAGAGTAAGATAGTGAAAGGGAAGTCAGCAAAGGGCCAGTAAAGCTGTCCTGGTGGTTTAAATTCTTGCCTCTGTGAGAACCTCAAATCTGTCTCCACCCTGCTCAGGAGCAGTCAGAAGAAGAAGGAGTCTCAGAAGGGACAAGTAGGTAGGGAGAGCAGGTTTCCCAAAGGAAGGGAGATTTCAGGTCCAGCTCTGGGCCTGGCTGCCTGTTGAGTACACGGTGCCTTGGGCAGCATGCTGGCCCCCAGCAAGCGTGCAAGGCTGCTAGGCCGGGTAGTGAGAGCTTTCGTTCCACAGCACTGGGTGGGGGGAGTTCCCTGAGGCATAATTTACATGGATGAAATGTGTGCTTGTGAAGTGTTCAGTTAGGACGTGACAAACAGCCTGCTTTGACCTTTCTAGCCACCTCGCCATCGGGGCTGTTACCGTCACTCCCCCATCCTCAGAGACAACCACTGCTATTCCTGTTACTGTAATCCATTTTGCTTGCTCTAGAACTTTATATAAACAGAATAGATTCATGTCTGACTACTTTCTCCTGCTTCATGTTTTTGAGATTTATCCATGTTTCAGGGTTTTTGCCTTGTTTTGGTTCCATAGCTGTTTTAAAAGTCAGGAGTCACCTCCCACCTTGCATCACAGCCACCTGCCTCTGTGTGTCTCCAGCAAAATGTGTGCTTCTTGTAGCTTGATCACTGCACCACAGCCCCGGCGCAGCCCCGGCACTCCACAAGAACAAGGGAACCATGTGGGGGCCAGACTGAGAGGACACCCACGACTTGGTTGGGAGAGTTGTTTTCACACCGCTTCAGAGTGAGCCACATGGGGAATTCTCCTCAGCTCTTAATGGTGGTGCTGGAAAATATTCATATAATACTTTCAGTCAGTGTTCCTAGTAACCTACTTGTCTGCTACTTGGTCAGCGTTCTAGGAGACACAAATCCACTGTGATGTCTGCCCCCAAGTGAAGGGGTCATCATGGTTGTCGCCGTCGTGCCTGGTGGTGTGTGCAGGAATGGGCAGCACGGGAGAGAGCAGTCAGCAGGGCAACTGGGACAAGGGAGGAAATTGGGGAGAGCTCCCAGAGGAGGTGATTTCCAAGCTGCTCCTCAAAATGTTTAATGAACAAATGGATTAAATGTCGTGCAAAAGAGTATAAGAAATGTTTCCTACCCATACGACCTTACAATCTGTAGTTGGAGAGATAAGACAATAATTGTATAAAACAATGGTCTGTTAGAGCTTACTGCTTACAATCTAATATTTTCACCTCAAAACCTGACAGGATGACATCATACATTTATATTTGATCTCTCCCACAGAGCTCCTAAAACCCCTATGACCTCCTGAATGATACATGTGATTGGACCATCTGTTTGTTTTTGTTTTTTTTAAGACAGAGTCTCACTATGTCACCCTCAGTAAAGTACTGTGGCATCACAGCTCACAGCAACCTCAAACTCTTGGGCTTAAACGATTCTCTTGCCTCAGCCTCCCAAGTAGCTGGAAGTACAGGCGCCTGCCACAATGCCCGGCTATTTTTTTGTTGTTGCAGTTGTCGTTGTTTAGCAGGCCCCAGGCCAGGTTCCAACCCATCAGCCTTGGTGTATGTGGCTAGCGCCCTAGCCTCTGAGCTATGGGCACAGAGCCTAAACCATCTTTTGTCCTAATAGTTGGTCTTGGTTCCCAGTTCCTGAGACAAGAGCTTCTTAGACCCATGGAATCTTGGGAGTGAGTGATAGAGTGTCATTTATCTGCCACTGAGACCACCATGGCCGGGGGGCCCTAGATAACTTCAGGATGAAAGCTGGTCTTTAGGAAGACCACAGCAGGATTACAGTGTTGGAACTTTCATCCCTACCGACCAAGTTCAGAGGAGAGGGGCTAGAGATTGAGTTAATCACCAATGGCTAATGGCTTCATCAGTCATGTTTACATAATGAAACCTCAAAAAAATCCCTCAATGGCTCAGCACCCATAGCTCAGTGGTTAGGGCGCAGGCCACATACACCCAGGGCTGGTGGGTTCGAACACAGCTCAGGCCTGCTAAACAACAATGACAACAATAACAAAAAATTATCCAGAGACGGCGCCTGTGGCTTAAAGGAGTAGGGTGCCGGCCCCATATACCAGAAGTGGCAGGTTCAAAACTGGCCCCAGCCAAACTGCAAAAAAAAAAAAAAGCCAGGTGTTATGGCACTGACTATAGTCCCAGCTACCTGGGAGGTGGAGGCAAGAGAATCACTTAAGCCCAAGAGTTTGAGGTTGCTGTGAGCTGTGATGCTACAGCACTCTACTGAGGGCAACATAGTGAAACTCTGTCTAAAAAAAAAATACCACGGTGAAGGGGGTCGGAGAGCATCTGGATTGGTGAACATGGCATGCTTGGAAGGTGGCACCCAGAGGGCACGGGAGCTCTGCACCCCTCCCCCATGCTGTGCCCTCCATACCTCTATCTGGCCGTTCACTTATATCTTTTAATTTTTTTTTTTTTTTTCAGTTTTTGGCCAGGGCCAGGTTTGAACCCACCACCTCCGGTATGTGGGGCTGGGACCCTACTCTTTTGAGCCACAGGCACTTCCCTCTTTTAATATTCTTCATAATAAACTGGTAAACATATATAAAGAGTTCTCCAGTTCTCACAGAGTTCTGTGAGCTGTCACAGAAAATTATGGAACCTGAGAAAGGGATGGTAGCACCCTCCCCATTTGTAGCCAATTGTTTTAAAAGAAAAGACAAAAAGATGGATGATGGGATACAAATATTGAGACTAACAGTAGTTCTGGTGGGGGAAAGAAATCAAAAAATGGTGGGAATGAGATTTAGAGAAACGATTTTACCCCAGAGCTGGGAGACACGAATCTCCAGAGTAAAAGCAGCTGCCGGCATTCTGTACAAAGAATGAAGAACAGCACAGCTCAAGGTCCCAGAACATCAGCCAGCAATGCAGGAGGAGCTGAGAGCACAGGTCACACAGAGGATTAGGAGCACAGATCGTTGAGGGTTCTTTTACTTTAAAGACAGCCTCACTCTTTTGCCCCAGGAGCAAGCTCAAACTCTTGGGCTCAGGTAATCCTCCCACTTGAGCTTCCCAAATAGCTGGGATTACAGGCGTCCACGACTGAGCCCAGTATGTGCATATGACCATTAGTTTATTACAGGCCACTCTTTAGCCACGCTGTTCACTTTCCTTCTCTTGTAACATATGGCCCTGCCCCTTAGAGCATCCAAAAGTCCCTTCCATTTCCTGTTTTTAGGTTCAAGGGCATGGTCTCATGGTTTTCATTTGTTGTGGATGTGCATGAGATGCCCCTTGAGCCAGAGGCCTGTAAACTATCAAGAAAATTAGGGCAGCACCTATGGCTCAGTGGGTAGGGCGTTGGCCCCATATACCAAGGGTGACAGGTTCAAACCCGACCCCAGCCTAACTGTAACAACAACAACAAAAAATAACCAGGTGTTGTGGTGGGTGCCTATAGTCCAGCTACTCAGGAGGCTGAGGCAAGAGAATTGCCTAAGCCAAGGAGTTGGAGGTTACCATGAGCTGTGATGCTGAGGGCGATAAAGTGAGACCCTGTCTCTGAATAAGAAAAGAAAATTATCTTCAGTGGTGCCTGAACTCAGTGGGTAGAGCAGCAGCCACATAAACAGGCTGGTGGGTTCGAACCTGACCTGGGCCAGCTAAAACAACAATGACAATTGCAACAAAAAAAATAGCCAGGCGTGGCTCAGCACCCGTAGTGCAGTGGTTACAGCGCCGGCCACATGCACCCAGGCTGGCAGGTTCAAACCTGGCCCTGGCCAGCTAAACAACAATGACAATTGCAAGAAAAAAACAGCCAGGCATTGTGACAGGTGCTTGTAGTCCCAGCGACTTGGGAGGCTAAAGCAATAGAATCATTTAAGCCCAAGAGTTTGAGATTGCTGTCAGCTGTGATACCATGGCACTCTACCCAGGGTGATAGCTAAGACGGTATTTCAAAAAAAGAGAAAGAAAATCACCTTCACCGGGTGTGGTGGCTCGCGCCTGTTATCCTAGCACTTGGGAGGGTGAGGTGGGTGGATTGCCTGAGCTCACAAGTTCGAGACCAGCCTGAGCAAGAGCAAGACCCAGTCTCTAAAAATAGCCAGGCATTGTGGCAGGCACCTGTAGTCCCAGCTACTTGGGAGGTTGATGCAAGAGGATCACTTGATCCCGAGAGTTTCAGGTTGCTGTGAGCTATGACACCATAGCACTCTACTGAGGGCAACAAAGTGAGACTCCATCTCAAAAAAAAAAGAAAAAGAAAATTATCTTCCCCTCCCCAACATAGAATTTTTAGACAGGGACAAGGCCAGGATAAGCAAAATGAACTCTCCCATTTGAAAGAGAGAGACGGGCAGACACAGGTCTGTAGTGAGTTTATAATTCGGTCATAACATGTTGCAAAGTCCCTTCATTTAGGGGGCAGAATTTGTGTCTTCTTTTTTTGAGACAGTCTCAAACTATCACCCTGGGTAGAGTGCCATGGCATCATAGCTCACAGCAAACTCTTGGGCTCAAGCAATCCTCAGTTTTTCTGTTTTTAGTAGAGACAAGGTCTGGCTTTTGCTCAGGCTGGTCTTGATACCTCGAGCTCAAGCTATCCACACGCCTCAGCTTCCCAGAGTGCTGAGATTACAGGCATGAGCCACCATGCCTGGCCTAAGAATTTGTTCCTTTTTAGGGCCCCAGTTCTCTGGGAGTGACAGTCTTAGCCATTTTTCTTGCCTCAGATTTTGGCTCTGCCCCTAGTTTCTTTTCTCTGTATTTTGAGACATCAAATGGCTCATATTTGTAATTGAGTAACTGTCTTACCCTGCTTACTACCGGGAGAAAGGTGGGAATCTAAAGGCCTATTTTCACTTTGACCTGTCTCAGTCCCTGTCCAAACTCTCTTAAAAATCTTATGTATTTCCTCAGTAGAAGACTACAGTCGGCTCGGCGCCTATGGCTCAGCCGGCTAAGGCGCCAGCCACGTACACCTAAGGTGGCGGGTTCGAGTCCCCAGCCCGGACCCGCCAAACAACAATGATGGCTGCAACCAAAAAATGGCCGGGCGTTGTGGCGGGCGCCTGTGGTCCCAGCTACTTGGGAGGCGGAGGCAGGAGACTCGCTTGAGCCCAGGAGTTGGAGGTTGCTGTGAGCTGTAATGCCATGGCACTCTGCCCAGGGGGACAGCTTGAGGCTCTGTCTCAAAAAAAAAAAAAAAAAAGAAGACTACAGTCTACTCCAGTGGTTCTCAACCTTCCTAATGCCGTGATGTATTTTCATTGTTACAAAGGGGTCACAACCCACAGGTTGAGAACTGCTGGTCTACTCCATTAGAACAACAACAAAAAAAAAACGTTTAAAATTGCTTTCACGTCAACATTTTTCTATTTCATAAGGTGTGTTAGGATGTTATATGACAACATCTTTTAGATTTCTTAGAAACCCTTGTCTAGCTGATAGGGTTTATACTTGATACTATCACAAACCTTTCTGGGTCCTTAACAAAGGGTATTGTGGCCACAATCCTGATTCTTTCTTTCCCGTAAGGCCAGTTGTTCTCAACCTTCCTAATGCTGCGACCTTTTAATATGTAGTTCCTCATGTTGTAGTGACTCCGAACCATAAAATTATTTTCATTGCTACTTCATAACTGTAATTTTACTACTGTTATGAATCGTAATGTAAATATCTGATATGCAGGATGGTCTTAGGTAACCCCTGTGAAAGGGTCATTCGACCCCCAGGTTGAGAACCGCTGCCTAAGGCCATTTATTAATTGAAGCACCTAATGCAGACTGGAGACAGATGTGAAATGGTTTTATTTCCCACACCAGTACAAGCTCCAGCTCCTTTATATTTCCTCTAAATTCTGCTTATAAACTGGACGGTTCATTCTTCAGCTCACTTCACATTTGCAGACGCTATAAAATAGAAGCATTCAACCAAGCCTCAGCACTGTCTAGAGTTCTCCTTAGTCAGATCCATTTTGGATTTTTAGTCCAAATTAGACTAAAGCTGCTACAAATATTCTTTTGTCTTTCTAATTTCCAAGTTATGAAGGCACCTTTTTTTCTTTTTTTTTTGGAGATGGAGTCTCACTATGTCGCCCTGGGTAGAGTGCCATGGTGTTACAGCTCATAGCAACCTCCAACTCTTGGGCTTAAGTGATTCTCCTGCCTTAACCTCCCAAGTAGCTGGGACTATATATAGGTACCCACCACAACACCCAGCTATTTTTTGTTGTTTGGTAGGCCCAGGCTGGGTTTGAACCTGCCAGCTTTGGTGTATGTGGCTGGCACCCTAGCTGCTGAGCTGCAGCTGCCAAGCCAAGGCACCTTTTTTTTTTTTTTAACCTATTTTCTTCACTACTACCTAACATATCTCCCTGACCCCCAGGATACAATGGTAATGTCAGAAGGAAAGTATTCGATATTCACTATTAAGTTTAACATGTCTGTAGGCTTTTTATTATTAATATTTATTTTGAGACAGAGTCTCAATTTGTCACCCTGCTATGGTGTCAGAGCTCACAGCAACTTCAAACTCCCGGGCTCAAGTGATCATACAGGCGTTTGTCACAACACCCAGCTAGTTTTTCTCTTATTAGTAGAGACAGGGTCTCACTCTTGCTCAGGCTGGTCTCAAATTCCTGAGCTTAAAGGCTCCTCCTGCCTTGGCCTGCCAGAGTGCTGGGATTACAAGCATGAGCCCCCACAGCTAGCTGTAGATTTTTTTCTTCTTTAGAGACAGAGTCTCACTTTGTCACCCTTGGTAGAGTGCTGTGAAATCATAGCTCACAGCAACCTCCAGCTCTCAGGCTTAGGGGATTCTCTTGCCTCAGCCGCCCAAGTAGCTGGGACTATAGGTGCCCGCCACAACACCCGGCTATTTTTTGAAGGGCCACCCGGGCTGTAGATTTTTTTTTTTTTTT
>NW_003852640.1:1525038-1550908 GCF_000181295.1 Otolemur garnettii | reverse complement strand
CATGGCATTAGAGCTCACAGTAACCTCCAGCTCTTGGGCTTAGGCAATTCTCTTGCCTCAGCCTCCCGAGTAGCTGTGACTACAGGCGCCCGCCACAACTCCCAGCTATTTTCTTGTTGCAGTTTGGCTGGGGCTGGGTTTGAACCTGCCACCCTCGGTATATGGGGTCGGCCCTCTGCTCACTGAGCCACAGGTGCCGCCCAGGCTGTAGATTTTTTTAAAAGATACTTTCCTGGAAGATGAAAGACCAGAGTAATGCCAAGCAAATGTACCAACAGACTATAACCATAAGAATAAGCTCAAGCAAGATCAGAATAACTGGTCATTCACACTTAAGAATGGTTAGGAATGCTGTTTCATTGTTACTTTAAGCCAAGAGACTGGCCAGGTGCAGTGGCTCTCACCTGTAATCCTAGCACTCTGCGAGGCTGAGGCAAGTAGATTGCTTGAGCTCACAAGTTTGAGACCAGCCTGAGCAAAAGTGAGACCCCCGTCTACTAAAAAAATGGAAAAAAAAATAGAAAAACTGAGGCACCCCCTGCAGCACTCCACTGTGGTACTCTACTACCTGAACATTCACGTTTTATTTATCCAGTCTACTGTTAAAGGGCATTTATTAATGTTTTAATTTAATTAATTTTTATTAAATCATAAACACATAGGTCACCTATACATTAATGCATTTATGGGGTATAATGTGCTGATTTCATATTTGTTCCCAGCTTGGGTGCCTATGACTAAATCTGCTTCTATCCTTTTGTCCTTCTTGGGCAAGCAGTAAGATCGGGCTTGCTGGACCAAGGGTAAGTGTATATTTAGCCCTAGGAGAATCTGAGTTCATAGCATTTTTAACCATTTGCTCCATGTCAGCAAATACAGTTGTTCCTAGTCTCATTTCCCCTGTTGATAGCATATTTACCTAATTTTTTTCTGAGATTCAGTAACTCTATCTGTAGTTTGTAATTTGTGTATCTTCTTTTTTTTTTTTTTAGAGATAGGAATTGCCTTGTGGCCCAGGCTGGAGTGCAGTGGCATCATCATAGCTCACTCAAATACCCGGCTCACGTGATCCTCCTGCCTCAGCCTCCCACCTGTGCCTGGACTACAGGTGTGAGCCACTGAACCTGGCCTTGTTTTAGGCTTTTATTCAGATAGTTTGTGACTATCTGTATAGACTGTATCAACCCAGAGAGAACTGGCTCAAAGAAGTTAAGTTATCCTGTGTGAGAGGGAGTAGCTGATTCAGGTTACAGCTTCACGTCATGGAGGGGTATCTATGCAGGAGAATGGACTTGGGAGGCTACACTAAGCAGGCTGGAATCCTGGGCAAGTAAAGCTGGCAGCTGCTCCTTGGTGAATTCAGACACCACTGGCACACAGGTCCTGGTGAGGGGATCAGCCTCAGGGGCAGGAATCCTAGCCTCTCTCTGGGGCGCTCCATTCTCCACACCCCCACCTGGAGAAGAAAAGTACCAACTTCGCTGGGAACGCCTGGGTTTAATTTGTGGGTGTGTAATCCTTCATGTGTGTCCTCCTCTGTACAGTGAGGGATGGCCCATCCCCCTGTCCTGAGAGGATAGACTCTGACATGATATGGGCCAGGCACACACTGGTCCCTGGGGCGGGGGGGTGGGGGTGGTGCAGCTGAGATGCCATAGGCCGGGCACACACCTGTGGGCAGCTGATGTCCTGGAGGCTTCTGCAGGCCGTGGTACAGGTAGGGCTGACAGCCCCAGGGCCCCGAAGTTGTGCAGTTACTGCCACACAGGTTCACGGGAGGGGCTAGGCCTGCTGCCTGAGTCCCACGGGGCAGCAGCACCCCAGCCTGTCAGCCAGGTGGGGGCTACCTTAGTAGCCACTGAGTCCAGGGGGATACAATGTCCAAGGCACTGTGTCCCCTGAGGTGACTAGGGGCTTACATGGGGAGGTGGAGGAGCGCTGGAGAGCAGTAAGCAGATGTCAGAGAGGCAGCTAAGCAAGAGGTCCAGCCACTGAGGCAGGAGGACTGTGCAGAAGTTGCTGAGAGCTGTGGAATGCTTGGGTGGGATGGCAACTGAGATGTGGCCGCTGGGTTTAGTGCCATGGCAGCACCTGTGGCCTTGCTGAGAGGAGGCAGGTGACCTGTGAGCAGATGTGGGATCATCCTGTCCCATGGGCCCATCCTGAGACCACGTGGAAAATGACCTCTCTTTCCAGGCTGAGACACTAATGAGGTGTGAGTGCTCAGGGGACAGTGCTGGGGGTGAGCAAGGCCTCAACCCACAAAGCAGATGTCAAGGATGGCTTTACACAATGACACAATTAACACCTCTGCAAAATATCTCAGCCTACAAAATCTCCAATATTGTTTTTTGGTTTTGGGTTTTTTTTTTTTTTTTTTTTTTTTGGAGACAGAGTCTCATTTTGTTGCCCTCAGCAGAGTGCCGCGGCCTCACAGGTCACAGCAACCTCAAACTCTTGGGCTTAAGCTATTCTCTTGCCTCAGCCTTCCAAGTAGCTGGAACTACACGCACCCACCACAATGCCCAGCTATTTTTTGTTGTAGCCGTCATTGTTGTTTGGCAGGTCAGGCTGGATTCAAACCTGTCAGCTCAGGTGTATTTGGCCAGCACCTTAGCCGCTTGCGCCATAGGCGCTGAGCCCAAAGATTGTTTTAATAGTGAAAAACCCACAGAAGTTTCAATGGAGACAGCGCCGTTAGAATTCAAAGTCTTCGCCAGCCATGTTGAACGCCCAGGCAAACTTCTCCCTCTGGGTTTTGTTGTAGATCTTCTCTATGGGCACCCCGAACCTCTTACACCTGAGGAGAGGATAGCATCAGCCTGCAGGCCAGCAGCTCACCCCCTCAAAGACCCAGGTGCTCAGAAGAGAGCAGAGGCTAAAGGTGCGACCCCAGCTGGCTCCTCCAGGAACCCCAGGGTATTGGGGAGGCATCAGAGACTGTAGCTGGTACCTAGGTGTCGGCTGAGTGGGGCCCTTGGGGTGCAGACCTGGCTACTCTCAACTCCAGGTGGGGGGTGAGCACTATGTCCTAGGCTGTGGGTCCTGCCCCAGCCTCACCTTCTCCATCCCAAAGCTTAGGGAAGGGAGGAGAGATGAACAGGACTCAGCCCTGTCATGAGAAGGACATGTGCTGAGTACTGAGGCCACACGGGACACGGGGTTCCGGCGAGACTGTACTGCGGCCCCTATTGGGCTATGGGTGAGAACCATAATGGCAGCCACGCACCAGGCGATGCTGATTCTGGGGTCCAGGTAGTTGAGCTTGGACGTTCCCAAGGCCACCTGCTTGTTCTCCTCCCTGGCCGTGGCCTGTGCACTCAGCCTTGCCAGCTGCTCCTGCAGCTTCTCCAGAGACCGCCTCTTCTTTTCTAGAACACTGGCAAAACAAGACAAGGCCTCTGGTCCCCACACCATGGTGGGAGGGCAAAGGGCAAGCCCCTGGGAGACTCGCACCCGCCCTGCCCCCGCTGCCACCCCCTGGGATGCCACCCTGCCCCCACCTCCAGTCATCACTGCAGGACATGAGGACAGCAATAGGGATCCAGGGTCAGAACTGGGGAAGCAGCCCACCCCCGACCCTGCCCCAGGAGCCAGATCAGGCACTGCCTGAGCCAGAGGCTCTTGGTGGCAGGGGAGGTGACCCACCCAGGCCTGGCATCACACACAGAAAGGCACAAGGTCCAAAAACGTTCTGGAAATGACAAAGGCTGATAACCACATGGAACAAGGGCCAAAGGACGTGAAAATAAACAAATGCTTGTTGGCATCTAGGAAGACCCCTCCTTCTACCTTCTTAAAGAAAAGCAAATTTAAAGAGGCAGAGGTCCTTGTCTCATCTGTATCTCACCCAGCCACAGCCATGACATCACCAATGTACATGACCTTCACCCCAATCCTTCTTCCAGGAATTTTGCTACAAATATACTTGAGCATGTGTGCAAAGACACATGCGCATGAGGAAATGCTGCCAGGAAAGGGGTCTGAAACAGAGGCCGTGGGAAGTGACACCCTCCAAAGGTATAAGGGTGTCAGCTACATTCCCAGGCACAGACAGAAGACAGTGGCCAAGGCTGAGCTGCCTGTCCCTGCCAACCACTGGGACAGGGAAAGAGAGGAGCGTGGGCCTGTAGGTGCAGCGAAGCATTTCTGGAGGACATGCAAGATACTTCACGGTGGCTACCTCAGGGGAACTGGAGATCAGGGTGGGGACAGCCTTATTTTCCACTGAATACCCTTTATCTAAATTGCTTGACACCTTTCTCACTCTCTCACCACTGTTAAAAACATCCCTCTGAGGCTCATGGCCGATAGCTCAGCAGCTAGGCCGCCAGATAGACAGACCCGAGCTGGCAGGTTCAACCCCAGCCTGGGCCTGCCAAATAACACTGACAACTACAACCTAATAGCCAGGCATTGTGGAGGGCGCCTGTAGTCCCAGCTACTTGGGAGACTGAGGCAAGAGAATCGCTTAAGCTCAAGAGTTTAAGGTTGCTGTGAGCTGTGATGCCACAGCACTCTACCCAGGGTGACATAGTGAGACTGTCTCAAAAAAAAAAAAACAAAAACAAAAAATCCCTCTGCACCTCAGTACATGTATCAGGAAGAGAGAATTTTACCCACAGCAATCAGGAGAGAAAGAAGGAGCATCTCAGGAATGCTATGAACAATTAACTACACACCAGTAAATTAAAGGGCCTAGTGTCCTGAAATGGGTGAGTTCCTAGAAAGACACAAACTACTGAACTACAAAACTGACTCAAGAAGAAATAGCGGCCTAGCACAGCGGCCATGCCTGTGAGGTCTCCCAGCACTCTGGGAGGCCGAGGCAGGTGGATTGCTTGAGCTCAGGAGCTTGAGACCAGCCTGAGCAAGAGCAAGACCCTGTCTCTAAAAACAATTTTAAAAACTAGCAGTGGGTGATAGAGAGTCCTGTAGTCTCAGCTACTCAGGAGGCTAAGGCAGGAGGGTTGCTGGAGTCCAGGAGCTTGAGGTTGCTGTGAGCCATGACACCCCTGCACTCCAAGCCCAGGCAAAAGAGTGAGAACTTGCCTCAAAAAAATAAAATACTGGCTCGGCGCCTATAGCTCAACTGGCTAAGGCGCCAGCCACGTACACCTAAGGTGGCGGGTTTGAATCCCCAGCCCGGGCCCACCAAACAACAATGACGGCTGCAACCAAAAAATAGCCGGGCGTTGTGGCGGGCACCTGTGGTCCCAGCTACTTGGGAGGCGGAGGCAGGAGACTTGCTTGAGCCCAGGAGTTGGAGGTTGCTGTGAGCTGTAATGCCACGGCACTCTACCCAGGGGGACAGCTTGAGGCTCTGTCTCAAAAAAAAAAAATAAAATACTTAAGAATAAATTCAACCCCAAATGGGCAAAATTTTACTATAAAAACTACAAAACTTTGTTCCAAGAAATTAAAGACAACCTAAGTTATAGAAAGATTGTTTACAGACTCAGCATCATAAATATGGCAATGTGATCATAGACTCAGTGCAATCACCATCAGAATCCCAGCTGGCTTCTTTGCAGAAATTAACAAACTGATCCTAAAATTCATCTGGAATTTCAAAGGATCCCAAGTAGCCAAAACAAATTTTTTTTGAGATAGAGTCTGACTCTGTTGCCCCAGGCTGGAGTGCAGTGGCGTCAGTCTAGCTCACAGTAGCCAAACTCTCCTAGACTAAAGCCATCCTCCCACCTCAGCTTCTGGAGTAGCTGGGAGGACAGACACTTGCAATGATACCTATTTTTAGTAGAGATGGGGTCTCAGTTTACTCCAGCTAGTCTAAAACTCCTGAGCTCAGGCAATCCACCCACCTCAGCCTCTCAGGGTGCTAGGATTATAGGCATGAGCCACTGTGCCCAGCCCCAAAACAATCTTTAAAGAGAAAAATAAAATCGGAGAGCTCACACTTCCTGAGACATCTGGTCAGCCACATGCTGAGAATGATGTCAGATCATTCCCTCCAACCACACACAAAAATTAACTCAAGGCTCAGCAAGAATCAACTCAATAGCTCAGTGAGTAGGGTGCTGGCCATGTACACCAAGGCTGATGAGTTCGAGCCTGGCCCAGGCCTGCTAAAACAGCAATGACAATTACAACAATAACAACAAAAAGTAGCTGGGCATTGTGGCAAGTGCCTGTAGTCCCACCTACTTGGGATGCTGAGGCAAGAGAATCGCTTAAGCCCAAGAGTTTGAGGTTGTTGTGAGCAGTGAAACCACAGCACTCTACTGAGGGCAACATAGTGAGACTATGTCTCAAAAAAAAAAAAAATTAACTAAAAATGAAATATAAGAGCCAAAACAATAAACCTCTCAGAAGGGAACTTAGAATCTATCTCCATGACCTTGGGTTAGGCAAAGCCTTCTTAGATAGACATAACAACAAAAGAACTGACAAAAAATCTTGACTAATCGAAATTTTAAAAATGTGTGCTTCAAAGGACACCACCAAGAAACTAAGGACAACCAAAAGAATGGGAAAAAATATTTGCAAATCATATATTCGATAAGGGACTTGTATCCAGAATAAGGAGTGCTCACAGCTCAACAATAAAGACAGACAACCCAGCCAAAAACTGACAAAGGGCAGGAGCAGGTGTTTCTCCAAAGACATGCAGATGGCCAATAAGCACCCAGAATGGTGCAAAACATCATTAGTCCTCAACCATCAGGGAGATGCAAGCCACAAGCTCGATGAGATGCCCTTTACCGGTCAGGCTGAAGGGCAGGACGACGAGGGTGGGTGGGGCGATGAGGGTGGGTGGGGCGACGAGGGTGGGTGGGGCGATGAGGGTGGGTGGGGCGATGGTGTGGGCGGAGCGTAGGGATCAGACTGAGCCTAGAGTCACCAAGTGACCCAGCATTCCTTCCCTGAAGATACCAAAGGGAAACACAGGCACACTCATGTGGATAGTGGCACGACTCAGTGCGGCCAAAAGGTGCAAACAACCAGAGTATCCACGGAGGGATGACAGGGTACACAAGCATGGGCCATCGGTACAATGAAAAGGAATGAACTTCTGAGAGATGCTGGACGTTAAGTGAGCCTGGAAGCCTCCTACTGTGCGAGAGAAGCCAGACACAAAAGGCCAATACCAGCACCCACTTCTATGAAAGGCCCTGAGCAGATGAGTAAGAGACAAGGAAGTGGGTCAATGAGGCTCAGCACTTGTAGCCCAGTGGTTAGGGCACTGGCCACATACACCAGGGCTGGTGGTTCAAACCCAGCCTGGACCAGCTAAATAACAATAACAACTGCAACAAAAAAATAGCCAGGCTTTGTGGTGGGTGCCTATAGTCCCAGCTACTTGGGAGGCTGAGGCAAGAGAATCATTTCAGCCCAGAAGTTTGAGGTTGCTGTGAGCTGTGACACCACGGCAGCTCGTGAGCCCTGTGCCATGCTGCCCTCCATCGTTGCAGGGGTGTCTCCTTACCTGGCTCCCCATCTCACAATTTTCCACAAGTTCTATAGTTAATATTTTCATAAATTGCAATGGAATAATCAAAAAAGTAAACAAAATTGGCCAAAGGAAAGCTGAAGTCCAAGGCTAACCATACAGGCTTGGACAGGCTAGCCCCCAGGAGACACATGATTAAGAGCTACCACACTCACCTCCTGGACTTGCCATCCCCTTTGATTTCCGAGTCAGCCTTCGCCCTCCTCAGCTCCACCATGGCCTCAGCCACCTGCTCCTTCTTTACCTTGATCTGCAAAGGAAGGAAGCTCAGTCAAGGCTGCTTCTGTCCCCACCCCCCACATGGTGAAGCCAAGAGGCCTCTAGACCCCAAAGGTACAGCCTGCTCTAGCCACAGATAATAGGTCCAGCGCCCTGAGGGCCCCCCGCTCTGCTGACATCCTTCCTGGACTAGAACACAGGGGCCATGTCCCTCCAGGAGACTCCACCGCCTGCCAGGGACCTGGCCCGAGGCAGCCTGCCTCACCTCCCACCAGCCTCCAGGGAGCACCTCTGTCTCTAAAGAATCCTCCTCACCCACCTACGGGTTTGTCTGGACTCATGGGAGTATAGGGGGTTGGGGGTGGCGAGCTGGGCCAGGCAGGAGCTGTGCGGGGCTCTGCTGTGAGCCACACACCTTTGTTTGCAGATTCTGCATCGACTTCTCAAAGGTCTTAGGAGCTGCTCGCTGATGGTTGCAGAGAATGGCCACGGCACGGTTGGCACGGTTGTAAGATAAGATCTTTGCTGCTACACTATCTTCAGCTGAGCAAAGACGTGACAGCTGTCACACACACTCTCTCTGAGCCCGCCTTTCTCAGTGTGTCACAAGTTGGAGCCCCTTCCACTGGCACAGGACCTTTCTAGGAGGGTGGCTGAGGTGGAGGCCCTATCCAAGGTAGCCCCCCAGGCCAGGGACCAGCCCAGTCCAATCACAGTAGCACTGTCTCAGGGCAGGGAAAGTGCCCAGGAGCCAAACAATGTCCTCAGGGCATCCCCATGCTCCCCCAGCCATCTGTGCCCAGCAGTCTGGTCACGAGTCCTGGTGATAATACACAGGGCCCTGACCAGGAAACCATGTTTCACATGACACCTGGTTTCACGTAACACTGTCCCTTAAGGGACCATCATTTCCATTTTCCAAACAGGAAACTGAAGCTCAGAGAACTTACCCCCTGCCCCATCACCTGTCCAGGGGCCCCTCATCTCCACACTCCTCCAGCCCCCGCCAGTCACAGACAGGCAGTCACACCCCACCCCACCTTCAGTTTCTCTCCTAGGCCAGACCTTGCCCCACATCCCCAGGCTCTCCTGCCTCCTGCAGATGGATTCTCTGCTGGGGACTCCCCCACCTGGAGCCAGCAAGCTCCCCCACATCCCCACAGCCCAGTCCTGTGCTCTGGAACCTGCCCTGATGTGATCTCAGCTCCCTGACAGCGTCCCCAGGGCAGCAGTAGTACACAGTCGCGCACGCGCACACACACACTCACACACACACACACACACGAAACCTGGTTGTCTGCCCATCCAGGGCTGCCAGCATGCATTAAGGACCCGGACCAGCCCTCCTGGAGGAAGCTCCTGTTCAACAGTCGGGTGGGCAGAGGGGAGACCACACCCAGGCTGGGATCAGAGGGCCCAAAGCTGAAAGGGGCTGGGGAACAGGCCCAGAGGCCCAAGGCAGGGGGGAGCTGAGTAGTGGGACAGCAGGGGCAGAAGTTGCTGCAAAGTATGAGGCTGCTGGACCCTGAGGAGCAGGGTTGAGGGCTGCCCTGCTGGGAGCACACCTGAAGACACTGGTCCTATAGGCCACCACATCCACAGCCGAGCCCTGTTCTGCTCGGGCAGGGCCTGAGCCCCTGATACAAGCAGCACCTCCCTCACCCAACCCCGCACATTCCCCAGAGCAGGGTCCTGCCCCTCCATCAGCAAGTGGTTCGTACCAGCAGCCCTGCGGGTGCCGAGACATGCTCCCCAGCACCTGGCACGCTGCCTGGGGCACTCACCACGTGTCAGTGCCCGCAGCTGCCCCTGAAGAGTGATGGAGGCATTGTAGGTCCGGAACACCTTGGCCGTCAGCCCGTCCATCAGGTCCTGAAGATGTCTGTTGAGGCTGGCCGTCTGTGTGGTGGGAGGAAATGGGTCCCTGTAAGCTCAGTTTCACTGAGAACATCACTTTGGTTCCCTTCCTTCCCAGCCTCCCACAAGACAATGGAGAGGAGTTAGCTGGAAAGTCAAAGCCAGCTGGGCCTTGCTGTGAACAAGCTGAGCGGACTCGGCACTCCTGCCCTCTCTGGGCCCTGCCACCACCACTGCCAGTGGGAATGCACACAGGCTCACAGTCAGTCCGTCAAAGAGCTTGTCTTCAGGCTCCTTGTGGTCCATGAACAGCTGCAGGTTCTCATATACCTGAAACAGGAAGAACGTTAGTCCTAGAGAACTGTGCAGAAACGGCATGCAAGACAGAAGGCAAGAGAAGCTTCTGGCTCGGTGCCTGTGGCTCAAGTGGCTAAGGCGCCAGCCACATACACCTAAGGTGGCGGGTTCGAATCCAGCCCGGACCCGCCAAAACAACAATTACAGCTGCAACCAAAAAATGGCCAGGTGTTGTGGCGGGTACCTGTGGTCCCAGCTCCTTGGGAGGCTGAGGCAGGAGACTCGCTTGAGCCCAGGAGTTAGAGGTTGCTGTGAGCCGTGATGCCACAGCACTCTACCCAGGGGGACAGCTTGAGGCTCTGTCTCAAAAAAAAAAAAGAGAGAGAGAGAAGCTTCTGAGGACAAGAAGAATTAAATTAGGACCTGAGGAGGTGTCTGCACAATTGCAGCCTGGAAGCTGCAGTCAGCATTCCCTGAGGAAGGTGCTCTAAGCACTCCAGCTCTACCTGCCTGGCGGCCAGCAGCATCTTTACTTCACTCACCCTGGCTGCCCGTGCAGTCGCTCACCACTAAGGCACTCACTACCCATATGTTTGGGAGGCAGAATGTGGCTCCTGCCACCCTGCAAACCCACCGACATGAGCCTTTCACCAGGTCACCACAAGTCCCAGGCCCCCATCACAGACCCACCATGGGAGGCCCTGCACCCTCACTTTGATTCCCCACCTGCCAATGGCATTAGGCCCAGTGAGCCCAGTCCTGCAGACTCCCACAGGGAATGACAACTACAACCAAAAAATAGCTGGGCGTTGTGGAGGGTGCCTGTCATCCTAGCTACTTTGGAGGCTGAGGCAAGAGAATTGCTTAAGCCCAGGAGTTGGAGATTGCTGTGAGCTGTGACACCACAGCACTCTACAAGGGTGACATGGTGAGACTCTGTCTCAAAAAATATAGGAAAAAAAAAATGTCTGCCGTTTTAAACCACTCCGTATGTGGCACCTTGTGAGGGCATCCCCAGGAACTTGCCTGCCAGGTGAGTCAGAGATGCTGGGGGGGTCCTGGTTCAGCCCCCTCCTTGTCTGGGTTAACACCCAGCATCTACCATAGCCAGGCACCCTGAAGAGCCACAGGGTGCACCACAGGCCTTGCCCTGCAGACTTGGCAAATAGGCCCTAAGGCCAGGTAGAGCCCCCACCTCCCGTGAGAACACCCAGCAGGTCCTCACCGGCCCCTCCACCGGCACTCGGTTGTAGTAGCGGATTGCGTCCTTCCCCAGGAAGTCAAACTCCACAACGTACTTGTGGCCATCGGCCTCCGGGTGCAGCCGGACATGTCGCACACGGAGGGAACAGCAGCCTGCAGTGTCGGCCACCTCGCCTTCCTCCTTCCTGCTCCCTGCTCTCAGTGCCAGCTGGTGGGGGGAAGCCAGGACACATGCACACACCCAGCACAACACCTGTGTGCACACACATACACATCCCACACAGCCCAGCGCCACCCCTAACCTGTCCAGCCAGGAGAACCTCGGCAGACGAACAGCGCTGAGAAAGGCATGGGCAAACCAGCGAACCTTGTCGATGAGGTAAAGGGCCACGGCCCTCTGTCGGGTCCTCATTCCTCCTGATCTCCAGTCTGCCTGGTATTGGGAGCGGATCTCAGCCACAACCCCTTTCAAGCGTCGAGCTGTCTCATACTTTTGCCAATCTTTTTCTCCCTAAATACAGAAAATAAATATTAAAGAAACTCTTCATATTTCTGTTAAGTAACAGAGAATCTGTGACTCCTCTCCCCCACCTCACAAATCTATGCTCTGTGCTTGTGGGACCAGAGGCTAGGGACGCCAAGCCTACTTCACGTGAAATCTGCCGTGCATGTGAATGCACAAACATTCCTGGTTTCAAGATGCATGATCGCTAGGCACAGCGAGATCTCAACACTGGTGGGTTGCTCCTGGCCAGTCTAGAGGCTGCAGGATGCCGGGCCTCTCCAGCCCCCCCTCCCCCCCCCCGCAGAGGCCCAGCACTGCATCCTGCAGGGAAAACACCTTAAAGCCTCATCCTCACCCTTAGCTTTGAATTTGGGTTCAGCGTGATGTACTTGATGGAGCTCTGGACGTTCTCTGTCCATGAGGCCAGCCACGTGACAGTATTATCAGTGCGCACCTCTTTCCACTGGTGACCTGTCGGTGGCTCAGGAATCTTTGAGTCTCTGTGGCAAAACAGAGACCCAAACCTAACTTCAAGACTTTGTTCTCTGAAACACAAGAAAGGGGGTGTCTCCGGACCACTGTCCCACATGGCCACATGGCAGGGGCAGGGCTCCTGATGGAGACTGGCCTCAGGAGTGGCGTGCTGGGCAGCCTGGACCACTGCAGCCACCCAGCCCGCCTTCTGCACACACACAGAAAGACCAGGAAGCTGGTCACCCAGCCAGGTGTCCACTCTGTAACTCAGATCAACAGGTCACAGTGCTGCCTGGGGTTGCTCTGGTGCGGCTGCTCCTGGACGCTCTGGTCACACAGGCCTGAAGTAACATGGCACCACCCAGGACTGAGCATTCCCCTCTCCCACTGCACTACTGGGATAACATGGGATGTGAGAAAACATGCAGGAGAACTTTCTTGGTGGGGAAAATCTCCGCCCCGGAAAGTGAGTAGGATGTCTGGTCACAGCCTCCCTACATGGATAGCCCGGGCCCCACCTGTGCTGAGCACTGCTCCCAGATCACATAGGACTAGCACTTGGGGTTGCCAGCCCCACACTTTTTGCTGTGCTTCACTCTCTCAGGAGAGTGAAGGAACAAAGACAGCCTCACCCAGGCGGCCGAAATGCACCCTAGCTGGCCACACCTGCTGCAGTTGATGACCACATCCTCCGGCAGGACCCTCTTCTTCACCATCCCCATCTTGGGGTGGTCACCACGGCCCCGGAACAACCCAGGTGGCTCTGTCTTGAAATTGCCAATCTTTTCTCGGTGACCATCTAAAATACAGTAGCCAAACTCTTGCTGAAGTTTCTCTGCTGCTTCCTTTAGCTTCTGAGTTCAAGAACAGTACATGGATGTTATGGGGAAGAGAAAAGCACAAAGGTCAGTCCCCGGTAGCCAGATTCAGCCCTGCCTTTGCTAACATGGCCACACTCCTCAGGGCTTCAGTGCCCTCTGAGTCTAGGGGGCAACACAGCCAGCACTGCCCTGCACAGCCTCAGCTGCACCAGACACTCAAGGTAAAGCCAGGCAGAGGTGGGTGGGAGGAAGGCTAAGAGGGGCTCCGAGTACGCCTGTGTTCCTCTGTAACCACTGACTGAGGAGGGATGACCCTTCCCTAGGAGGGCCCAGAGGTCAGCACCAGGGACCACAGCACATAGCCTGTGATACTTGGAGCAGGACGGCAGCTCCCTGCCCAAGTCCTTGGCCCATGGGCCTCCCAGGCTGCCATCACTGACCGTGAATTATTTGCCCACCATCCCCAACAGTGTACTTTCTTTTTTCTTTTTTTTTTGGAGACAGTCTCACTATGTCACCCTTGGTAGAGTGCCGTAGCATCACCGCTCACAGCAACCTCCAACTCTTGGGCTTAAGTGATTCTCTTGCCTCAACCTCCCAAGTAGCTGGGATTATAGGCACCTGCCACAATGCCCAACTGTTTTTTGGTTGCAATTGTCATTGTTGCTTAGCAGGCCAGGCCGAGCTCAAACCTGCCAGCTTCAGTGTATGTGGCTGGTGCTAAGCTATGAGCTATAGTGCCAAGCCCAGTGCACTTATTTTTAACGTGCTGTGGGTGGGCCGACCGACATGTTAAACATGCTGAGAGGCACATCAACTCAATAGCGCCCAAGAACCGCGTGATACCATGTCACTAGATTGTGACCACACCTTCCCAGGACGCTCATGAGAAAGAACCTGGCAAGGGGAGGTCCTGTGAGAAGAGGCTTCTGTAAGGGGAGGGGACTTCTCTCAGGACTGGGCCAGGCTGGCCTTATCCCAGGCCATTCTCACACACCCGCCACTGTGGTCATTATGCCCAGGGCAGCTGACCTGCTTCTCCTCCCTGGGCAGAGCCTTCCGGGCTACAGCTTTGTCCGCAAAGTATCTGTGGATCTCAGTGAAGTCACACTTGTCCAGGCTTGTGATGACTTTCCTCTCTTCTGTTGTCATTTCCTGCACAAATTGGAGAGACTGCTCACGGCTGGCAGAGCACTGACATGCCCCTATGTCATGCACCCTCCACCGCGGGCTACCCACGGGGACAACAGAACACCTGCAGGAGGGGGCAGGCTCGAGGCAGAGTGCCAAGGCCCCCACTGACCAAAGCCAATGGGGCCCTGATGGGCAGGTGCAGAAGTGAGCTGGGGCCCTGACCTGGGAACAGCCCCCTCCCAAGTGCCACGTGGAGAGTGGATGCACTGAGGATTGATGTGTGTTGCTTAAAGAGCAGTATGGTCACCCCCAGCACAGCCCAGCAGAGTCGCAGGCCATGTGTGGCAATCCCCTGAACTCTGCTCTCAGAGAAATGACAGATCCCTGGACACCCCAACCACCACTCTCAAAGTGGGTGCTAGAGTCCACAGCCCTCTCCAGTGAGGCCTCCAGGTCCTAGCCACCCTCCAAGTACAACAGACCAATCATAAGCAACATAGGCCCCTGCCTGTCTCCCACCAGCAGGCCCTGGGTCCATGACTGTAGGGTTGGGGGAGTGTCTAAGGGCACTCTCTGAAAGTATTTCAATAATAAAATGAGGCTCGGTGCCTGTGGCTCAAGTGGCTAAGTTGCCAGCCACATACACCTCAGCTGGCAGGTTCGAATCCAGCCTGGACCCGCCAGACAACAATGAGGGCTGCAACTAAAAAATAGCCAGGTGTTGTGGCGGGCGCCTGTAATCCCAGCTACTAGAGAAGCAGAGGCAGGAGACTCACTTGAGCCCAGGAGTTGGAGGTTGCTGTGAGCTGTGATGCCACAGCAGTCTACCCAGGGTGACAGCTTGAGGCTCTGTCTCAAAAAAATTAATTAATTAAATGAAGAAACCTTTGATCCAATAATTCCACTTTTGAGATTCCACCCTAAATGGATTGTCCAATGTCAAATAATGACAATTACATTAGGGGCAATTTGGAGAAATGAGAATCCTGAAAGTGATAAATAAACTATGGTGGCTCGGCACCTATAGCTCAACCGGCTAAGGCGCCAGCCACGTACACCTAAGGTGGCGGGTTCGAATCCCCAGCCCGGACCCGCCAAAACAACAACGACGGCTGCAACCAAAAAAAAAAATGGCCGGGCGTTGTGGCGGGCGCCTGTGGTCCCAGCTACTTGGGAGGCAGAGGCAGGAGACTCGCTTGAGCCCAGGAGTTGGAGGTTGCTGTGAGCTGTAATGCCACGGCACTCTGCCCAGGGGAACAGCTTGAGGCTCTGTCTCAAAAAAAAAAAAAATAAAAAAAAAAATAAACTATGGTAAACTCATTCAGTCGAACGTAAGAAATTAATAAACCAAATTTCTCAGTCCACGTGTGTTTATCTAACAAAACACCCAGACAAGGTCCCTTATCAATAACAAAAATCCATCTCTTGGCCTGGGGCCTGCAGCACAATGGTTACAGCACCAGCCACATACACTGAGGCTGGAGGGGGTTAGAACCCAGCTGGGCCAGCTAAACAACAACAACTGCAACAAAAAATAGCCGGGTATTGTGGTGGGCACCTATAGTCCCAGCTACCTGGGAGGCTGAGGCAAGAGAATCGCTTCAGCCTAAGAATTGGAGATTGCTGTGAGCTGTGATGCCATAGCACTCTACTGAGGGCAACATGGTGAGACTCTGTCTCAAAAAAAAAAAAAAAAATCAACCTCTCATAGCTCTGCAGGCCACCAAGTCCCAGATCAAGGTCCCAGCATTTGGCGATATCTGGAAAGGGCTGCTATCTGCCTTAACAGTGTCTTTGTGTCTTCACCAGGTTGGGGGGGGCCTGGCTAGTTCATTCCAGCCCCTCAATGGGGGACTCTCTCCCCTGTCACAGTACCGCATTGTGGACTAAGTTTCAGTATGAATTTTGGAGACACAGTCAAACCATAGCAGAGTATGATGATTAACATGGCTAAGCCAGAGTCTTACCTGGGGTCAAAAAAAGCAAAAAAGTATGAATGGGCAACATGGAAAAATAAATATGACAGGGCGGCGCCTGTGGCTCAGTGGGTAGGGTGCTGGCCCCATATACCAAGGGTGGTGGGTTCTAACCCAGCCCAGGCCAAACTGCAACAAAAAAAATGGCCGAGCATTGTAGGGGCGCCTATAGTCCCAGCTACTTGGGAGGCTGAGGCAAGAGAATCGCCTAAGCCCAAGAGCTGGAGGTTGCTGTGAGCTCGGGCCACCACACTCTACTGAGGGTGGCAAAGTGAGACTCTGTCTCTAAAAAAATAAAACTAAAAAAAGTAAACATGATAAAACAGTGAGTGGGGGAAAAACACGATATGCACACTATGCCCAAACTAACATCCATGGAAAGCCAGGCCCTAGGAACGTGAGACACTGACTCCAGGGGAGGATGGCAGGATTACCGGTGACCAGTTTTCTCCTCTTCCCGCACCAAAAAACCTATACAGCCCTGTGGCCAAAATCCAGACTCAGAGCCACCGTCCCACAGCCTCTTAGGCACCATGAGACCTCGCCAACCAACCACCAAGCCCATCTCTCACTGAGGGACTGCAAAGGCAATCCCACCTCCTTCCCTGGGTGGTTCAGGCAGCGCAACAGCTGGGAAGGGTCGGGTCCCTCTGTGGTCCCTCCAGCCTCCATCAGGCCCATCACTCATGGCTTATGTCCCCCTACTGTGCACACTGCCTCCCGTCTCTGTTAATGCTGGCCCGACCAGAACAGCTGGACAATAAGCTCCCCTCACAAAGCCACAGCTGTGACCCAGCAATCTCTAAGTCCAGTGAAGGGTGACTCATGTGCCTATACCCTGACCCACGTGGGAATATTCCCCACATCTTTACACGTGAAAGCCAAAAAGTGGAAACAATCTAATGCCCATGATTAGGAACAAGGACAAATTGTACAATCAAACAACAGAAATACTATATCCAACAACGGCCAGGCAGCTGCTGCTGAAACAAACACCTGAGGCCCAACCTTGCAGGATTCACACCAAGAGACACCCTGGGCAGGTGCACGGGGTGTCACACGGATCTATGCACATAAAGCTAATCGAACCGTACCCAAAGAGCATTCCAGGCTCACGTGGAACTCAACTTTTAAAAATGGAAAGGAGGCTCGGCGCCTATAGCTCAACCGGCTAAGGCGCCAGCCACATACACCTAAGGTGGCGGGTTCGAATCCCCAGCCCAGGCCCACCAAACAACAATGACGGCTGCAACCAAAAAATAGCCGGGCGTTGTGGCGGGCGCCTGTGGTCCCAGCTACTTGGGAGGTGGGGGGAGGAGACTCACTTGAGCCCAGGAGTTGGAGGTTGCTGTGAGCTGTAATGCCATGGCACTCTACCCAGGGGGATAGCTTGAGGCTCTGTCTCAAAAAAATAAAAATAAATAAAAATAAAAATAAAAATGGAAAGGAAAAAATCCTTAACATGGCACTATTATCTTCAAAGAACTTCCCACATAACATCTGTCTTCCTAGGGGCTGGAAGACCACTGTGGCCTCCTCCCCCACCTTCTCCTGAGAGCCAGAGCCCATATAATGTCCTGGAGCAAGGTCACAGCAAGCCTGGCTTTGTGCTTTGCCTGGCCGGGCAGGAACCAGTCAGGGGCCATGGCAGCATCTGCAGTCCCAGCCATTCAGAGGCTGAGGTGGGAGGATCACCTGAGGCCTGGACCTCAAGGCTATAGCAGCCTATGATTGACTATGATTGCTCAACTGTGAGTGGCCACTGCCCTGCAACCTGGGCCACAGAGTGAAACCCATCTGTAGAAAATATAACACAAAGCAGTACCAGGCTGTACTGAGAAGACACAGGGCCACCTAGAGCATACACAGGCTGCCCAAGGGGAGTGGGAGTGGGCAGACAATGGCACCGTGGCCTACAGGGCCTGGCCAGCCTAGTCCATGGCACATACCTTTTGCCAATCGCTGAAGAAATTATTTTGGAAAACTTCCTTTGTTGTATATTCATGATCCAATATTTTTCCATAAAAAGTGGCAACCTCCTCAGCTGCCAGGCTCAATTTCAAAGGTTTTCCTGAAGACAGCAAAAGACACTGATTTAGGGAGCCAGCAGACACAGCTGTGATTCTATTATGCACTATTCTGTGCTAATAGCTGGAAGCCAGGTCTGCATCTTTTAAGTTCAGAAGCATGTTCTAAGTTATAGGTGATCAATGCAGGTGAAGGCCACGGGCACACAAGTAGGTCCTGGCAGCACTGCAGGCTTCAGCCAGAGGCATTCACACTGCCTCACATTTATTTTACCACATTATATAAAAATGCAACAACATGTACAATTTTAAAGCACGGCAATAATTTCTGCATAATTACAGAAGCAAAATAAAAATTAAGGCATCAGAGAAGAAAACCACCAATGTCTGTAGGGAACCTTTTGGAAATTTTCCTCTCTGCATGATCATTTCCTACCTTCATTGTACATCAGCACGATTTAAAGAGATGGGTGGGGACTGAGCAGGCAGAATGCTCATGGCAGGGCGAGAAGCCATGCACAGGAAACTTTTTCAAATGTATGCTTAAAAGCCATTCATGGCTCTGTGCTTGTAGCTCAAGCAGTTAGGGCACTAGCCACATACACCAGAGCTGGTGGGTTGGGATCCAGCCCAGAGCTGCCAAACAACAATGACAACTACAACCAAAAAATAAAATATCCAGGTGTTGTGCAGGCACCTATAGTCCCAGCTACTTGGGAGGCTGAGGCAAGAGACTCACTTAAACCCAAGAGTTGGAAGTTGCTGTGAGCTGTGACGCCACAGCACTCTACCCAAGGCAACAGCCTGAGACTCTGTCTCAAAAAAAAAAAAAGAAACACAAGCTGGGGTCAAGCAGCCATTCATGTGTGTGTGCTGAGTGCCACGTGTAAACTGCACACACACTGCTGAGGGCCGTGTGTAAACTGCACACAGTGCACACAGAGAACAGAGGGCTTGCCCAGGAGTCAGCCCTGCACACAGACCTGCACAGCCTCAGCCTCCCAAGAGCTGCCAAGCACAGCAGAACAGGGGGATGGCACAACCTCCCAGCAGAGTGCCACAGCAGCCTGGCACGCCCTGCTGTTTCTGGGGTGCCAGTAGAGCCCCATGCTGCTGCTGCCCTGTGTGCTTTCAATTTCAGGTGGAGGAGCAGCCTCCACATAGCCCCACAAGAGGGCAGTGCACCTTCTGTGTACCTGGTGCCAACACGGGAGCCCACCCAAGGATAGACGGGAAGCCACAGCCCAGGGCAGGTGGCTCCTCATGTCCTCACCATCATAGAGGAAACGAACTTCATCTGGAAGGGGCTCGTATGGAGGGGTGAAGTGCGGGCCCCTGTGCTCCAGCTGCGACCACTGCACCCTGCCTGTGCTCTTCTCATCCCACCTAAAAAGACACAAGACCAGAACCTGTCACTCCCACAGGTGTTGATGCCACGGGCCAGGCTCTGGCCTGAGGCTGTCCTGCTTCCCCTGCCCTGGCTCCTCTGAGTGGCTCCTGGCAGGGGAGCCAGATGGTACACTTAAAGAGCTGGGCAAGAGGCAGGTGGCCACCCTGCCAGGACTGTCAGCCAGGATTCAAACCTACCTGAGCTCAGACCCCCGTTCCAGGGCCCTGTTCACTGAACACCACCTCCCTACCTGAACTGGCCAGGTGTGCTGCTGCATCACAATTCAGGTGAGCTCAGCTGGTGGGAAAGGGGGAGGAATGCTCCTCTCCCAGGCTCTAGGGCAGTGGTTCTCAACCTTCCTAATGCCATGCCCTTTAATACAGTTCCTGTGGGTTGCGACCCACAGGTTTAAAACCGCTGCTCTAGGGTCTCTCCCCAGTCAGGCCCCTTCAGAACTAGCCTAGAATTCTCCAGAACATCTCGATAGGGTCCCATAGAACCTCTCCATATGACTGTTTCATTTCCTAAATTCAGGGCCTTGCTGTGCGCTGGAGAAAGAGCTCAGAGTCTAGAGGGGAGACAGGCAAGACATGGCACAAGTGGGGGCACGTGACTGCGGCCCCCAGAGAGTGCGGCTCGGAGCCCCACGGAGCTCTGGGGAAGGGCTCCTCAGTGGCTATGGGCACCACCAGTCAGGCACCAGCACAACACTCCCTTGTCCCAATCTGTCCCCAGATCTTCTGGCGGTAGGCCCCTCCTCCCCAGGGCATGCCCTCCCAGGCAAGCCTGGCCCTGGAGGCTAACTCTCCATGTGAATGCTCATCATCCACCCATCTGGGCCTCAGAGGTCTCCCAAGGGTCTGCCCTGAACCAGTGCTGCACTAGGTCTTGAGGACACGGCTGAACTCAGATACTGAGATGTGCCTGGCAGAAGAGAAAGTAGGATGGGGCTCAGCTGGCAGTGGTGTGGGCAGGGCTCTCTTCCCTTAAGGCTCAGCTCTGTCAACCGAACTCCAAGAAGAGCAAGGCCAGCACACAAGACAGCACTGCAATGGCATCAGTGACAGAGGCTTTGGTAGGAGGTCAGAGCCACCAGGTGAGAGGGGGTGGTAGGCACACACCCCCAGAGATGCGAGAAAATCAGTGGCCTGCCCAGACCCACATCAGGTTTACCAGAGCCAAGACCCCACATTCAACCAAAGTCCAGGCAGCGCCACACCCCACCTCTGGGCTGGTCACTTGGATGAGTGTTCTAAGATTAGCAGAATCTCTGAAGGGCTAAAGGGATTGTAGGCAGCCAGGCAGAGATTTCTGAAAGGGCTCTGGCTATCTCAGCAGAGGAAGGACCCAGCAGGGTCAGAAGGGAGGGGATGTGGGAGGAGCTGATAACCAGGGAGAAGAGGATGGGTTTAAGAACACCCTAGGGTGGAACCAAGAGGCTGAGGTGACTGAATGCTGCTGTGTGCAGAGGGTGAGGGATGGGAAGGGGCCACAGCAGTGGTGGCTTGGACACTGCCGGCCTTAGGCCTTGCTTTGCAGACACTCCGAGCTGCCCAAATCTGGAAACTTGGAGGGTGGGGGGAGGGAAGGAGGGCGTTTTTGTAGATTATGAGAACTGCCCCATCTCCTTTACTACTTCATGGTTTTAGGACCTTCAATAACCACCCCATCCCCACCCTATCTCATATATCTAAGGTGGAGCTGATAGCAGTGCTACTAAGAACCAAAACTAAGACAGTGTATATTTTTTTAAGCGGCTGGGTTTCTCTCACAGAGGTTAAAAAGCAGTGGTGCAATTACAACTCACTGCAGCGTCAAACTCCTGGGTTCAAGCAATCCTCCCACCTCTGTCTCCCAGGTAGCTGGGACTCCAGGTGTGTGCCACCACACCTGGCCAACTTCTCATTGAATCGAAGTAAGATGCATTCCAGTTTTAGATGTGAGAAAGTGTGTAAACACCTACTCCTTTGAACTGACTGACAAAACCCTGACTGCCAAGTTCTTCTCCAGGGCCTCCAGGGAGAAGCATACAATCATCCCCTCTTCACAGATGAGGGCAGTGAAGTTGAGGTTAAAGAACTGCTGACCCGGCTCAGCGCCTATAGCTCAACTGGCTAAGGCGCCAGCCACGTACACCTAAGGTGGCAGGTTCGAATCCCCAGCCCGGACCTGCCAAACAACAATGACAGCTGCAACCAAAAAATAGCCGAGCCTTGTGGCGGGCGCCTGTGGTCCCAGCTACTTGGGAGGCGGAGGCAGGAGACTTGCTTGAGCCCAGGAGTTGGAGGTTGCTGTGAGCTGTAATGCCACGGCACTCTACCCAGGGGGACAGCTTGAGGCTCTGTCTCAAAAAAAAAAAAAAAAAAGAACTGCTGACCCGTTCCACACCCATAGCACAGTGGTTATGATGCCAGCCACATACACTGAAGCTGGTGGGTTCGAATCCAGCCCAGGCCTGCTAAACAACAATGACAACTGCAAAAAAAATAGCTGGGTGTTGTGGCGAGTGCCTATAGTCCTACAACTTGGAGGCTGAGACGAGAGAACGGCTTAAGCCCAAGAGTTTGAGGTTGTTGTGAGCTGTGATGCCACAGCATGCTACCGAGGGCGACATAGTAAGACTATCTTAAAAAAAAAAAAAAAGAAAAGAACTTGCTGGCCAGCAGCACTGTAGAGATGGGTTTGTGCTCAAGTCCACCAAGGCAGGTAGCTGGTGGAGTGCTGCCCATTGTGGTGATGTCCCCCTTCCTTAGAGATCCTGGTATTAAGCGCAGCAACCAGAAGCAGGCAGTTTTCAGAGAGATTCTGCTCCAAATCTACTTATCTACACCCACCCAACTGCAATTCAACAGCTCTTTTTGGAAAGTATGTGTCTGTACAGCTATGAAGAGATGCAGGCTAGCAAAAGGGCCTGCAGGCCAGCCCGGCTCTACATGAGGCCAGACCTCTCTCGTTCCAGGATTCCCTCCCCTGCCCTGCTCTCTTGGGTCCTGAGCTCCAAGCGGCAAACCGGGCAATTCTGCTGTAGAGCCAGGGCAACTGCTGGGGCTCTTGACCGCAGATGAATGATGGCCAGCCTAGGAAGACACCACTCTATAAACAGTACCAGTCAGTAAACAGAACTGGACAATGGCACAGAGAGAGGACTGGGAGAGTAAGCCCACTTCCATGCAGGATCTTTCCAGGAGATGACCTGGGAAACTGAGGACGCAGACTCCAGCAGAGTGGGAGTCTCAGAGGCCCACACACAGCAACATAAGCTTTTCATAAAGTCCAAAACCAGACACTAGAGTTGAGGCCCAGGCACAGCCACAGAAGACATGAAGCTTACTGAACTAAAAAACAAAGCAGAAGGTAACCCAAATGGGGTTGGGGTACCTGGTGAGGTCAGGGCGGGCCTGCACACCCCGGGCAGCAAGTGTTCTAGGGATTCAGGTCATCAGGAACACAGCTACACCTCCGCTACCCAGACTGCCTTTTAGGAAATGTAAGGCCGTCCCACCGGGCCGGGCACCCGCTTCCTAGATCTAACCCAGCCCAGTACTCAGAGCCCGGCTCACCCAGCTGCGCAGTCTTTCTGCGTTCTGCGCCGGCGAGGGGCTCCCCGGGAGACCAGACGGCGGGGAGCGTTTCCGAGCAAAGTGCATGTTGCCCGGAGCCAGGGCCAGGCCAGCACCACGCGCATCTGCCAGCCTCGAGAATCTGACGACACCGGCGTGCTGGCCCCGCCCCAGGCCAAGCCCCGCCCCCGGTGTCACCCCGAGGGCCCCGCCCCAAGGCGAGGTACCGATGGGCCCGGAGCAGGATCAGGGGCCGCGCCGCTGGGCCCCAGCCCTGCTGAAGAACGTGCGCGGCAGGGCCACTTCCGGTCCTGCGGCAGCTGCGAGCTGGGGTCCGGGATCTAGATCCAAATCCTGTCCCCCTGGCCACTCGGCTCAGGGCTGCGTGCCCCGGACGCCCCACAGATCGCTCGACATCCTGGCGCTGCTCGCTCCACAGACCCTCTTGGAATCGCAGGGCAGCTGGCAGGTCCTTCCTTCGCCCGGTCGCGCACTGAGGCTCAGGGCAGCAGCAGCTACCAAGCCGCAGCACTTTCAGAAACCGACAGAGGCCCCTGCGATCCAGCCAGTGCAGCTCCCGGGAGATCCGCAGCACCAGCACTGCTACCAGCCCCTCACCCCCAGACCGCCACAGATCGTGCATTTTGCGGCCTCCTTCCCGGCACTCACGGTACCCGGGATGACTGCTGGCCCGGCCCGGTGTTCCCACTGAGCAGCGCCAAGCTGCAAAACCTCTAGAGCAGCGCTTGGCGGCAGCGCTGGGCAGGCAGCAGGCCAGCCAGCGCCACCATCCGTGGCTGTGCAGCCTCGGTCCGCTGTAAAACGAAGATGCCAGGACTTCGAGAAATAGGTGAGGTCACAGGCATCCTCCTCTCGCTTTGGCGCCTGGCGGGCTGCCGTGGACACAGGGAAGGAAGGAGCCTAGCTGCAGCCCTCAGCGACCCTCCCTGGGCACCAGCCAACTCAGTTTCCACCAGTCTCAAGGCTGCAAGCCACGAGCAGAGGCGAAGGGCTATCTTAGGACCAGCCGGCCTTGCAGGTGCCCTGACATTTCGGAATGAGCAGCTCAGAGGCTGATGGGACCTCCATAAAGGCCCACCTCACACAGATGCTGCTACCAGTTCCTTACAATCCTTTCTACACACCAAGAAGTAAATCCCAGGTGGCGCCAGTACCTCAGGCGTACACTGAGGCTGGCAGGTTCGAGCCCAGCCTGAGCCTCCTAAACAAAAACAACTGCAACCAAAAAATAGCCAGGCATTGTGGCAGGCTCCTGTAGTCCCAGCTATTCAGAAGGCTGAGGCAAGAGGATCACTTAAGCCCAAGAGTTTGAGGGTGCTGTGAGCTGTGATGCCATAGCACTCTACCTAGGGCAACATAGTGAGACTCTGTCTCAAAAAAAGAGTAAATCCCAGCACAGACACACCATTCATTCAACAGGGTCCTGAGCTCAATGTTCCAGCTTTAGCTAAAATCTATTGTGTCAGGACAACAACTGTAAGATCTCTCAATACATGCAGAGACAGCATCTGACAAAACCCAACACCCTTTCATGATAAACAGACAACAAAACAAAACAAAATACCCAGTGAAGAAACTAAGAATAGAACAGAACTTCCCCAACATAAAAGACAACATGCACAGAAGCCCACCACTAGCCTCATGCGCAGTGCTGGAGCAAAAGCTACATACAGCCTTCCCTCGAGATGGGGTCGGAGGCATCACCAGTGCTACTTGGCACTGAACTGGAGGCTCCAGCCAGAGCAAACAGGCAAGGAAATGAAATAAAAGGCGTCAGATCAGAAAGAAAGAAGTAAATTATTTTTGCTTGGAGATGGCACAATCTTATGCACAGAAAATCCCAAGGAATCTACAAAACCTTAAAACTAGTAAATGAATTTAGTGGAGTTGCAGTGGAGTTTGCAAACTGCAAACATCAGTTGTATTTTTTTTTTTTTTTTGCAGCTTTTGGCCAGGGCTGGGTTTTAACCCCCCCCCTCTGGCATATGGGGCCGGTGCCCTACCCCTTTGAGCCACAGGCACCACCCCATCAGTTGTATTTTTAACCAGTAGCAATGAGCAAACTGAAAATGACAATAAGAAAACAGCGTAGCACCTGCAGCTCAGTGGGTAGGGTGCTGGCCCCATATACTGAGGGTGGTGGGTTCGAGCCCAGCCCCAGCCAAACTGCAACAAAGAATGGCCGGGCTTTGCGGCAGGAGCCTGTGGTCCCAGCTACTCAGGAGGGTATCTCAGCTCTGAATGCTGAGGCAGGAAGAGTTACCTAAGCCCAGGAGCTGGAGGTTGCTATGAGCTGTGACGTCACAGCACTCTATTGAGGGCGATAAAGTGAGACTCTGTCTCTAAAAAAAAAAAAAGAAAACAATTCCGTTTATGATATCAAAAAAACCCAAGCAATACATTTAACAAAATACAAAATTTATATACTGTACAATGTTGCTAAAAGAAATTAAAGACACGGGTAGCGCCTGTGGCTCAGTGAGTAGGGTGCCGGCCCCGTATACCAAGGGTGTCAGATTCAAACCCAGCCCCAGCCAAACTGCAACAAAAAAACAGCCGGGTGTTGTGGCGTGTGCCTGTAGTCCCAGCTACTCGGGAGGCTAAGGCAAGACAATCACCTAAACCCAAGAGCTGGAGGTTGCTATGAGCTGTGACGCCCCAGCACTCTACTGAGGGTGACAAAGTGAGACTCTGTCTCTAAAAAAAAGCAAAAGAAAAGAAATTAAAGACAGCCTAAGTAAATGAAAAGCTATCCTGTGTTCTTGGCCTGGAAGACCTTCTGTGCTTAAGACAGTAATACTCCCCAAACTGATCTAAAATGTCAATACAATCCCTACCCAAATCCCAATTGACCTTTTTTTCTTTTCTGGGTTTTTTTTTTTGTGTGTGTGTGTGTGTGTGTGTGTGTGTGTGTG
>NW_003852640.1:1522563-1523991 GCF_000181295.1 Otolemur garnettii | reverse complement strand
CAGCAACCTCCAACTCCTGGGCTTAGGCAATTCTCTTGCCTCAGCCTCCCAAGTAGCTGGGACTACAGGCACCTGCCACAATGCCCGGCTATTTTTTTGTTGCAGTTTGGTTGGGGCTGGGTTTGAACCCGCCATCCTCAGTATATGGGGCTGGCACCCTACCAACTGAGCCACAGGTGCCTCCCTATAAAAATAAATTTTCCAATAGAAAATACATGAGTTGGGCCACGCCTGTGGTTCAAAGGAGTAGGGCACCGGCCCCATATGCCGGCAGTGGCAGGTTCATACCCAGCCCTGGCCAAAAACTGCAAAAAAAAGAAAAAAGAAAAGAAAATACATGAGTCATATAAAAAGTATAAAGAATATTTGAGTCTGGGTGGTGCCTGTGGCTCAAGGAGTAGGGTGCCAGCCCCATATACTGGAGGTGATGGGTTCAAACCTGGCCCCAGTCAAAAACTGCAAAAAAAAGAATGTTTGAGTCAATTAAATTCCTATACATTTAATGAGGCTTAATGTCTAAATGATACCACTATTAATTATAAAATAATTTTCTTACTATTCCTGAAAAAAAAACTTCAAACCTGTAGTAATCAAGGCAGTGTGGCTCTGTCACAAGGACAGACACACAGCAGAGTCAGATGAGGGTCCAGATATCAACCCACACCTCTATGGCCACTAGATTTCTACAAGGGTGCCCAACCGTCCAGTGGGGAAGGGACAATCTTTGCAACAAGTGGTGCTGGACTGTCAGACCTCTTCCTCCTGTTACATACAAACGTCACCTCAAAATGGATCAAAGACCTGCATGTAATAGCTAAAATCACAAAACTCACAGGAGAAACAGGTACAAGCTGTTGTGACCCTGACTTAGACAAAGGGTTTTCTTTAACAATGACAACAACAACAAAAAAAAGACACAAAAAGCACAAGCAAAGTAAGACAAAATCCATAAATTGGACTCATTAAAACTGAAAACTTTTATGCTTCAAAGGACACCATCAAGAAAGCAAAAGGACAATTCATGCAAAGAGAGAAAACGTTTGCAAGTCATCTACCCATCAAGGGCCTGGTGTCCAGAGTGTACAAAAAGTTGTATCACTCAGCAATCAAAAAAAAAAAAAATTAACCCAGTTAGAAAATGGATAAAGATCTGAATAGCCATTTCTCCAAACAGAAAATACCAATGGCTGGTGGACGGACAAAGGGAAATGCAAGTCAAACCCACAGTGCTACTTCCTACCCACAAAGATGCTAATAATGAAAAAGACAGAAAATGTGGCTCAGTGTGTAGGACACCAGCCCCATATACCAAGGGTGGCGGGTTCAAACCCAGCCCCAGCCAAACTGTAACAAAAAAATAGCCGGATGTTGTGGCGGGCGCCTGCAGTCCCAGCTACTCGGGAGGCTGAGGCAAGAGAATCGCCTAAG
>NW_003852640.1:1520488-1521988 GCF_000181295.1 Otolemur garnettii | reverse complement strand
CAAACCCAGCTCGGGCCAGCTACACAACAATGATAACTGCAACAAGAAAATAGCTGGGCATTGTGGCAGCTGTGTATAGTCCCAGCTACTTGGGAGACTTAAGCCCCAGGAGTTGGAGGTTGCTGTGAGCTATGATGCCACAGCACTCTACCCAGGGGGACAGCTTGAGGCTCTGTCTCCAAAAAAATAGAATTACCGTATGACTTGGAAATTCCTCTTCTAGCCATACACCCAGAAGAACTGCAAACAGGCATTTAAAGAAATACTTGTAAACAAACATTCATTATTCACAATAGCCAAAAGGTAGAAATAACCAACTGTCCCTCAGCAGAAGGCTAAACCAAAGCTGTCTGTCCACATAGCAGAGCAGCTCCAGCCACAGGAAGGAACAAGGTGCTCATGCTGACCCGGTGGGCGGGTTCCAAAGATGTTTTAAAGAAGCCAGATGAAGGACAATACTGTGTGACCCTGTTCAGATGAAATGTCCATAATAGGCAAATCCACAGAAATAAACAGTAGATTAGTGGGGTTGCCAGGGACTGAGGGAAGGAGAAATCAGGGTGTTAAAAGAAAAATTTTAGGCTCGGCACCTGTGGCTCAAGTAGCTAAGGCACCAGCCATGTACACCTAAGGTGGTGGGTTCGAATCCAGCCTGAGCCCACCTAACAACAATGACGGCTGCAACCAAAAAATAGCCAGGCATTGTGGCGGGCGCCTGCAGTCCCAGCTACTCGGGAGGCTGAGGCAAGAGAATCGCCTAAGCCCAGGAATTGGAGGTTGCTGTGAGCTGTGATGCCATGCACTCTACCAAGGGCAATGAAGTGAGACTTATCTCTTTTAAAAAAAAAAAAAAAAGACAGAAAATGACAAGAGTTGGCAAAGATGTATAAAAACTTGGTTCCTTGTACTGTCCTGGTAGGACTATAAAATGGTGAAGCAACTTTAGAAAAGTTTGGTTGGCTGGGCGTGGTAGCTCATGCCTGTTGTCCCAGCGCTGTGGGAGGCCGAGGCTGGTGGATCACCTGTGCTCAGAGGTTCGAGACCAGCATGAGCCAGAGTGAGAGCCAGAGTGAGACCCTGTCTCTACCAAAAATTGCCGGGCGTTCTGGCAGGTGCCTGTAATCCCAGCTACTTGGGAGGCTGAGGCTAGAGAATCACCTAAACCCAGGGACCCAGGGGTTGACAGAGGTTGCTGTGAGCTATGTATTCTACTGAAGGACACAAAGTGAGACTCCGTCTCCATAAAAAAGAAAGACAGAAAGAAAGAAAATGAAAGCAAAATTTAAAAAAAAGAAAAGTTTGGTTGTTCTTCAATAAGTCAACATAGAATTACCGTATGATTGGCTTGGCACCTGTGGCTCAAGTGGCTAAGGCGTCAGCCATATACACCTAAGGTGGCGGGTTCGAATCCAGCCCGGGCCCACCAAAGAACAATGACGGCTGCAACCAAAAAATAGCCAGGCATTGTGGCGGGTGCCTGTGGTCCCAGCTACTTGGGAG
>NW_003852640.1:1472896-1519878 GCF_000181295.1 Otolemur garnettii | reverse complement strand
GCTTGAGCCCAGGAGTTGGAGGTTGCTGTGAGCTGTGATGCCATGGCACTCTACCCAGGGGGATAGCTTGAGGCTCCATCTAAAAAAAAAAACTGAAGCAAGAGGATCGCTTGAGCCTGATTTGGAGGTTGCTGTGAGCTATAATGCCATAGCATTCTACCCAGGCAAAGGGCAACAAAGTGAGACTCTCTTAAAAAAAAAAAGAAAGAAAGAAAGAAAGAAAAAAACGGAAGCAAGAGGATCGCTTGAGCCCAAGTTGGAGGTTGCTATGAGCTATGACGTCATAGCACTCTACCCAGGCAAAAGCTTGAGACTCTATCTCAAAACAAAAAAAAAAAAATGAATGATTAAAATGAGGAATTTTAGGGCATCGCCTGTGGCTCAAAGGAGTAGGGCGCTGGCCCCATATGCTGGAGATGGTGGGTTCAAACCCAGCCCCAGCCAAAAACTGCAAAAAAAAAATTTTTTTTTAAATGAGGAATTTTATGTAAATTTTATCAAAATTTAAACAAAAACACAGAAGTAAAGTTTCTGTAACTTTCTGTCATTTTCCATGAGAGACAAGGAGGCGTGAGACAGATCCCACCTGGCCTGCTGGCCTTTGAAGTGTGTTTCTGTTTGCACAGCTGAGCATTGCACAGAATTGCAGCAACATTTAACACTTGGGCTACTTCACCATAAGAATCCCAATTTCTGCCCCCATTTGAACCAACTCAGCCGTCTGAGAAGTACGGCCCGTGCACCATGTGCCTATTTAGGAAGTAACACGCAGCTCACAGTCGCTGTGGCTGGGCCGGGAGCAAGGGCACTGGAGCAGCAAATAGTGAACATAAAGTGAAATGGCCCATCCTCACCAGGAGAGCAGATTACAGGAAATTAGTGGACACAGTTTGACATAACATGGATAAATCATCAAATTAAAGCGCTGTGTTCCAAAGCCAGGGCTTCATTTGTGGATGAAATCCCACTCAAAACAGCCCAGCAAACCAAGTGGCCCTGACTCAGATCCCATTCACCACAGGCACCTGTACAGCATCACATTTGTCAAAAGCAAAACCTAACGCAGTTTTTCCATCAGTCTTTCTTCTCTGTCATGCCAGACAAAGGGAGCTGTTTGCTAGACCACTTGATCCAAGGAGGCAGCCGCCAACAGTGAGCACCGTGGGGGAGGTCAGTGACCACCACACGTCTGAAGCCGCCTCGGTTGTTTTTCGTTGTATTCCTTGAAAAAGATGTGGTTATGCAACTTGATTGGTACCAAGTTTACAATTATTTCTGACAAGATCATTTATCTAAAACAAAAACAGACAAAAAGGACCGCAGTGCAGGGGGAGATGCCAGCCCCTCAGACATCACATCCTCACATCTCCTGGCACACAGGAGAGCTGGAGCCCATGTTGTGAGCACTGCACGTCACCGCCCCACTCACTCTGCCATCCTGTGGAGTCTTGAACTTCTGCTCAAGTGAAAGCAAAGACTAGAATAAAACAGGGAGTGCTGGTCCAGATTCTACCACCAAACCCAGACTCCAGGAGGAAAGGCGCTCCCCTCCCTTTCCTCTCCATGCACTGCTCACCTCACGCTCCAAGGGACAGGTGAAGAGAATAAGCCTCACCTGAGAGCAACTGTATTCCATCCTTGGTTTTCTTTTTTTTTAGAGACAAGAATTTCACTTTATTGCCCTCGGTAGAGTGCCATGGTATCACAGCTCACAGCAACCTCCAGCTCTTGGGCTTAGGCGATTCTCTTGCCTCAGCCTCCCGAGTAGCTAGGACTACAGGTGCCCACTACAGGTGCCCACCACAACACCCGGCTATTTTTTGGTTGCAGTTCGGCCAGGGCTGGGTTTGAACCCTACATCGTCAGTATATGGGGTCGGCACCCTACCCACTGAGTCACAGGCACTGCCCTGTCCTGGATTTTCCTATGAAACGGTGAATTTATTTTCTTCTTTCAAACATGGCTACAAGTTACAAGGTAACAGAGTTATACTGAGAGCACTTCCCTGTCCCAAGAAAGTTACAACTTCTTTTTTTTGAGACAGAGTCTTACTCTGTCATTCTGGGTAGAGTGCTGTGATGTCTTAGCTCACAGTAACCTCAGACTCTTAGGCTAAAGTGATCCTCTTGCCTCAGCCTACTGAGTAGCTGGGACTACAGGTGCCCTTACAACACTGGACTAGTTTTTCTTTTCTTTTCTTTTCTTTTCTTTTTTTTTTTTTTTTTTTGAAACAGAGTCTCACTGACTCACCCTTGGTAGAGTGCCGTGACGTGACAGCTCACAGCAAACTTCAACTCTTGGGCTTAAGCAATTCTCTTGCCTACAGGCACCTGCCACAACGCCCAGCTGTTTTTTGTTGCAGTTGTCATTGTTGTTTAGCTGGCCCAGGCCAATATCGAACCTGCCAGCCTCAGTGTGTGTGGCTGGTGCTATAATAGGTGTGCTACAGGCACCAAGCCTAGTTTTTCTATTTTTAGTAGAGATGGAGTCTTGCTCTGCTCAGGCTGGTCACAAACTCCTGAGCTCAAGCAATCCATCCACCTTGGCCTCCCAGAGTGTTGGGATTACAGGCATGAGCCACTGCACCTGGCCCAAAGTTAGAACTTCTATGAAAACACTATGATGACCACTGCCAACGTGACCACTGAAAAGATCAAATGTGACATTTAGAATGTGAGCTCTCCAGGTTCAAGCCACCTCCACCCCCCAGCCAGTGGCCACTTGCTATTTTATTTTACTTTATTATTTTTTTGGAAACAGAGTCTCACTTTGTCCCCCTCGGTAGAGCACTGTGCCATCACAGCTCACAGCAAACTCAAACTCTTGGACTTAAGCACTTTTCTTGCCTCAGCTTCCCATGTAGCTGGGACTATAGGCGCCTGCCACAATGCCTGGCTATTGTGAGAGATAAGGTCTCAATCTGGTTTAGGCTGGTCTTGAACCTGTGAGCTCAGGCAATCCACCGGCCTCAGCCTCCCAGAGCACTAGGATTATAGGCGTGAGCCCCCATGCTCACCCCACTTAATATTTTAAAGTTCAGCCCAATGAATGGTGGCAGCCTTGTCAGAATATTCCAAGTAACGAGTAACTAAAACCCTCCTAGGACAGAGCATGAGTGTCTGATTCCCACTGCTAATCCCCAGCTCACTCCAAATCCCATGCACATCAGGGAAGCAGCAAGCTCCAGACAGAACTGACCCTTCCAAATTTTGAAATAAATGTGCTTTACATGAACACAAAGTACATAATTTTTTTTTTTTTGGCTTTTTAAAAAATTTTTTTGTAGAGACAGTCTCACTTTATTGCCCTTGGTAGAGTGCTGTGGCGTCACACAGCTCACAGCAACCTCTAACTCCTAGGCTTCAGCGATTCTCTTGCCTCAGCCTCCCGAGTAGCTGGGACTACAGGCACCGGCCACAGTGCCCAGCTATTTTTTGGTTGCAGTTTGGCCGGGGCCGGGTTTGAATCCGCCACCCTCAGTATATGGGGCTGGTGCCCTACCCAGTAAGCCACAGGCTTTGCCCCATGTTTTTTAATTTATCAAAATAAATGATCAAAAAGGCTTTTTAAGCTCACAAAATACTTACAAAAAGCTTTATGAGTTAAAAAAAAAAAGAAAGAAACTGCAACATATCAAAGACTGAGTTTAAAAATGAAACATGAACAGTAAATAAACATTCAAACCTGGTCTCCCATAGCCGCCCTGAAGTTTTTGCTTTGATTCCTTTATTTTGTTTCTTTGAGTTTTCTAGCTTTATCTGCTCACCATTCTTTCTCTTCCTTTAATCAAAGATATATGTCAATGTAACTCCAAAGGGAGAAACTGGAGAGTCTATGTCAAATGAAACCTTTTTGACAAGAAGAAAGCCTTCACCTTCCTTCTCTGCATTCTGAGACCAGACTCCCAGCTCAGCCACCACCTATGCTGTGTCTGTGCTAACAAGAGGCCCAAAAAGCTATTCCCATCCCATTCTCAAGGTCAAGTTAGACTAGAATGTTACAAATGCTATATAGGTAAAGCACCCTCATAAACGAAAATCATGCAAACAAGCAGAGGCCACTTATTCCCAAAAGTAATGTTACCTCTCAAGAGCAGACTTATCCTGCACTGAGAACTGCTTCCAGCTGGACTCCTGACTGTCCCCCATCATCATTTTTTGTCGGTGACTATGTATCCTCAAATGTAAGAAAACAAACAAGCCAGGATGCATTACAGAGGCCCCGAGAGCAAGCAGCAGGACAGCGCTAAAGGAGGCAGCTGTCGTGCCTGTTGTTGGCTGTCCTGCTGGCTGGGTCTCCATCAAAAACACAGCGTAACTCACTCACATCAACCCACAACCAAGAGACCAGAAAACGCACTCTGTTCACGAAGTCCCTACTAATCCTGATGATCAACAAATAGTATTTATTCTTGAGCCCATTACTATACAGTTAGTCTCTCTAGGAAGAGTCTAGTTAAGGGGCAGCACTTGTAGCTCAAAGGAGTAGGGCGCCAGCCCCATATACCGGAGGTGGTGGGTTCAAATCTGGCCTCGGCCAAAAACTACAGAAAAAATAAATAAGTAAATAAATAATAAAAGAATCTAGTTAACTGGGCCTGAGCATTTTCCTGGGTTTTAGGTATGATCATGTTTATATTTTTAAGTATCACAATTGGCGGCTCAGCGCCTATAGCTCAACGGGCTAAGGCGCCAGCCACGTACACCTAAGGTGGCGGGTTCGAATCCCCAGCCCAGCCCCGCCAAACAACAATGACGGCTGCAACCAAAAAATAGCCGGGCGTTGTGGCGGGCGCCTGTGGTCCCAGCTACTTGGGAGGCGGAGGCAGGACACACACTTGAGCCCAGGAGTTGGAGGTTGCCGTGAGCTGTAATGCCACGGCACTCTGCCCAGGGGGACAGCTTGAGGCTCTGTCTCAAAAAAAAAAAAAATAGTATCAGAATTGGCCAGGCACCATGGCTCACACCCATAATCCCAGCAGTCTGGGAACAAGGCAGTAGGATAACTTGAGGTCAGGAGTTCCAGACCAACCTGAGCCAGCAAGACTCCATCTCTACAAAAAATAGAAAAATTAACCAGGCCTGGAGGTGGGCACCTATATAGGAATCCCAGCTATTCCTAAGGCTGAGGCAGGAGGATCCCTTGAGTCTGGAAGTTTGAGGCTGCTGTGAGATTCTGTCTCAACACAAACACACACATACTCTGAGCACAGTATTCTTTTTTTATTTTAAGCACAGTATTCTGATGACACATTTGCCCATTACAGCAATTACTTTTGGCTTTAGATTCATCAGACCAAAAGAAAAAGAAAAACAGCTGGAAACTGGAGGTGGTGTTACAAGGTGATGAAGAGGGAGGCAGAGGAGAAGGTCGGGAAATGAAGAGGGCACGGAAAGGCCCAGCACCTGCAGGCTCAGCTCCTAAGGTTGGGGGAGGTGGACATCCCAGGTCCAGGAAGGAAGCCCTTTGGCAAGAAAACAGGCCCAAGGGCAAGTGCATCCAAAGGGGGATGGAGGACAGAGAAGAATTTCAATCCATGAGGGCTATTCCCAGGCCTTTCTCCCAGGAAGCTGGAGAAGCACAGCTGGCATTGCGTAGGAAGCTCAACAGGCCAGGAAGGTGTGAGGAGGGGTAAGGGCACCAAGAGGTACACAGAGAGGAAGTGACACATGGAGAGGCAGGGACACGTGATGGGGAGGGGCACTGAAGGGGCGGGAACACAGAAGGGATGAGGAGGGGACCGGAGAGGGAAGGGATCTGAGGGGAAGGACACCGTGGGGGACAGGGCCACAGGGAGGGATGGGAACATAGAGCTGAATATAGTGTGGGCTGTCAGCTGCGCCAGTGCACACCCGAGTTTACAAATGTCTGAGGTTGGGTTCCCTCAGCACTGGACCCTTCATGCAAATATTTTTTTGGAGGGGAAAGGAAGACAGTTTTATCTTTCTTTTCGAGACATGTCCCACTCAGTCGCAGCTCACAGCAACCTCAAACTCTTGGGCATAAGCAATTCTCTTTCTTGTCTCAGCCTCCTGAGTAGCAGGACTACAAGTGCCTGGAGACAGGTATCTCGCTCTTGCTTAGGCTGGTCTTAAACTCCTGAGCTCAGGCAATCCACCCGCCTCAGCCTCCCAGACTGCTGGGATTACAGGTGAGAGCCACCGGGCCTGCTCTAGGGATAGTTCATAGATGTGTGCAAGAGCATTCGAATTCCCAGCACGGTCCTTGTGCCTTAGGGAGAGCACAGAACATACTTAATGGAGTGAGTTGGCTGTGGTCTCCACCCATGACCAGAGTCAAGACCAGATAACTTCAAGGCCAGATTTCATGAAAAAAACCATGAGGGACAGAGTCTGAGATGAACCAACTGGCTGTGATACTGATAAAGGATTCCCCCACTCAGCGCTGGACAGGGAACCCCCCCCATTCTCTAGGCTCAGATGAGCTAAGAAATCAGACCCCACCCCCCATCTCTAGGCACAGACATGCTGCCCTTTCCAGACCACACCCTCTGGGCTCCAGCAAGGTCAGGAACAAAGCAGCCTGAAAGGTTTTTGGTGGTTCCACCTAGAGAAGGGAACATACACCCTAATCCCTTCCCTGGGACAAAAATTGCAAAGACTTAACCTTGCCCCAACAGAGGGACTGCATTCATTCATTTGGTTTTTTTTTTTTTTTTTTTTTTTGAGACAGAGCCTCAAGCTATCCCCCTGGGTAAAGTGCCATGGCATCACAGCTCACAGCAACCTCCAACTCCTGGGCTCAAGCGATTCTCCTGCCTCAGCCTCCCAAGTAGCTGGGACCACAGGCGCCCACCACAACGCCTGGCCATTTTTTGGTTGCAGCCATCATTGTTGTTTGGCAGGCCCGGGCAGGGGATTCGAACCTGCCACCTTAGGTGTATGTGGCTGGCGCCTTAGCCGCTTGAGCCACAGGCACGAGCCCATTCATTTGTTAATACACTCATTAACATTGGTTTTTGTTGGTTTTGTTTGTTTGTGGAGACAGAGTCTCACTGTGTCCAGTAGAGTGCCCTGGTGCCCTCACACCTCACAGCAACCTCAAAATCTTGGACTTAAGCAATTACCAAACTGGAAATACAGGCACCCGCCACAATGCCTGGCTATTTTTTTGTTGTAGTTGTCATTATTGTTTAAGAAGGCCCAGGCTGAAGGGTGGCACCTGTGGCTCAAGGAATAGGGGGCCAGCCCCATATACCAGAGGTGGCAGGTTCAAACCCAGCCCCAGCCAAAAACTGCCCCAGAAAAAGAAAAAAAAAAAAAAAAGAAGGCCCGGGCTGGCCCCAGTGTATGTGGCCAGCTCCTTAACTACTGACCTACAGGTGCCAGGCCAACACACTCATTAACTTTTAAAAGGTGTTCCCTCTACCCCAAAAAAGTAAAAGGTGTTTTTCCATCTACCAAGTCCTGTAATTCTCCAGACAAGAGTGAGAGAGAGAGAGAGAGAGAGAGACTTTCCACTTGGGTTGTCCCCTTTGCCAGAAGCTCTGGTGCTTTTTACTCCTGTATTCCTTTCTATCTAATAAAATCCTGTCTGATGGCCAGGTGAGGTGGCTCACACCTGTAATCAATCCTAGCACTTGGGAAGCTGAGGCAGGTGGATTGCCTGAGCTGACAGATTCAAGATCAGCCTGAGCCAGGGTGAGACCCTGTCTCTAAAAGTATCCAGGCATTGTGGCAGGAGCCTGTAGTCCCAGCTACTTGGGAGGCTGAGGCAAGAGAATTGCTTAAGCCCAGGAGTTTGAGGTTGCTGTGAGTTATGACCCCATCGCACTCTACCAAGGATGACAAAGTGGGACTCTGTCTTAAAAAAAAAAAAAATCCTGTCTTACCATTGATCTGCGGTCTGTGCGCTCATTCTTCGAATCCCAGAGACCAAGGACCTATTAAAGAAAGAAATTCCACTAACAATATTGTTCCTTTCCAGCCTGAGCCAGAGGGAGACCTTGTCTCTAACAAAAAAAAAAAAAAAATAGCCAGGTGTTGTGGTCCTCCCTGTAGTCCCTGCTACTCGGGAGGCTGAGGCAAGAGATCCCTTGAGCCCAAGAATTTCAAGTTATGGTGGGCTATGACACCACGGCACTCTACTGAGGGTGACAAAGTGAGGCCCTGTCTCGAAAAAAGAAAAAATACTGTTGCTTTTGTAGGGACTTGAGGGGGAGCTGAGAATTTTATTGGTAAAAGCAAATTACCAATTTTGCTTTTGTAAATTGGGTGCTTTCAGGCTGTCAACCCTCTACCACCACCACTGTACTTAACAGCAGTCCCTGCCCACAGACCAGCACCCCTGGACATTGAGGAAAGCCTACAGGCAGGAAGTCACAGGTGCTTGCCAGAGGGGCTGGAGTGCATGGGATACGCCAGTGCCAAGAGCATCTGCTGAGGTCGGGAAAGGGCTCCGTGGGTGTGGCACAATCAAGCAGGCACTGAGAAGCAGCCTCACAACCTGCCCCATTTGTGCTATAGAGAGATGGCTGGGTATCGACGGACAAGAAGGACTCGGAGACGCCTTGCTTCCAGTGGGAGACAGCAGGAGCCTGAGCCACAGGCTTGACTAGTAAGTAATAGGGTGTGGAAGTGAGGAGTCAAGCTGAGGAAGGCACCCAGCCTTCCCATTCGCATAGTGGGTGAGAGTCCCTGTCTTCTGAGCCTAAGACCCTGACGCAGGAAGGAAAATGTCGGGAGCCAAGATGGCAGACTGCAGCCAGCTTTTTACAGAAGCTCCTGTCCCGAAAGAGGTTTAAAGGAAGGGAAATGTCCTAAAAAATGCATGCGGAAAACAGAGGCTATTACAAAGAAGTTCCCTCATTTTTATAAGTTTTAGTGCCTTTCTTTGAGGTTATTAAAGATGCTATTTCTTGCCTTCTTAACAAATGGACATTGGGCAAATAGCTGTTTTCCTGCTTTGGTGACTAATGGGCAGGGAAGCAGCCTCTGTCCTGTGGATGGTCACACCCTGCGGTCACACCCTGCAGAGCCTCTGTATCCAGACGGCCCCAGCTCTCCTGCCTGTTCTAGAGCCACACAGGCTGAACTCATTTTATTCAGAACACCACAGAAACAATAACCAAAAAAGGATACCGTGAAGGCAACATATATCATACGCTTCTTAAAAAATTCACTGTCAGCATCAGTGATGACAGCGCTACCACTCAGTCACTAAGATTAAAAATTAGTCATACGTGGAAAATAGAAACAGGCTTTCAGGGAGAAGGAGGCTTTGTCCCACTGAATAATGTCCCCTCTTTTGCTTGGTAAATAAATGATACATATTTCCTAATGATATCTATTTTTGAGGGTAGCTATGTCTAGGTGGTCTCAGATTTGGAATAAAAGCCTTGTTGTCAGTTGATAGGCTGAGCAGTCATCAAAGATATTTTACAAATTGTGTCCAAAAAAATCCTGAAAACAACAACTGTCACTATTCAGTAGTGACATGAGATTACCTCCATCATCCAGACTGAAATCTTTATGGATTAGGTTACAAATGAATTACAGTCCTTGCGATTCAAATGTTTAGGGGGCACGGTCATAATCCCAGTCATCACTGGGCTGGCCCTTGCCCCACTCTCCTTCCCTCTCTTCCCTCAGAGCCCTGCTTAAGCCCAGCCTGCGCCTTCTGAGTGCCACGCACTTCAGCTGGGTCCTGACTTACCTCTCCCCTTTCCAGGGCTTCCCTCCCTCTCTCACAGAGGCCTTGCCTCGTGGGTCACCCCCACACAGAAACAACTCATAGGGATACTCCTGCCCTCCCAACACTGCAGCCATCCTGCTCGTACTCCATTCCTCTGCCTGCTCCCCTGTTGCTGTGGCTGAATTCTTCTCATCCCTATTAAAAGCCAGCCCATTTGGCTCAGCACCAACCACATATACCAAGGCTGGCAGGTTCGAACCCAACCTGGGCCAGCTAAACAACACTGACAACTGCAACAAAAAATAGCCGGGCATTGTGGAGGGTGCCTGTAATCCCAGCTACTTGGGAGGCAAAGACAAGAGAATCGCTTAAGCCCAAGAGTTGGAGGTTGTGGTGAGCTGTGACACCATGGCACTACACCCAGGGTGACATTGTAAGACTCTGTCAAAAAATAAAATAAAATAAAAGCCAGTCCACTCTCAGCCCTCCCCCAGCCTGCAGCTGGGCACTGCACAACTCTCAGACTTCAGACATGTGTTCACGTCCTGTGTCCTTTCCTCTCCTCTGGTTCACTTTGATCCCAGTCAAAGCAGCCTCATTATCACACCCCACTGAGACCACATCCAGCAGGGTCTCCCATCACCCTTGCATCTCCCAGCATCCTCCTACTGACTGTTGAGGGCACAGAGTGATACATCGATCCCTGCTCTCCTTACAGCTTGTGCCCTCTTGGGCTTCTGGGTGCTGTCCAGCCACGCTGTAGGATGCCCCTTCTCTCCCAGGCCACTATTGTCAATAGTCTGGGCACTTTGTCCCCAGTGGTGGTGCAGCAAGGACATCTAGAACACAGACCCTCGCCTCTAGCCTGGCCCCTGAGGTACAGACTCAGCAGCCCGCTGGACGTCCTCACGGAGCAGCTCAGTACTCCAAACTCAAAGTCTTCAGCTGCCCTGACCTTCCCTGGCTCAGGACCACTTGGCCCTTCCCCAAGCTGCTCAGGCCAAGATTGTGGCTTAATCCTTTTCCTGTCAGTCCCACGGCCCATGTCTGACCCATCAATACATTCCCAATGTGTTCCCAGCTAGGGTGACCAGATTTTAACATCTGTAAGGCGAGCCAACATGGCTGGGGGGCGGAGCAGGGGCACGGGGCAGGGCCTGACAAGGCAAACTTTGATAAGCAGTTCTCGATAATCACTTCTCAGCAATTATTTATTACAGTTTAACATTATAAAATTAACAAAAAATAATATAAAACTCATATTCTGGCGAAATAGCCATATGGCAGCCGAAAACCGTATATTCCCTTCTTGTTCTCCAGCCCGTTCATGCATTCTTTCCAAAAATCGGGACTTTGGCTCGGCGCCTATAGCTCAACCGGCTAAGGCGCCAGCCACGTACACCTAAGGTGGCGGGTTCGAATCCCCAGCCCGGACCCGCCAAACAACAATGACGGCTGCAACCAAAAAATAGCCAGGCGTTGTGGCGGGCGCCTGTGGTCCCAGCTACTTGGGAGGCGGAGGCAGGAGACTCGCTTGAGCCCAGGAGTTGGAGGTTGCTGTGAGCTGTAATGCCACGGCACTCTGCCCAGGGGGACAGCTTGAGGCTCTGTCTCAAAAAAAAAAAAACAAAACAAAACAAAAATCGGGACTTTTTTAAAATACCGCGGGACGTGGGACAAATTATTGAAAAGCGGGACTGTCCTGCCAAAATCGGGACGGCTGATCACCCTATCCCAGTCTGACTGTCCAGTTCAGGCCACAGTCCACCCACAGGGATCCTTTGGCACTAGGATAGACTGCAGAGACAGTGGGACAGCTTCAGGAGGACTGAACTTGCTCATCAAGCTGCGGTGACCACTGCTAACACCCAGCACACTGTGCCCACCCCCTCCCCTGGCCTCCTCACTGGGTCACTGTTCTAAGGATGAAATCCATGACCACAGTGCCAGGCCACTCTGCCAGATTTACAAGATCAGCTGTTTGTCTCCCACCCTATATTCTTTCCCTTTATTTCCCAGAAAAGTACTATTCCCTTGAGACCAAAAGGCAAGCCACTTTCCCTGATCTGAGCAGATGATCTCCCCACAAGGGCACACCCAGCCTAACTCTAACTCTTCCTGTCCAGGAGATGCGGTTCCCGTGTGGCCTTTTCCTTCTGTGTCTGCTGCAATCTCATGTTCTCAGTGGCTCTTTTATTTTTTATTTAATGACTCTCAACTTGTCTTCAAATAAGAATAAATACATGTGTCTGTTCTCTGGGGCTTTTGACAGCCCCCAACTGGCCCGTGACTTGGGTGGGATTGATGGGCCTGTCTCGCCGGGAAGCCAGGTGAATCTTTTACTAACAGTGGTTTCCAAGTGATGAATGGCTTTCCCATGAACACAAAATTGTTGATTGTATTTACAAACAATTCATTTTTCACATCTGCTGATTGTGCCCCGACCACCCCTCGCTGACACCTTCGAAGATGATGCATCTGGGCCTATTACCACCATTGATTAAAGCTTCCTCGTTGTCCTACGGGGTCTACTACTCCATCCATCACGGACAAGTGGTGCGCACACGGCCATAGATCCTGTCCCTTCATGCTTTACGGTTATTTATTCTTCAATTTGTGTTGTTTTGTGTACCCTCTAAATACAGGTGCATACCAAAACTCCGCAGCAGTGGACAAATATGCCACAGCAGTGGACAAATAAATGGCTAATTAAATGCGTAGGCTTTAGCCAATCCTGTGCCTCCAAAGCTTACCTCCTCCGCTTCTCATTCTGAAAAAATGCAAAGGTAAATAAGCAGTGTCAGCTAATTCAGACCCTGAGCCAGAAGGAAAGTTGTATTAAGTGCCACCACTGAAGTCATCCAACACTGAACGTTGAACCAGAATAACCCAACCCCAGATTCTTCAGCATCCACTAGGGAAGGGGCACTCACTGACATGGCTTGAGCCAAAACAGGCCAGGCAGGGATTTTCTGTAGGCAGCTGCTTCCTCCAGATTTCTCTGAGACTGCCTCCTCTAATTTCACCTCTGTCTCAATGGTGACATTCCTCAAGGCTAATCTGCTTCAGGGGGCAGGCTAGGAGTCCGGCTTCAATCCCACAGTGCCCGGCCACCAGGCCTTGAGCAGGTCAGCCAGTCTCCTCGACTTCTACACTGTTTGTTTGTTTTCTGAGACAGAGTCTCAACTGCCTTGGTACAGTTCCATGGCATTATAGCTCACAGCAACCTCAAAGTCTTGGGCTCAAGCAATGCTCTTGCCTCAGCCTCCTGAGTAGCTGGGACCACGGGCACCCACCATGCTTGGCTATTTTTAGAGACATGATCTCGCTCTTGTTCAGGCTGGTCTGGAATCTGTGAGCTCAGGCGATCCACCCACTTTGGCCTCCCAGAGTGCTGGGATCTCTCTCACAGGCACGAGCCACAGCGCCCGGCCAGACTTCTAGGTCTTCATCTAGGATGCTAGAGCCTCAGGAAGGAGCCTCCAGTGTAAAAAATTCGGGTGTTTTGCTTGTGCCTGCAGGGCACTGACCTACCTCGAAGCCAGAGGGGGCACCATCTGATGCTGCCCCCTCCCCCGCAGGCTTCTCCTCACCTCCTTGAAGAAGGCTTCCCTGTTGGTCTCCGTATTTCCTTTTCATAGTTTTACCTTCAGAAGTGCAATAGTTCATTCTTGCTGTGCCAAGTCCAATAATTTAGGTGTGTAAAAGAAAAGAGCCTGCCCCACCCACAGCCCAGGAACAGGGAGGCCCAGGGACCTGCAGCACAGCCTGAGCCATGGAGGTTGCTTTCTTGTCCTTCCTTTTTCATAATAGCAACATGGCCAGGTGCGGTGGCTCAGGCCTGTGATCCCAGCACTCTGGGAGGCCGAGGCAGGTGGATTGCCTGAGTTCAGGAGGCCTAGACCAGACTGAGACCCCATCTCTACTAAAAATAGAAAAAATTGACGGGCGTTGTGGCAGGCACCTGTAGCCCCAGCTACCTAGGAGGCTGAGGCAGGAGGATCACTTGAGCCTGGGAATTTGAGGTTGCTGTGAGCTGTGACAATGCCATGGCACTCTATCCAGGGCAACAGAAGGAGACTCTGTCTCAAAAAAATAAATAAAATAAAAAGCAAAAGATAAAATAGCAACATGGAACTTCTTCCACACATGTTGGCCTGCATTCTGGTTGCACTTATAGTAGGACACGATCCTGCTGTAGATCGTTAGCATGCCTAGTAGCTCTAGCTTAATTTTAAAATAACCACATGATGCTGCAGCATGGAAATGCCAGTGATGCTTGAGTCCCACCTCTGATGAAGAGCAGGTGTGCTGTATGTGCTTTTTTTTTCTTCTGTGTGCTCTCAATTCTGACATTTTTACTTCAAAGGCTTAATTTCTTTTTTTTTTTTTTTTTTTTTGAGACAGAGTCTCACTCTGTTGCCCTCAGTAGAGTGCTGTGGGACTACAATGCCCAGCTATTTTTTGATTGTAGTTGTCATTGTTTATTTATTTATTTTTAGAGATGGAGTCTCACTTTCTTGCCCTCAGTAGAGTGCTGTGGCATCACAACCCACAGCAACCTCCAGCTCCTGGGCTTAGGCAATAATCCGGCCTCAGCCTCCTGAGCAGCAGGGACTACAGGCACCCGCCACAACACCGGCTATTTTTTTGTTGCAGATTGGCCGGGGGCTGGGTTTGAACCCGCCACCCTCAGTACATGGGGCTGGCGCCCCACTGGCTGAGGTGAGTCTCTTGCCTCAGCCTCCTAAGTAGTTGGGGCTCTAGGCACCTGCCACAGTGCCTGACTATTTTTAGAGATGAGGTCTTGCTCTGGCTCAGACTGGTCTCCAACCTGTGGGTTCAGGCAATCTACCTACCTCGGCCTCCTAAATATGGGGATTACAGGCAAGAACCATTGTGCCTAGTCCAAGAAATCCTTTTGCCTCAGCCTCCCAAGTAGCTGGGACTACAGGCTCCAACCACATGCTCAGTTTTAGAGATGGGGTCTTGCTTTTGCACAGGCTGGTCTCCAACTCCTGAGTTTAAGCAATCCACCCACCTTGGCTTCCCAGAGTGCTAGGATTACAGATTGAGCCACCACACCCAGCCCTTAGACATCAGTTCTTTACAAACAAGCTTTGGGGCTAGGTGTGGTGGCTCACACCTGTAATCCCAGCACTCTGAGAGGTCAAGGCCAGATGATTGCCTGAGGACAGGAGTTTGAGACCAGCCTAAGCAAGAGTAAGACCCTATCTCTACAAAAAATAGAAAAATTAACTAACAGGGCATACTAGTGCACACCTGTAGTCCTAGCTATTCCGCAGGCTGATGCAAGAGGATCACCTAAGCCCAGGAGTTTGGGGCTGCAGTGAGCTATGATGGTGCCACTGCACTCCAGCCTGGGTGACAGAGGGAAAAATACAAACAAACAGGGCAGTGCCTGTGGTTCAGTAGGTAGGGCGCCAGCCCCATATACTGAGGGGGGTGGGTCAAACCTGACCCCAGCCAAATTGCAACAAAAAATAGCTGGGCTTTGTGGCAGGCACCCATAGTCCCAGCTACTTGGGAGGCTGAGGCAAGAGAATTGCCTAAACCCAGGGGTTGGAGGTTACTGTGAGCTGTGACGCCACAGTACTCTACTGAGGGCACAAAGTGAGACTGTCTCTAAAACAAACAAACAAATAAAAGTTTTGTGCCAGGTCCATTAGCTCACACCTATAATCCCAGCACTTTGGGAGGTCTAGGTAGGAGGATTGCTCTGGGCCAGGAGTTGGAGACCAGCCTAGATAACATAGCAAGATCCCATCTCTTTTTTTTATGAGACAGAGTCTCACTTTATTGCCCTTGGTAGAGTGCTGTGGTGTCACAGCTCACAGCAACCTCCAACTCCTGGGCTTAAGCAATTCTCTTGCCTCAGCCTCCCAAGTAGCTGGGACTACAGACGCCCACCAGAACGCCTGGCTATTTTTTTGTTGCAGTTTGGCCGGGCCTGGGTTCGAACCCACCATACTCAGTATATGAGGCCAGCACCCTACCCACTGAGCCACAGGTGCTGCCCGCAAGATCCCATCTCTAACACCCCCCATCGAATAAAAAAAAATAGCATGGTAGCACATACCTGTAATTCTAGCTGCTCAGGAGGCTCACTTGAACTCAGGAGTTTGAGGTTATAGTGAGCGATGATTGAGCCACTACACTCTAGCCTGGGCAGTAGAGCAAGGCCCCTTCTCTTAAAAAACAGACAAACAAATAAAAAACAAGCTCTGGGACTGCAGTGTCGTAAAAGGCATACAAGCACCCAGTTTAGCAAACCAAGTAGCTCTATAAGACCTGCTTAGCAAACACCAGCCTCCCACCCACAGCCCCAGTTCCCCTCTGCAGGGGCAGCCCTTCATGACATTTTTAGTGATGATTTGGTATTTACCATTTTTTACCCAATGTGTTTATCCCTCTGCTGGAATGTTCTTTTCTAATTCAGGCATTTCCTATTGATGTGTCCTGCATTTCTGCCACCTTCCTCTCTCTTTCCCCTCCTCCTAATAGAATGATGTTGTAATTGTCCCGGGATCAATACTCAGCATTTATATTGTTATGACGATGAAAAAAAAACACACAGCTGCAGCAGGTAATATTCATTGATTATTTTTTATTTCCTTCTCAGCTTCTTATTTCCCCCAGAGTTAACAATTATCGTATTCTGCTGTTGTTGTTTTGTATGTACTTTACTAACTCAACCCCAAGCTTGCACAGGTCAATGGAGTCTCCTCCTAGTAAGTACATTCAGACTCTTAGGACAGTCTGTGGATTTTATCTTCTTGGAGAGTGCTCTTCTGACTACAGCCCATCAGCCTGCTATGCCCACACCCGGGAACGCCCCTCACCCTAGAAATTCTCTCCAGCTCTCTGCTAGTAGGACATCTCCTCCCTGTCCCTGGGGCATCCTGGAGCTGGCTCACATGGCCATCTCTTCCCAGTGCAATCAGCCTGGTGGAAATAATCACACCAAGGAAATCAGCAAACACTAAAACCCAGGGCTCCTCCTGCTTGTGAGGACTGGTTGCTAAATGTCACACAGCTCACCACTAGTTTAGCCCTTCCCTTTTTTTTTTTCTTCAGACAGAGCCTCAAGCTGTCGCCCTGGATAGAGTGCTATGGTGTCACAGCTCACAGCAACCTCCAGCTCTTGGGCTTAAGCCATTCTCCTGCCTCAGCCTCCCGAGTAGCTGGGACTACAGGTGCCTGCCACAACACCTGGCTATTTTGTGTTGCCGTTTGGCCTAGGGCCGGGTTTGAACCTGCCATCCTCGGTATATGGCACCTGTGCCCTACTCACTGAGCCACAGGTGCCGCCCAGAAAGGAAAATTTTCAGACCACATTCCAAATCTGAAAATATCCATATTCCACTCTCCAACCTAGTTTTTGGCTGAGAATAAAATTCTCTTTCTCTCTCTCTCTCTCTCTCTTTTTTTTTTTTTTTTTTTTTTTTGCAGTCTTTGGCTGGGGTTGGGTTTGAACCCACCTCCTCCAGCATACAGGGCCAGCACCCTACTCCTTTGAGCCACAGGCACCACCCTCTCTCTTTTTTTTCTTGAGACACAATGTCACTCTGTCACCCTGGGTAGAATGTCACGGCATCATAGCTCACAGCAATTTCAAACTCTTAGGCTCAAGTTATCCTCTTGCCTCAGCCTCTTGAGTAGCTGGGAATACAGGCACTTATCACAACGTCCAGCTATTTTTAGAGATGGGGTCTCGCTCTTGCTTAGGCTGGTCTTAAACTCCTGAGCTCAAGCAATCCACTTGCCTCCATCTCCCAGAGTGCTGGGATTATGGGCGTGAGCTACCACGTGTGGCCCAAGAATGAAAGTCTCATTTGAAAATCCTTTCTTTCCTTCAGGAAACAGGCATCCCCAGGGGATGGGGATGTCTTATGACCCTCAAAGTTTGAGAGCTACTCTTAAACCTCTCAATGGCCTCTACCTGCTGGAGCAAGAAGCCCTACAAAATTGCTGAGAGAGTAAAGCAAATTTGTAAGACTTGGACACAATTTCTATCATGCCTGCTTGCTGCCTACTCACACAGACAATCTGAAGACTGCTGGGAGGGCTTGGGTCTCTGCTCATACAGGATCATACCAGGCCTGTAAGGAGAGGACCCTTAGGGAAGTCTCCACACAAACACAATCGTAGTGAACTCAAAGCATTGGACCACATTCAGGCCCCACTGGTAAGGTGGCCAGAAGCCCCTGCCTTCATGGAAGGTTGAACCACAGAGCTGTTGGTACAAGGTGTAGTCAAAGGTCTCCCGTGCTTATGTGATTAGGGCAGAAGTGAGGAGGACAGGTGTGAATTCATCAAGCAGATAACAAGCCCAGGGGCCTCTGGAGCAGATGCCTTGAGGGCCCCAAAAGGCCAGGAGAAGACACCTCTTGACCTGGAGGTCTGCCTGGCAGGGGCCAGATGAGAGTGTTGGTGGGAGGGGCCCACTGCAGATGGTCTGCAGGCCAAGGAGCTCAGCTTACAGAATTTAGATCTGGGGAGGGCAGGGTCAAGTGTGCTTGCTGTGGTGGAGGCAAGGAGCTCAGGCACAAACAGTAAGCCCAAAGCTCAGCAGAATGACATGGCCTTGGCCCTGGTGGGGTGGCTGCCTAGACAGGGCCAGAACTTTAGAGGAACTTGACAGAGGAGCTAAGGTTGCTGCTTATGCCCCTGTCTTCCTGCTCTACAAAGGGAGTGTTCTCAGGTGAGAAGAGTTCCTGTGAAGTCTAGGTGGAGTCAGCACAAACCAGGAGAGGTGTGAAACCAACCATACACACCCTCCAGGGAGCAGGGGCTCTGGGAAGAGCAAACAGCTGGTCCTATAGGCTCTGGAAGCCCGTCTGGAAGCAGCTCCATTCTGGCAGCAAGCAAGTTCTATCTACAGGTTCTGGTGGCAGACCTGTTCCAGAAGTAGGTTCTTATAAAAAGAAATTCAGTCTCAGGCACCGCCCCCCCAACCCTTTACATAAAAAGCAGGCAGACACCTTTGGCATTCCAGAGGAACAAGCCCACAGACACTCACTAGGGAAGCTCCTTTCTGACCTCCCATAAGCAAGGACACGCAAACTGTCCCTGTGTCCCATAGCTAAAATTGGAGCCTGTCCGATTCCTCATTAACCATGAATGACAAGTGTATCTTACAAGTCACAGAACTGGAGACAGAGTCAGACCTTCTCCCACTTGCCAGGGACTCTGCATAACTGATGCGCCTTTCATCTCCTTATTGCATGTTTAAAGAGATTTCTTGGGGCTCAGAAAATGAACCTACTACCTCATCGCCCTCTTCCCCGCCTTTCCCCTTCTCTCTGAGGCCTTTAAACGCGGAGGGCTCCAACCTCCTGTGGGAAGAGCCGCGCGGCCTGCAGCTTGTGTCTGTTCTGGGTGCGTGCTCAGCATCTTGGCTCAATAAAATTCCGTTGACTTAGATTTTTGCCTGTCATTTGGGGCGATACTGTGGAGGCAGGTAAGTCCTAGGTGGTTCTGGACACGTGACAGCCCCAGACAGACGTCTCTGTCTGGCCCGGAAGGGTTCGCGACACATAAGGACGCGCGCGGGCTTTGTTATAAGTCGCCGGCCGCTCATCTCTGGGAAAACCGATTAAAAGCCCCATTGTAAACATTTTGGAGCAATCCTCTTACAGGGTCCCCATTGCCAGGGTGACAGAATAAGACGGCGCGACGAACAAACTCCTGAGTCCCCTCAAAGGGAACTGGGCAGCGGGGCGCACTGGAGTGGGCTCTGCCCGGCCGCGTCCACCTTCTGTGAGTCCTGGACTTTTGTCAGCTCTCCGAGAGTCCGCTGCTGGGTCTGGGCGCATGTGCAATGCGCGCGCCCGCCCGCCGCGCGGTGTTGGGGCCGCGGTTGTCAGGGGTTACCGATTCCCCGGACTCGCGGGAGGGGCGGGGCTGGATAACCAGAGCCCGCCTCCCTCGCGCTTTGGTTGGTCAAATTTGCTGTCCATCGGAGAGGCCCCTACAGCCGATTGGGCAGCGGCCAGTTTCGCTCTCTGGGTCTGCGCCCCACCTAGGCGCGCCTGGCCTCCTCCCGGCACAGTCCCGGACCCGCGCGGGCGCGAGGAGCAGTGCGGCCTGGGCTGCGGTTCGCTGTTCCAGCCGCTGCGGGAGAGGTACAGCGATGATCCTTGAGGAGAGGCCAGAAGGCCAGGGCGCTGGCGAGGAGAGCAGCATCTGCAAGGTGGGCGTTGGGGCGGCGGGCGAGGGCGCCCCCGGCCCCTCTTGCCCTGGGTTGGAGGCGCTTCCTTGGCGGCTTCCCTCCCACATCTCACTCGTCCCAACGCAGTAGGGTTTCACCGCTGGGGAAACTGAGGCCAGGGGCTCCGGGCTCTGCTATGACAGCCCCCGCCCCTGTTTGTGTCTGGCGCCTGTGATGCTCCTTTCCTAGCTTTGCACCCCCCCATACGCACACCGGCTCTGGTGGCCTTTTGCTGCGGGCGGCGGAATCCTCTGGGCATAGGAAATCGCTGGAGGTCTTCAGGGCTGGCAGTTTGTTCTCTGTCACTTCTCCGAACCTCTACTGCTTTTGAAGTCTGAGGCTGCTGACTGGGCACCGTTTCCAGGGCACTGGGCAAGCGCGGCGTTTGGATGTGGAGACCTGTTGAGTCTGTACTTGGAAAGGAGGAGATGGTCTGTCCTGGCTGTGCAGCTACAGCCTGGGTGTGCTCGGGGGGAGGGGGGTCAGTGCAGGCTGCCCCAGCGTTCATGCCAGGCTTTCAGTCAGGCTGCTAAGCAGAGGTGGTTCCTGCCCCTAGTCCCAGCTGAGTGTTCCTGGCACTCTGCTCTCGGATGTCAGACTGCAGATTGTCCCTTGGCTGGTTGAAGTCAGCTTTTGTATCTGGGCCTCCTCTTCCGGGGAGGGGAGGACTCAGGTGGCAGATAACTGGCCAGGCAATGCTGACCAGAGTCATCACGGACTCCTTGCCCCACTTCCCAGGCTCCAGCAACTAGCAGGCACTGGGGAGAGGAAGGGCCTGTCCCTCTTCCCCATGAACTCAACGGTCTCTATGTTGGCCCTGCCTGCAGGTGGCCTTTGGAGCCAGCACGTTTTGTTTGGGCGGAATGTTTGGGAGCTGCACAAACAAGAAGTTCCAGCAAGCCAGTAGATGACGCTTTTCAGGCTGTGGGCTGTGGCCAGGCTATTGGTCCTTTTCCCCTCTATTGGCTGCTGCCCTGGGAAGGGGAACAGAAACTGTCTCCAGCTGTCTCTCGCATACACAATGAACCAGCAGTCAGGGTCCTGTGGGGGTGTGGGAGCATGCAGGAGGTAGCCATGGGACCCCAGCCTGCTGAGGCTGGCCCACCACCTTGGAAAGCCCTCCTGATGCCAGCGGCAGGGCTGGAGTAAGGCTGAGTTCCCCCACTGCCCACCAGGCTGGCCCCTTATCCGGCCATAATGCTTGGAATTGAGCAGGGCAGGCCAGGTCAGCCCTTCCCTTAAGAGCCGTTCCTGGATCTGAGGCCCCTGTGAACAGTCTGGGTGACTCAAATTTGTCCCCAAAGCAGTGAGAGCTGGTATCCAGTGAGTGCTTACCTGGAATGCTCACCAGCAGCCTGTCACCTGAGCTCCCTGCTGGCCCTGGGCCTTGGTAAACCTATCTGAAGAACTGGCTGAATTCTGAGAACAGTCCGAGGTTGGCCAGCAGGGAAGTGAAGGAGCCCAGAACCCTCCCACTAGGCTTGCAGGGCTTCTAGCCAGGCTGTTTGGGAAGTGGGACTGTAGCTGAGTCCATAGTTTCCTGGGGAGACCAGGAGCTAAGGAGGCTAGGGGGGTGGGTGGGGGAGCGCCAAGAGGGTGACTCTTAGCTGGCTTGGTGCCTAATCCATGGCCATCTAACATTTGTGTGCCTTGTAGCCCCTGTGTCCTGGGAGACCCCTTCATGGTCACACCCATTAGTTTCTGTACCCTCAGCAGCACTTGGGGGGTGGGGGTCAGAGATGGTGGGTCAGTAGGATGCTGGGCTCCCAGCTTCTCTGTGCTCAGGTGAGACCTTGGAGAGGGAAGGGGAAGGGTTCCCTGAGATAAGGGAGGCATCAGCAGGCAGGGTGCCCAGGGCTGGGTCTCTGAGAGGAAAAAGCTGGTTTACTGGGGTTGGAGCCCTTCCCTGGGGCTGCAGGGAGCTTGGGAGAGGTTTTAGGCCCAGCACTGCTCTGATGATTTTGATGTTCCCAGGCTAGTCTGGGATGACCATCTCCCACTTTTGCCAGTTCTAGGGACAACTCAGTGCTGGCCACTGCCATACCATTTCCTCCCTGGCTTCTGGGGGCCACTAGACCCATGCCTTTATTGTCAGAATGTGTGGGGTGGGGGTGTTGTTTCTCTATTCTCCGTCCTTTTCTGCTCTCCCCTCTGTGGGCCATCCCTGTTGGGAACCCAAAGACCTTTCCCAGTGCAAGGCAGAAATGGTCACAGTGGTTTCAGGGCACAAGGCGGAGTCTAGATCACTGCCGTGTGCTCTGAGGACAGGGGAGGTTGTACAGTGGGAGATTGATTACCCAGCATCTGCATCCTTCCCTCTGACACATCCCTCAGCCCAGTATACAGAATGGGCTGCTATTTCAAGGGGCCTCTCAGCCCCAAAGGTCTGGGCCTCCCCACATAGGCCAGGAAGCCACATGGCCTCCTGGAGAGAGGACTAAGGGCTGAGGGGTGCTCGAGTCATAGGCTGGCGGCTCGGCGCCTGTGGCTTAAGCGGCTAAGGCGCCAGCCACATACACCTAAGGTGGTGGGTTTGAATCCAGCCCGGGCCTGCCAAACAACAATGATGGCTGCAACCAAAAAATAGTGGGGCGTTGTGGTGGGTGCTTGTGGTCCCAGCTACTTGGGAGGCTGAGGCAGGAGACTCGCTTGAGCCCAGGAGTTGGAGATTGCTGTGAGCTGTGATGCCACAGCGCTCTACCCAGGGGGACAGCTTGAGGCTCTGTCTCAAAAAAACAAAAAAGTCACAGGCTGGCACCTGCAGGGCTAGTATTCCTGAGCAGCTCTCCAGGGGGGTGAGGATGGAAGTCCTGGAAATAATCTGATGAGGGCAGCCTTACTGGCCTGGGTGGCCACTGCCTAGCATGTAGCCATACCTACGGCCAGGGCCACTCACCAGAGCCTTAAAACCTGCCGGAGCTTTGCATAGAGAGGGATGTGTGGCTGTGGCTGTGGCTGTGGCTCAGCTGTGGCTCACCCTCCCTTACCAGACTCTTGCCCCATGGAGGATAGAGTACCAGGGCCTGGGCTTTGCTATTCTGCCGGCAGGTGTGGAGAGACCTTGGGCAAGAGGCGCAGGCCCCAGGGAAAGCATCCCCAGACAGTGGTGGCCGGGGTGGGGCTGGGGTCTGTGTTCTCCTTTGTCCCTCCTTGTCCCACCCAAGACCAGCCCCTCCGGTCATCTCTCCAGACAGCAGTCTCTACGACTCTGTTGCTCTTTCTCCATTGTTTGGGGGAAGAGTCTCCTCTCCCCAGTTATTCCAGGACCACTTAGCAGCCTCTTGCCCTTCAAGACACAGCCCAAATACCCCCTCCTGTGGGAAGTCTTCCCCAATGGACTGACCTCTCTGAGAAGCTGACCATGCAGGAGCAGCCCTGGACTTAATCCAAGGTGGCCATGCACCAGAGCACCTCATTCAAGATATGAGGACTTTCTTAGAGTACCCATGAAAGGGGCTGGGACCAGCTAGAAGCCCCAGAAAATCTGAAACTGTCCTGTGTGTGATGATGGGGGACATACTCAGGAAAATATGCAGCCAGTGTCAGCAGTGTATGAGTAAAACCTTCCTCTGTTCATGCCATCGGGGCAGGGGCCTGAAAGGCACTGTGGCCTTATCTTAACTATTTAGTAGATTGGTGACTTTTGCAGGATGTCTCCCAGGGAAGGCGCTTTCTGTGAATTCCTTCCCACCAACTGCAGGGCTGATGAGTGGCCCAGATTGGAGGAAGCCCCTAAATGGCTCAGGGAGGGTGGTTGGTAACCCCTGTGGTGCCTGCCCATGTGGCCTAGCCATGCTCTCCCACCATCCTCTGTGGAGCTTCTTACCCACTCTGGCTAGAGCCTCTAGTGGTGTCATCTATGGTACCACCAGCAGTCCATACAGCTTTCTCCTACCTGTGGCCCAGAAGGCATGGGCACATTGGCCAAGTGCTGCAGGGCCCAACATGGAGAGGCACAGGGGTACAGTGGGGCAGGTCCTAGCCTGCAGCCTCCAGAGGTGTCTCCATCCCCCTGCCCCACAGCGCTGGGAGGAAGCCCCCAGGTCACAACTGGGCCTGTGACTGGAGAGGGAGGAAGGCAAGACTGACCCAGCCACTGCCCCATATTGCACATGAGGGACCCAGCATGGCCACCAATAGTACTGGGACGCTGGGCTCAGTGTCTCGTCGTCTATCCGCTACCTCAGCAGTGCAGGCCTGTGACACGTAACTGGTGGGCATCTGTGGCTACCCTGCAGGCCCTTATGAGGGCACTGGACTCTGCCTGGCCAGGTCTCTGGGCTTTGTGGGGGCTAGGAGCTTTCTGCTGGAGGGGCTTGCCCTGGGCCTTTGGGTGGGCTTGTTGGAAAGGCTGCCCAGCCTCTGAGATGGGCTAGGCATCCCCACAGGGGATGGGACGGGATAAGGTAGGGACGAACAGGGGTAGGTTAGTATTCCTGTTAGGGATTTGATCATTGCCTTGAAGGTGGGCCATAGGGAGACTGGTGGGAGGAAGGTGAGCCATGGGGCATCTGCTAGTGCTAGGCCAAGAGGGCATGGATAGTTCCGTACCCCAGCTGGGTGGCTTCCTGAATGATGAGTAAGTGGGGAGGACCAGGGCTGGGGATGAATCTGCTGGGGCCTATGAAGCAGAAACGGGTGGCAGGGAGGCACTGGGCTGCAGGTGGGGGCTGTGCGGAAAGAGCTGCGTCAGCAAGAGACAGGGGCCCAGCAGGGCTCTGAGCTTCCATAGGCTGGACCATGACTCATTGAGTAGCTTTGGCCAAGGTCAAGCCTGCTGTGCCTTGAATTCCTCCCCGTGAGGTGGAGGTGCTACAGGGCCAGCTGAGATGCTAGGATGAGCCTGGCCCAGGTGCTGCACCAGGATCTCCAAGGTGCGGGGCAGAGACACTGGAGGTGGAAGCTGGTGTAGGAAAGCATCTCAGATCCAAGGTACCCCTATGTTGCTTCCACTTGGGGGCCTCCTGCCACTTCTCCAGCCCAAGTCTCTGGCCCAGACTTCACTACAAGGAGCTCCTGCAGCCCCAACCACAGCCCTAGGGGTTCTTTTCTGGAGGAGGCAGGGGTGAGAAGCTAGGGCAGGATGAGGGTCTCCAAACCCAAATCTGAGTCATATCCTGCTTAATGGTGCCCACAAGAGCAGGGCCACGGGGGCCTGGGCCAGCTTCCCACCCTCCCCAGCCTGATCTCCTGCCTCTCTGTGCTTTGGCCAACGAGCACCTATGTCCCTCCACCCAGTGAGTACCAGCTCACCCTCAGCCAGCACTTGGTGGTATGAATGTAGATCCAGTGGAGTTGTGAGTGCCCTGGGCTGCTGTAGCAGGTGGCCACACACTGGGTGCTTTGACCCAGCAGAAACCTATTCTCGTGTCCTGGAAGCCAGAAACTCATCGAAGCAGAGCCACATTCCCTCTGAAGGCTCGGGGGGTGGGGGGCTTCTTCCCACCTTTTCCAACTCCTGGGGGTTCCTGATTCCTTTACTCCACGCTGGTCTCTGCCTCCATCTTCACGGGGCCTCTGCATAGATGTGTCCAAATCTCCCTCGTCTGATAAGGCCACTGGTCAGTGTGATGAGGTCTGCCCTACCCAGGATGATGGCCTCCTTTTAACCAATCACATCTGTAGAGACCCTCTTTCCAACTAAAATCACATCCATAGGTACGGAGGCCTTGTTACTGAGGCCTTGAACACGTATTTCTGGGGCCATGAGTCAACTCATCATAGATAGCTCGACTTACTCTGTGAGGGGTGGCAGGTCTGCTGCAGGAGACTCCTCATCCCTAAGCAGAGACAGAACCCATTCACTGTAGCAAAAGGAGTCACATGCTACAGTGGGATATTTAGGGGGCAACCCCAGGAAAATACATGTAAGCTCCTTTTGGACAAAAGGGAACGGCCTGAGAAGCACAAGGGCACAGGGAGAGACCATGGCCTCCCTGCACCTGGAACCTGATGGAGGGATGCCTCTGTCAGGTTTGCTCTCTTCACGGCTGCAATATTCACCTTCAAACATAGTGTTACCCTGGGGAGGAGTAGGCAAGAAAATCATGCCCAGTGGCCCCAGCAGGCCTGGTCATAGGATGGGCAGAAGTGGGTCGCTTATCAGCAGGGAACTAGAGTTGCTATGCCAACTCCAAGTCAGAAGGGGTGACCCTGAGCCAGGGTGGAGGTCACTGTCCCTGAGCAGTGGGTCCTGAATAAGATGAGGGTTCTCACAGCATGGGAAGGTGGACATCAGGGCAGCCAGCCAGCCCATGCCTGGAACCTGCCCAGGGCACAGCCACACCTGGCTACCAAGACCCTTGTCAGGAATGTTCCCACCAGCATCCCATGGATAGAGAAGACAGAGATTCCTAGATGACCATCAGGGAGAGTGCAGGGACAGGCCCTGGTTGGGGGGACACCTGAGCATCATGTGGACAAGACTCCAGCCTGCCACAAGAGCGAGGGGTGAGCTGAGGTGTGAAAGAAAATTCAACCCTCCGCCTTGCTTTATGCTCTGTACAAAGATGTAAGCAGAGTCACACTGGAACCTGCTGGACACACCCCAGACACACACCACAGTCTATGCTAGGCAGACCACCCTGTTCCCCGAGGGTGAGGGGGGGCTGTACTTCCCTGAGCCAGCTGGCAGAGGCGTGATTGCCATGGCTGCCTCACAGGGCTGTGTCCCCCTCGCAGGCACAGCATGGCGGGCTGCAGAGCCGTAGGGCCCGGATCCACCAGCAGATCAACAAGCAGCTACAGATGCGGACGGGTGCTGAGAACCTCTATAGGTGAGCCCTGCTGCCACCTCGCCAGGCCAGCAGTGCCCAGCTGCAGGAGGAAGGGGGTGATGGGGACGTCTGTCCTCCCAGTGTCTGCCTGTGAGCACATAGGCTCTGTGTCCTCCAGGTGGTGACCTCCTCCAGAGGTGCCAGGGAACTAATGTCCCCTGGGTATGCAGAATTTGGGAGCCAGTGGTACTTCCTGGAAGAGGCACTGTGTAGGCTTAGCTATGGCAGGTGGCTGGACAGCTCAAGGTTGGGGGCCTGGGAAAGGGTCTTCCAGACCCAGGGCAGCCTCCCTTAGGGCGTGTGAGCTGTGTGCTATGTGTGTCCGAGGGCCTGTCCCAGTCATGGTTGCAAGTTTCAAGGCAAGTTGTGTCTGAGTGCTGTGAGGGGGGCGAGTGAGCCTGGCTGGGAGAGAGGTGCCCCAGGCTGAGTCAGGTGTGCATCGCTGAGGGGCTCAGGGTGCCAGACTGTAGGGGAGGGCACCTGGATCCCACAGCTGCTCCTGTCTCCCCATAGGGGTACCCTGTCAGCACCCATCCCTCTGGGGAGTGGGTCCTGGAGCACTGATAGGTCAGTGGTCAGGAGGGCTGCAGTGCCACCGACCCTCTAGCTTTGCCTCAGGGCTGGGCTCTGACCTCTAGCCTTCCTCAGAGCCACCAGCAACCACCGGGTCAAGGAAACAGTCGCCCTGGAGCTAAGCTACGTCAATTCCACACTGCAGCTGCTGAAGGAGGAGCTGGAGGGGCTGGATAGCGATGCAGACGCATTCCAGATCAGGTGGTGTGTGCAGGCGGGTATGTGAGGGGTAGTTAGGGTGTAGTGTGTGCGTGCATGTGTGAGCAAAGGCCGAGGCATGTGCACATTTGGGTGTCCATGTGGCGGGAGCCAGAGGTGGGGTCCAGGCTCTCTGGCAGCAGGGGCCAGCCTGAGCGTTTGGGGTTGGCATTCTGGTTGTAGGGAAGGTGTTGCTGCCCCCATGATTCCCCTGGGCCTAAAGGAGACCAAAGAACTGGACTGGACCACACCCCTGAAGGTAGATCCTGACCTGTGGGCTCTGGGGGACATGGAGGGGATCTTGGAGGATTCCTGGCCAAGCCACCTCATGGGACAGACGAGCAAACCAAGTTGCAGGGGAGGGAAAAGCTGACCTAGGGCCCCATGTCCTGCTGTCAGCCAAGCCACCTCCTGCACCATTCAGGGCCTGCACTGGGGCCCAAACCCTGGCTGCAAGGTAATCTGAGTGGACATGTGCCCTGCCCTAGGACACCTGATGGAGCCTGGTCAGCCTGCAGAGAAAGCCCCAGAGAGGCTGCAGGGTCCCAGGGTCTCCCGCTGAGTTGGGGCCATTTCTCCTTACTGGCTCACAGTGCCCTGGAGGGGGCTCAGGGCCCTACGCAAGAGTGACCTGCACTGTGCCTCAGTGTCCAAGCCTGTCGTGTGGTGGATGGCAACTGCCCTCCGGGACCACCATGGGGATTAATAAGGGAATGTATGCAAAAATAGCATCAATGAGTCTCTGGGTCCTACTTCCATGGTGGGGATAGGGATGGAGGAACCCCGGGGCTTGAGGGGCAGGGCCCACATCAGTACCCAGCCTGGGGACCCCACAGGCCATCTGTCCCCACTGGCCAGTAGCCCTTCTCTGGGCTACTGCTGGAGGGATGCACAGGGGCAGGCAGCAAGAGGCCCCCAAAGGCATGTTCAGGCATGAGCTGGCTCTCTGACCCCTGTAGCCACTGCAGCTAGCCTGTCCTGTGGTGTGGACCTACTGCCCACTATGAGTTTTCTTCTGTAGCAGGCTGGGAGATCCCAAGGAAAGTAGCCAGGCAGGCTCGGCGCCTGTGGCTCAAGTGGCTAAGGCGCCAGCCACATACACCTAAGGTGGCGAGTTCGAATCCAGCCAAACAACAATGATGGCTGCAACCAAAAAATAGCCAGGCGTTGTGGCGGGGGCCTGTTGTCCCAGCTACTTGGGAGGCGGAAGCAGGAGACTTGCTTGAGCCCAGGAGTTGGAGGTTGCCGTGAGCTGTGATGCCACAGCACTCTACCCTGGTTGACAGCTTGAGGCTCTGTCTCAAAAAAAAAAAAAAAAAGAAAGTAGCCAGGCACAGGGGTGGTCAACACTTGCCCCCCTCCCCAGGAGCTGATCTCTGGGCACTTTGGAGAAGATGGCTCCTCCTACGAGGCAGAGCTGAGGGAGCTGGAGGCCCTGCGACAGGTGTGTGGGCTTTCCCCAGTGGCAGCCCAGGACAGATGAGGAAGCTGAGTCTTAAGTTAGGATGGACGAGAATGAGATGGACTTCAGTGTAGATACTCAGGAGTCCCCACCTCTCAGGGAAACTGGAAGCTGTGGGGAGACAGGCACACCTAGGGGTCCCCACAGGTGCAGATATTCCCAGTGTGCCGGGGTTGGGGGGCTCACAGTGGCTCTGTGTAGGCCTTGCACTGCTGGCTTGGGGATGGCCACTCCCCGGGGCTCTGCTGACCCTCCCCCCACGCTACCCTGTCCTTACCCCCATGGGTGGGTGGGGTCCTGGAGCCCAAAGGGCTTCCTAGGACAGTGAGTGGAGTGAGCCCAGTAGCTCCTGCCCTGCAGGCCATGCGGACCCCCAGCCGGGACGCTGCAGGCCTGGAGGTGCTGGCGGCCTACTACAACCAGCTCTGCTTCCTAGAGGCGCGCTTCCTTGCCCCCCCCAGGAGCCTGGGGCTCTTCTTCCACTGGTAGGGGCTTGGCAGACGGTGGGGGCTGGGAGGTAGGCTCTGGAGGAGCTCCTCCAGCCTGACCCATCCTGCAGGTACGACTCGCTCACAGGAGTCCCAGCCCAGCAGCGCACCCTGGCCTTTGAGAAGGGCAGTGTGCTCTTCAACATTGGCGCCCTCCACACACAGATTGGGGCACGCCAGGACCGCTCCTGCACTGAGGGCACCAGCCGTGCAGTTGAGGCCTTCCAGAGGGCTGCTGGTGAGGATAGCACACCCCTTCAGGCACCCATCCTCCCAAGGAGGAAGGGGGGTTGCAGAACCCTTTCTCTAAGGCAGGCCCTGGGAAGGGTTAGGACAGCTCCCCAGTATGAGGAGCTAAGCAGCAGTAGCCCTCCCTCAGGCTGGCCAGGGCATGGGGAGGCCCTGCCCGTGAGCGACCTTTCCCTCTGCAGGGGCTTTCAGCCTGCTGAGGGAGAACTTCTCCCACGCGCCAAGCCCGGACATGAGTGCCACCTCGCTCCACGCACTGGAGCAGCTCATGGCTGCCCAGGCCCAGGAGTGCATCTTTGAAGGCCTCTTGCTTCCTGCCCCTGCAGCCCCCAGCGACGGCCTGGCCCAGCTGCACCTGGCTCAGGAGGCTGCTCAGGTGAGTTCAGGGTGCCTTCCTGGCTCCTTGGACAGCCTGGCCAGGCTGCAATGTGTTGGGGTAGAGCAAGGCATGGCTGAGATGCCTGTCTCTGCCCTGTGTTGGCTCCAAAGCCAGCTGCATCTTGGTCCCTGTGGGATACTAAGTCCCTTCCTGTGGATCACTGTGTGCATCAGAGCAAGAACTGGGCCTTAGCCCCTGAGCTCAGCTCAGCGTGGGGTGTGGGGTGAGTGGGGAGCTTATGGGACATGGTTGGGATAGATGGAGGCTGGGCGTAGGGCTCAGACTGGGTTGTCCTCTGTGTCCACGGCAGGTGGCAGCCAAATATAGGCTTGTGTACCAGACCATGGCTCAGCCACCTGCCCATGACTGTATGCCAGTCTCCTGGACTGCTCTGGTGCACGTCAAGGCTGAATACTTCCACTCCCTGGCTCACTACCATGCGGCTGTGGCCCTCTGCGATGGTTCCTGTGAGTGCCCCACCCTGCATGCCCATGTGTGCTACAGAGGCCCCCCCATCCCCCACCCCGTGCTGGGGGCTTACAGCCTCTCTGACCTCCAGTGGCGGACAAGGGAGAGCTCCCTGTGCTACAGCAGGTCTTCCTCCAGCCCCCCGACTGCTCTGTTCCCCAAGGCCCGGTGCTGCCACAGGAGTCTGAAGAGCACAGGAAACTTGGTGAGGCATCCTCAGATGGAGGACACTGGTCTTAGTGCTGGGCCAGCTGCCACAGGGTGCCCATTCTCCACTGTCACTTGTATCATGCAGCACCTGGTGTCCTGGTGCTGGAGGGTGGGGCCACTGACGTATCCCCAGATGCCCCCATCCTGGTAGGTGATGGCCAAGAGCAGGAGCCACAAGAGCACTGGGCAGCCTCTGGGCAGGTGGGACACCTGCAAGGCAGTTTTCCCTGGTCCTGGCAGAGCCCTCCTCCACCAGCCTACCCCTCATCCCTGTGGCCACACCTCCCTCTTGACCATGGCTATGGACCCTTGGGATGAACCCAGAGACCCTGGCCTCACCTATCTGCATGCTACATCCTGGGGTGGAGGCTGGGACTCATCCTGGAAGGGCCAGCTGGGCTAGAAGTCTTGGAGGCCCTCCACAGTGTGATGGTGCTGTGGCCCACATGCAGGCAAGGCCCACCTGAAGCGTGCCATCCTAGGGCAGGAGGAAGCTCTGCGGCTACATGCTGTGTGCCCCATCCCACGCGAGGTGGATCTGCTACAGGCTGTGGTGGCCCAGGCGCTGCAGCGTTCTCTGGCCAGGTATTTGGAGCTGGACCGTGAGGATGACTTCTGTGAAGCTGCGGAGGCCCCAGACATCCAGCGTGAGCAGCCAGGGTCAGGACGGGGTGGGACCTAGGGCCTAACAGAGGGCAGGAGATGGGCTAAGGGGCTGCTGTTCAAGATGGGTCACATCAACTATAAAAAGACCAGGTGGCCCCAGATAGCGGTCACCTACGCAGGCTCTTCTGTTCCTCCTTGGTGCCTCAGTCCTTGCACCTGACTCCCACAGCCGTGGGACAGGCACAGCTGGGACTTCAGCAATGGCTTCTGAGAGCCATCAGGCAGCTGGGGGATCATGTGCTCAAGTGTCTTGGGGCAGTTCCTCCCACTGTGGGGGTCAGCCAAGCATAGAGGTCTGAGGAAGGGCCGGTGTGCGTGGGTGGGCTGCCCCTGGGTGCACCCACTGCACTTGGCTCAGAGCTGTCCGTCCTTCCCTTTCAGCTAAGACCTACCACAAGCTGGAGGCCAGGACCCCCTGCCTGTCCCAGGTGAAAGTGGCTGATATTTTCCACCGGCTGGTAAGCGAGTTCAGGCCAGCATGCCCCCAGCACCCCCAGGCCTGGGCCATGGCTGTGCCCTGCATCTTCCCTACTGGGAGGGAGGCCTCTATTGTGGGGCAGCCCTGCCCAGCCCCTCTGTGGCATCACACTGGTTCCCATCTGGGAATAGTGCAATCTGGCCAGGTCTCTGACCTCTGGCTCTCTCAGGGGCCCCTGTCCGTGTTCTCAACCAAGAACCAGTGGCGGCTGGTGGGGCCTATCCATGTGACCCGAGGAGAGGGTGGCTTTGGCTTCACACTTCGGGGAGACTCGCCTGTCCTCATCGCTGCTGTCGTTCCAGGGGGCCGAGCTGCGGTGAGCGTCCTGCCAGCCCCTGAAGCCAAGCCCCTGGGCCACCTGGCCATGTTGTCTCCACTTCACCATCTGCTCCCTGCAGGCAGCTGGACTGAAAGGGGGTGACTATATCGTGTCGGTGAACGGGCAGCCATGCAAGTGGTGGAAGCATGCAGAGGTGGTGGCCCAGCTGAGGGCTGTGGGGGAGGCCGGTGTGAGCCTGCAGGTGGTGTCTCTGCTGCCCAGCTCCGGGTCACCTGGCAAGGTGAGCCCCTGGGGCCTTGGGAGGGTAGTGCTGGACCTCCTTGGCCCACCTTGGCCCTGGCCTTGCCCTGGACACTTGAGAGCCCTTGGAGAAAGGTAGCTGGGACGCACCATCCCTGGGGGTAACCTTATAGGTGGGCACCTATGCAGCTGCCTCCTCCTTGGGCCACTGTTCTGACTGAGAAGGCCCCATCCACTCCTCAGTGGGCCTCTGTGTCCCCAGACTTGTAGCCTCTAGGCCAAAAGCTCCATCACAGATGTTCATCCACCCAGCATGCCCCCTGGGGGTTGGGTGAACCCCATGGGACCCCTGCTATGTGACTGTCCTGATAGGAATCCTCAGATAGGTCCCTGACATGCCAGCCACCTCCCAGACAGGCCAATGGGAGATGACCATAGTCTGTCTCTGTCCTGGCTGCAGGGGGACCACTGTCCAGGCCTGCTGGGTCCTGGAGGACTTCTGAAGAGCCAGAGGGACCATGTTTGCAAAACACCAGCACCTGCGCGGGCCAGCCCCTGGCCCCTCCTTGGCTGGAGCTGGAAGGCCAAGCAGGGCAAGAGCAGAGGCTGTGCAGCACCCTGAACCCTGGCAGGGGCTTCAGCAACTACCCACAAGCCACACACTGAGCATCCGGGGTGGCCTTAAGGGGCTGCTCCTTGCATACCTCCTCTCCCCCAGTACTGGCTCTGGCTGGCTGAGGGCAGCCATCAGGCCCACACACATCCCAGCGAACCTTCAGGCAGTGCCCACGGTGCCTGAGGTTGCACCTGCCTACACATTAGAGACCTGGGCCAAGGAGGTGGGTCTGGGTCCAGTACTCGGACTATGGCCACTTCACACACAGGAGCATCCCAGGCCTCTCTGGGCTGTCCTCACACACCCCAGGCCACCATCTGGGGCAGCAGGGGAGAGGCTTAGCAGAGTCTGATGGTCCAGTCTTGGGAAGCTGGGGCTGATGCTGCACCTTGCCATAGGCCTCCTTGGTGGGGCTACCTTCTGACTACCTTTTAGGGCCCTGCCTACCCTGTTGCTTCCCTGGGCACAGACACTCTAGTCTCAGCCATGTCCAGTTCTGAGCTCCTGCTGGTGCAGTGAATCCTGCCAGGCACCCTCATTCCAATTGCCCAACCCGGGGCTTCCCTTCCTGCCCTGCTCCAGGTTCCCCAGAGGAGTGGACTTATGACCCAGGCTCCAGAGGGGGTGCCGACAAGGGCCATCTAGGGGCAGGCCCAAGCTGCATGCAAGAGAAGCCATGATAACTCCCCACTCATAACCCCAGGCAGCCCACAGTGAGGACAGGGCTGGCCGAGAATCGTCCCCAGCGACCGCCAGGGGGCAGCTGCTACCCACTCAGCTGGCCCAGGTGAAGGCTTTTAAGGCAGGCGAGGGTTTGGGGAGGAGCATGCAGCACCTTTGCAGTCTGAGACCCCCACCCTTATCCAGTCCTTTCTGAGAGTTCCCAGGTGGGAGCAGGCCCTCTTCGTCAGAGCTCTGGGTCTAGGGTCCTGTGCCTGTCACCTGTTTCCACTAGTGCCAGGCTATGGGGGAGAGGTGATCGGTGTGAATGGGGGTGCTGTGCAGGTGTTCAGGGAGACTTTGGAGAGAGGTGCATCCTTTCCCAACATCCTCCCTCTTGGGAGAATTGGTGTATCAGCATAACGGGCCAAGGTCGCACAGGTCTCCTCAGCACTTACTAATTTGATTAATAAAAGTGTGCGTCAAGGAGGTTATTACTCACTAATCAGGGCTGACAGGGTGGCAGGCCCTGTCCAGGAGGGCATGGTGACTCCCTTCTGGCAGACCGTACAGAGGAAAAGGGTGGGGGAACAGGAGACACGCCCTGACCAGCTCTGGAGCACCATAGGCTAGTGGGGAGGAGGTTTTCCTCAGCAATTGCAGCCCTCCCTGGGGTGGACCACCTGGGTGCACCCTGCCCATGCACCTGCATGGCCCCTCTGCTGCAAGGGAGGCTAGGACCAGGCTGCGGTGAAGTAGGAGACACCAGAGTTCTCCCAGGGTAAAGAGGAAGCTTGGTGTGTGTGGGTGCTCACGGGCTGGCAGCAGCAGGGCCCTGAGGTCCAGCAGGGAGCTCCTGGTGTCAGGGACCCTTGGGGGGTTCTGGGCCAAGCAGGACTGAGCAGCAGGGGGAGCCCACCACCCCTCCTAGGGCAGCAGGGTGCCCCTTTCCAGAAGGAAAGTAGCTCTGAGGGCCACTAGGCTGAGGGAGGGACAGCACCCTGTCCTTTAACACAGCAGCTGGCATCTGCCACCTGGCATGATGATGGGGTGCTAGGTCCAGCCTCCCAGGCCCTGCCCTGCTGTGTCCACCCAGACAGCTGACTCGGCAGCAGACTGGCTCTAGAGGACCTTGGGGACCAGTCAAGGGCAGGACTCAGGGTTGACAGAACCCCCAACTTCACCCCAGGAGCCAGTTTTGGCCTGTTCTCTAATAGGGGACAATGCTGCTTGCCCAGGGGTGGCACCTTGGGTGAGTCCCGTCACAAGCCCACCGGGGCAGGTAACAGCTCAGGTCCAGGGTTGGGTCAGCCCTGCCCAGGCTGGGGGCAGAGTAGGAGGCCTTGGGCCACACTGTGGGCATCAGCCAGATACCCCGGGGCTGGCTACAGGAGAGCTATGCCCTGAGAGCTGCCCAGTTGCAACTTCTCCAATGGGCAGCAGCTGCCCTGAGGGCCAGCAGCATGGTGGGTGCCTGCCTCCCTCGTCCTAGCAGCTCGGTCCCACACATGCCCTGCTCACTGGTTCCTGGGTCTTCATGGCTGGTACTTTATCTAGCCTGCCATGAAGATGCCCATGTCATCCATGTTTAGCCAGTTACCCACATCACCATTTGTCACTGCGTGCCACAGAGGAGTCCCTGGGCCAGGCTGGCCTGTCCCTGAGCACCATGAACACCTGATGGCATTTGATGCTTGTGAGCTGCCTATGTGTGGGCAGTGCTGAAGGACTACTTGCTGAAGTGGGAGCACAAGGCCCTGTCCCCAGAGCCCACAGAGGACCTGGAAGACAGCAGGGCTGTCACACATGGGGACTGTGCATACAGACATCAAGCCATGACACCCCTGCACCCCAGGTGCAGCAGCCTACTTGGAGACACCTCAGTTCAGAGTCTGGGCCTGTGTGTGCCGCAGGCCCTTGTGCTTTGCCAACAGAAAGCTGTGGAGTAGGGAGAAGGCAGATTCCATTTTGCTTGTGTCAGCAGTGAGTAGATTGATGCTGAGGGGGGCATGGACAGGATAGGGGTGGGTCTGGGGAGGCATGAAGGAGCAGAGGGCACGTGCCAGGTGTGGTACTAGGGGCCACCAGGAGAGGACCCCTCACTGTACTCGCCCCTTGTTCCCTCCCAGCCCGCCAGGCCTCTCCCTATGTGGGGGGTCTGAGGCCCAGTCCCATGCTCCCCACAAACCCTCTCATAGACAGTGATCCTGAGTAGGGCTGGACCTAGGGGCACAGGCAGCAGACATGTTTTAAGAGGGTGAGTTTTGCCTCAGTTTCCCAGCATAGGAAGGAGAGGAATGAAGGCCCCATGACAGTCTCCTCAAGTAACTCCAAGCCTCCAGAAAGCCAGGCCCCTGTGAAGCTGCCATCCCAGGAGGTGGGTTCCAGGCCCAGAAGGAGCCCCTTCCTCCCTGCCATCTGCCAGGCCTCTTCCATGAACCCCCCACAACTGCTAGGTGGGACCCAGGAGGGCACTCTGCCTAGTCAGGGCAGTGAGTCTCCTGAGAAAGAGGGGGACACCCAGTTCCAGTGGGAGGCTGGGAGGGCCTCGTCCCTGCCAAGAGATGACACTGACCAGACCCAGCTGGTCAGAGCTGGGCTCTGCTCTGGGCCCCTCTCCCCCAGAAATCACCAGCCACCTTCTGTAGGCTGGAGGAGAGAGGAGCAGGGCCTCCTGCACTCCCCAGCTGTTTTCCCCAACTCCTCCATGGGACACCCCCCACCTTGCTGTGCTGCTCCCTCTGCTGAGAACAGCCTCCTCTCCCCTCCCTCCTGCCCTCCTGCTCTCCTCTTTCCTCCCTCCTGCCCTCCTCCAAGGAGCACGCACTACTGAGTGGCTCCCTTCACAGCCTGCCCATCTGTCTGCCTGATGTCCAGCTCCCTGAGAAACATGAGTCCCTCCAGGACAGGGTGTGAATCCCCCTCAGGTACTAGTGGTCTGTGCTCCCAATACCTGTTCCCAGATTGAGCAACAGTCAAGTGTATGGGAAGAAAGGCAAGTAGATTGAGAAGGGTGAGGAAAGGGCAGTTGAAACCAAGGGGTCCTGCCAGGGGGACAACCCCAGGGAACCAGGCTGGGTGGAGGGCATTCATTCTCAGCTTGCAGAGGCAACTCCCAAGTTCCCTCAGGGTCCCCAACAGCAAGCTCAGGCAGTGTCTAAGCCTGTCCAGAGTCCTGCCTGAGGGGACAGTGTCCTGGAGTCCTTGAGGAGGGGAAGTCCCCACTGTACTGATCCTTGCTCACTTCCAAGTGTAAGTCACCTACACCAAGGGCAGTTCACCCATCAGACAGCTCAACACAGAAATAACCAAGCCCCCTACAGCCCAGGAAGACATGCCACAAGCCCCAGGCACACATGTGCTCACACACAGACACCCAGGAGCAAGCACAGAGGAGACAGGGTTCAGGCCTCGGGCGATAGGCACAGCCCCTTCACTGGAGGATTGTCCCATCTACACCCTGAGCCACGGGGGCAGGCGGTAATGCCTCTTACAGAGGCACAGAGGGGCAGTCAGCCCAGCCCACCTGCCACCTCTCCCTGAGTAGAAGAATCCTCACCATCACCACCCCTTGCCCACTTCAGATCACCATTACTAAGGTCACCATGAACATTACCATAAGTGACAGCACCACCTCAGTCCTCATGGCTGATATCAGCAGAACCAAAACTACACATCACCGTCCTCAATCTCTGGTGTCACCTCACCCATCACCATCCCACATCTCTGATGTCACCTCACCCTCCCACATTCCCTGATGTCACTTCACCATCCCTGATATCACCTCACCCGTCACTGTCTCCCATCCCATCATGGTGCCCCATCCTTGGCGTCACCTTACCCATCTCGTTCCCCCATGGCTGGTGTCACATCACAATCCTCACTGTGGTGACATCTGCAACAGCATGACCTTCTCTATCACCACAACTGTCTCTGATCAGCACCAGGCCGTCACCAGTGGCATCAGTGTCACTCCATTTCTCCTGCACTGGTCCCTGTCATAATGGGGCAACCCCTGAGCAGGCCTTCAGTCCTGCACAGTTACCACCTTACAGTCGCCACTGACCTTTTCTTGGTTATACAGAACCAGACAGGACAGGACTGGCGCCCCCTATGAAGGGGACCTGGGCCTGAATCTGGGGACAGAGCTGCCCTGGAAGGGCATTACTGGTGAGCTGCACTCTACCCCTGGAGGTGCTCCCAGCGCCCTGCACCCTGAGAACCAGGGAGCACTATCCGGAAGTGCAGCCTGCAGAGGCACTGGGCAGGGTGTGGCAGGGCCAGCAAGCTATTGTGGGCCTGGGCAGCAGTGGGGCTGTGACTCCAGGAGGAGGAGGAGGGGCAGGTTGTGGGAGGCAACCCAACGTGGCCCTGCTGGTCATGGGATGCCAGTGGGCTCAGACGAATGATACTCAGGGAGCTGCTGGTGCACATCCTGTGGCTGGAGGGAGAGTGAAGCTGAGAGTTCACCTGAATCCCAGGGAGAGGGGTGGGAGCTAAAGCGGGGGTGCAGGAGAGCCAGGCCACCTGGGAGAGAAGTCTGGGGAGAATGTGGAGAAGAGAGCGAATTGGGCTATGAGGGGCAGGCAGTGGCCCAGGACTGAGAGGGCCAGGCTGGGACTGCAGAACCTAGGCATTGCAGTCTATGATGCGCCAGAGGGGGGATATCATGGATGCTCCTAGGGTCTGAAGGTCCCTGAGCTGGTGGAGAGGCCATAGAAGAGGCCTGGGCAGTTCTCCACTCAAGGTTGGCGCTTCTAAGATCAGGCCTCTCATTTGGCCTCAGTTGCCCTTTCAGGAGTAGAGTTCCACAACCCTGGGGCTGTGCTGTCTCCTTGGGAGCCAGTGGCCTTCAGGGCCAGGAAGCTGAGGCCCACACCAGGGAGAGGCCCTGCTGGCAGCCTGGGCCAGGAGGCCCACTAGGTGCCCACCCTGGGTGGCCTGTGCTCCAGGGCCTGTGAACAGCGAAGCACTTACCTGGGGCATGATTGGCAGCCCCTGCCGGCTCCAGCTCCCCCTTCGGTCCCCAGACGGTGAGCCAGACATGCATTAGGCGGCAGTGACTTATCGAGCTGTCAGGGGGAGGTTTTAAGACAGAATTATAGGGGAGAGGAAAAAGATTTTTACCAAATTAATGAAAAATCAATCTGGCCTCAAAAATCCATTAGCCTTCATAATGCGCCGGTTCCAGGCTGAACCGCACAATCCGATATTGGCCGGCCGTTAAATACTGTGGCGGCTGCCCCACTGCTCGCTGTTCATTACTGGGCGGTGTTTACCTCTGAGAGTGACACCTGGCCCCATGGCCAGAGCCCCTGGGAGGCCCAGCCCTGGACCACCATGTGGGGCATAAGCCACCAGCTCCCCCAGTGCACAGGCATCACTAGGGGAGATGAGGTAGCTCAGGGGTGAGGGAGTGTAGACTCGGGCAGACGGTGGTGTAGACAGGAAATATGCTGCTGTCTGGGGAGGTGACCATGGTAACCAGTGCCATGTGTCCTTGCCATAGTGGCAGAGGGCCCTGGTGTGGTACGGATGAGTCTGGTTAACAGTGACAGGGCAAGTGACCCTGGCGTGAGTGACTCTAAGGTGATTGACCCTTGGGTGAATGACCCTAGGGTGAGTGACCATGAGGTGAGCAAACCTGAGGTGAGTGATCCTTGAGTAAGTGACCTTCAGGTGTGTCACCCTGATGTGACCAACTCTGAGTTGACTAACTCTAGAGTAAGTGACCCTGGAGTGACTGACCCGGGGGTGACTGACCCTGGGGTGACTGACTGTGAGGTGACCCTTGGGCAAGTGACCTTCAGGTGAGTGACCCTGATGTGACTGACCCTGAGTTGACTGACTCTGGAGTAAGTGACCCTGGAGTGACCGACCCGGGGGTGACTGACTGTGAGGTGATTGACCCTCAGGAGAGTGACTCTGGAATCAGTGACCCTTGGGTGAGGGACCATAGTGTGAGTAACCCGGGAGTGAGTGACGCTTGGGTAAGAGAACCTGAGGTGAGTGACTCTAGAGTGAATGACTTTAGGGGCAGTGACTCTCAGTGGGGTGAGTGACCACAGGTGATTTCCCTGAGGTGAGTGACCTTTGGGAAAGTGACTCTGGGTGAGTGACCAAAACACTCTTGCTCTGACCATGTGGCTGTGTGGAGCGAGGGTGGGTGACATGGGAGGCTGCAGGTCCCAGCTGGTGGCTGTGGTGACAGAGCTCTATGATGTTGGTGGGAAGTAGGTGGGAAGTAGATTATGTAGCCTTAGAGGTGACCACCGGATGGCTGGGAGGCCTGAGCAGGATGTGGGCAGCTCTCCTGGGAATAGACTCCCCATGAAGCCAGTTTGACACATCTGTTCCTCCCTCCCACTGCAGTAGGGCCCTTGGGGAGATCAGGCTGAAAGCCCTTTGCCCTCACACACAGGCCCTATGCTTGGCGGGCAGAGCCAGCATCACAACCCAGGGAGGCCTGGGAGGCTGTCACTCTGAGATGCTGATGGGGCCAGGAACTGGGGATTGCAGGGGAATTGGTGGAACCCAAGAGCAGGAGGAGCCCAGCCCGCCAGGGGCCACCTGCCTGACCACCTTAACTGCAGTGTCTGTAGTCAGCCCTCTGAGGCTCTGAAGGGTTTCACCAGAACTGGCTTTTGTCAGGGCAAGACACCCAGGACCTAGGGCAGTATGGTCCAGAGCTCCCCTCCCAGGGCCTACTCTTCAGGCCCCCTTGCCTGACCCTACTCCAGCCAAGGCCATGGTAGCCTCAGGTCTCCCAGCCCTGTGCTCACCCAAATGTCATTTTGCAGGTAAGTTCACTTTCCTGAAACTGCCTACTCCCAGGGGCACCCTCCCAATCTCTCCTGTTCCTAGAAGATCCTGCCATTCACCCCTTCCCTTACTCATCAAAGGGTCCCTGGACCTCCCCTGCTACCCTGGGAATTGTGCCTTGCTGGATACTGGATGCTCAAAAGGGGCTCAGTCCAGATCCTGACCTCGAGGAGTGAGTGGGATAAAGGTGACTGTAGCCAGGGGCTCTGGGACCCTAGACCCTGGGGTGACTGACTGTGAGGTGACCCTTGGGCAAGTGACCTTCAGGTGAGTGACCCTGATGTGACTGACCCTGAGTTGACTGACTCTGGAGTAAGTGACCCTGGAGTGACCGACCCGGGGGTGACTGACTGTAGGGCAGGGTTCTGGGACCCTAGACCCTGGGACTCCACTCTAGCCACCCAGCCTGGCCCACTGAAGGAGGCAGCCCACTTGGAGCCCTGGTGGCTGCAGCCAGGGAGGGACAATGCCACAGTGGCGAGGAGAGGACACTCAGGGTTCCCTTACTGGTGTCCAAGGGGAGAGCCATGGCCTGCAAGGGGGGGGAGTTGCTAAAGGGCAGAAGCACCATGCAGGGTGGCGGACAGCATCCACCTGTTGGCAGCTTACCATGGGGCTCCCTGCGTGTCTCCTGCTGCCTAGCACCCTCACCAGCCCCGCTGGAGCCAGGCAGGCCGTGCTGTGGCCTCATGGGTCAAATCTCGATTCATTAGTGGTAGAGTTGGGCGGGAGGGGAGGCTGTCAGCAGCCTGAGGCCTGTCTGCGGCTGTCCGGGTGGCCTGGCACTGGCTCAGGTACCCCCGCGGTCTCCCTTCCACAGCAAGCTAGAGGAGGCTTCCCGAATCCCTCAGGCTGCAGAGGACAGGATGGGGCCACCCCAATGTACCCTAGGCATGGTCCCACTTCTGAGGGGTGCCCAGTGTCAGAGGGGGTATCCAAGCCACAACAAGCCAAATTGCAATCTCCCCAGCGCCTCTTATAGGAGGGATCCCCACACCACCCCTCACTGGCTTAGTCTCTGCCTCCAGGTCTCAGCTGGGTGTTTGGGGTCCCTCTCCCTCTTCTTCTCTTGGGGTCTATGAGTCCTTGCCCCTCTTGGCTTCTTGGTCTGATCTGGGTCTGGGTCTATCTCTAGGGCCCTCTCCCCGTTGCTGCTCCCCCACCCCCATGGTTTCTCATCTGTCCCTGTATCCTTAAACCTGGGGGTCTGAGGTGCCCAGGGCCAGCCAGCCAATGATGGAAGGAGCCAGGCCCTCAAGGCTAGCAGGCCCCTGGGAACGGCCTGCAGCTGCTTGCCAGAGAGTGGAGGTCATTGCCTCTCCCACCCTATGGCCTAGGGGTGGGGTCCTCCTGCTCAGGTCTGGGCAGCACCAAGTGAGGGTCACAGTAGGGATGAGCTGCCTGGCAGGACAGCAAGCTTAGGGATCAGGGCTAGGGGGCCAGGCCTCAGGTCTGCCCTCTGCCACAGCACAGTAATGAGACCCTGTGTACCTCCAGGTGGACAGAGCACGGCATGGCTGCTCCCCACCCCCTACCTCCAACCAGGCAATGTCTGTCTGATCGATGGTCAGGTATATCCTGAGCCCGGAACGGATCTGCTGACCCAGGCCCGCTGGCCCTACCCTGTCCCCATCTGGTCAATAGCAGATCATCTGGCACATGCTGTCCTCAGGCCCCTGGGGAGTTGTTGCACGACAGTGGCCTGGCTCTGGAGCCACACTAGGGCGCCATTCTGAGGGAGAGGGTGGCCAGCTGGAGCTAGTGGCTCCCAGCCTCAACACCCTGCCCATCTCCCCAGTGGTCTCCCAAGCCTCATCCCCAGGATTCCTGCCCAAACACTTGGGCCACTGACCCTCGACCTCTGAGACCAGGGAGCCTCAGAGTCCAGCCAGGACCTCTGGAGGAATTCCTGGACCAGATCGCTCAGTTTGGAGAACTTCCTAACATGTAGGCTGACTCAGAATGTATGGGGCCATGGAGGGAAAGGCCCCTTCACAGGAGTGTCCATGGATCAGCCAAGTGGCCTACTCAGAGTGCCTGCAAATCACTGTCCCCAAGAAGAAGGGTCAGGACTCCTCACCAAGCTTGCCCACCCCCTGCCACTGCCCCTGAACAGCCATGGTGGCAGTTCACACAGGGACACCCAGACCCAGGTCACACTATGATAAAACAGAGGAGGTTAATCCATCTGGGGTCACTGCCACCTGAAGATGCCCCGTGGCTCCTAGGCCCCTCTCACAGCACAGGTGAGGGTGGGGTCCACCGCCAACCTTCCATAGGCCAACCAGGGGCAGTAAGTGGGAGTGTGTCCATCCTGCTGGGCTGTGGAGGGACAGGAGGTCAGTCAGGAGCAGCTTCCCAAGGAAGGGCCACTGAGCAGGGGTGGGGCTTGTGTGGGAAGAAATGAAGGTGGTCCCAGGGTCCCTCTAGCCCTATCCCCAGTGGTCTAGAGGTCAGGCTCTCCCTGCTGTTCCTGGGTCCCTGTTCACTCTTTGGGGGGTGTCCCCAATGGAGATGCCCCCACTAGACCCATAGGCATATGATCATCATTTCCTGACCAGTGGCTACTCCAGCTAACCCCAGGGCAGAGGCACATGGGAGGGAGAACTTGCATCTGTGCCTGCTTGAACCTTTCTGTGTGTTTTATGATGCACATCATAAAGAAATTTGGTTGAGGGCAGCGCCTGTGGCTCATTGAGTAGGGCGCCAGCCCCATATACCAAGGGTGGCCAGTTCAAGCCCAGCCTCAGCCAAACTACAACAAAAAAATGACTGGGTATTGTGATCTATAACTGTGGCACCTGTAGTCCCAGCTAGTCAGGAGCCTGAGGCAAGAGACTCATGTAAGCACAAGAGCTGGAGGTTGCTGTGAGCTGTGATGCCATAGCACTCTACTGAGGGTCACAAAGTGAGACTCTGTCTCTAAAAAAAAAAAAACCCAATAAGTTTGGTTGGTTGAACAGATAAATACTTAAATGAACAAACAGAAAAACTTTGGACAGGTTCACTGACCTACTCTGTAAAGCCTGGGTCTTTGTTTGTCATGGAGGCAGGCTCCATCCCTATGGGGGACAGGGGCACAGGGAGCTGCCTAGGGACAAGAAGGGCATCTGGGACTTTGGGCAGAGGTGCCAATATAGAACCACACAAAGGGGAGAGGCACAGTTCTGCTTGGGAAGGGGCAGCTACAAAGGGTTTTGAAGAGTGAATAGGAGTTCTCCAGGCTGACTGGAAGAGGAGAGGAGGGAGAGGAAGTAGGGTGGGTCAGTTCATGAGGGCTTCAGCAGGGCTGGGACTATGGACAGAAGGTTGCTTGGCCACTGAGGAGAGCGGGTTGAAAGACCAGCTGGGAGGTGCCCTGGGACCATCAGGTCCATGGGACTGGTCTTAGGCTCCTGGTTTATTGTCAAGAGAGGTCCAGAGACCTGTCCAGGTCACATAGACTTTGGGATCCAGTGTGCTGAGACCTAGACTCATTTCCTGGCCTGTTTGGTTGGCTTGTTGGAGCTTAGGAGCCTCATCTGTCCCCTGGCAGATGTCTCAGACGTGCACAGTGGGGATGGCCCTGTGGTATGGGGGTTCATCCAGCTGTCTTCTCCCCACCCTCACCCTGTGACTGACTTGGTGTGGGTGCTGGGATTGATCTGTTCTTAGAACCAGCTTGGGAATATTCCTCGGAGGAAAGTTGGTCGGCCCGCCCAGCACATGCCATTTTATAACTGGGAGAACCAGCAGTGTCATACATCTCAGAAGAGCCTCCCAGGGCCACTCACACCGGCCACAGGGCTTTGGCCCTGCTGCCAGCTCAGCAGCCCTCGCTACCTGGCCAGGGAAGCTGGAGGAGGACTCTGAGGACTCCAAGGACTCTGAGGCTCTGAGCAGGGAGCTGAGACCCCTCAGGTGGCCCACATGGGACACCACCACTCCCCTTGTTCATCCTAAAGCCCCTTGCCAAGATGAGACCCAGGCCTGAGGACCTACCACTGTTTCCCCCAGAGTCCCACACATGTCAGCTGCAGGGTCAGGCGAGAAGCTCCCACAAGGCTGGCCTGGCACCTCCACCCTGCCCTGTCCTAGACTCTGCCCCAGGGTGTGTCCCAGGCTCTCTCCAGTGGGGTGTGGTGCCAAAGGCAGGGGCGGGGGGCAGCAAGTCCTCCGAGGATTCCAAACCATAGCAGCAAATACCCACAGCAGACCCACCCTCTGCACCCCAGCTCCGTTTCTGCCTGTCTAGTGGTTAACTCCCCACTGACTGTGGCAAGAGCCCTCCTGGGGCTGGCTGAACCTCTGAGGAAGCTTGTGGGAGCATAGCCCCCTCCACAGTGTTCTTAGCCCCCTTCACTGTTCCTATGAGGGCAATGACAGGGGCTGCCCCCGAGAGAGCCCTTGAAAAAGAGCCAGCCCAGTCGAGCCAGCCCTGAAGCCCTGGGCACTGCTAGTCCCAGGCCCAGGCTGGGCCTCCACAGAGTACAACACAGGACAGCTAGATTTTGTTTTAGTAGACAGAGGGTCTGGCTCTGTGGCCCTGGCTACAGTGCAGTGGTGTCATCATAACAGTTGGAGGACTGCAGCCTCCAACTCCTAGGCTTAAGCGATCCTCCTGCCTCAGTCCCCTGAGTAGCTGGGACTACATGATGCCGGCGACAATGCCCGGCTAGTTTTTCTGTTTTTAGTAGAGATGGGAACTCACTTTTTAAAAAAATATATATATATAGAGTCTCGCTTTGTTGCCCTTGGTAGAATGCTGTGGCATCATAGCTCACAGCAACCTCCAGCTCTTAGCGTAGGTGATTTTTTTTGCCTTAGCCTCCCAAGTAGCTGGGACTACAGGTGCCTGCCACAAGGCCAGGCTATTTTTTTATTGCAGTTTGGCTGGGGCCAGCCACCCCTGTTATATGAGGCCAGCGCCTTACTCACTGAGCCACAGGCACCGCCCAGGGCCTCACTCTTGCTCAGGCTGGTCTTGAACTCCCGAGCTCAGGCAATACACCTGTGTCAGCCTCCCAGAGTGCTGGGATCACAGGAGTGAGCCTCTGCATCCGGCCCCATTTCTTTTTTCTTTTTCTTTTTTTTTGAGACAGAGCCTCAAGCTGTCACCCTGGGTAGAGTGCTGTGGCATCACTCACAGCAATCTCCAACTCCTGGGCTCAACCAAGTCTCCTGCCTCCGCCTCCCAAGTAGCTGGGACCACAGGCACCCGCCACAACGCCTGGCTATTTTTTTTGGTTGCAGCCATCATTGTTGTTTGGCGGGCCCGGGCTGGATTCGAACCCACCACCTTAGGTGTATGTGGCTGGCGCCTTAGCCACTTCAGCCATAGGCGCCGAGCCCCCATTTCTGAGTGCGTACTTCAGTGGTGCTAAGTGCAGGCATCACCACTGTCTATCTCCACAACTTTCTCAACTGAGACCATTCCCACAACACACTGACTCCCAGTGCCCCGGCCTAGCCCTACCATCCACTCTGATCTCTATGAACTGGCTGACCCAGGAGCCTCCTATCAGTGGAGTCACACAGGGGTGGTTTTTCTGTGACTGGCTAGCTTCACCCAGTATGTCAAACTCCAGCTGTGTCCACTTCGTGGCATGTGTCCATGAGGTGCTGAGGGAAGGGGGGATGTCTTGCCCGAGCCAGACAGATCAGAGTTGGGGGACCTTGCCTAGGAGGGGATGGGGAGCAGAGAGAGATCCCAGAGGGCTTGACGGAGCAAGTGCCAGGAAGGGAGGGGGAGGGGAGCAGTAACCACAGTCCAGTAGCAAATTGATGTCTGGAGGAGGCCAGCAGCTGCCAGCATTTCTAATGGCCCCTAAAGCCCGTGGTGAGCCAGCACTGAGCTCAGCATTCTCTCAGTGAGGCTGGGAGGGGTGTGGGGCACCCCAGACCTAGCGCCTGCCCCTGCCTCCTTCTTTCCCACCAGGACTCCAAATTTTCTCAACACCCTGGGGGTGGAGGACAAGGAGGCAGGCCAAGCCCCATCCTGGGGGTCCCCAGGCTCCCTGCAGACCCTTCTGAGTTGGGCCACTGTTGTCCTGCCCTTGAGGGAGGGACAGATTGGAAACTTCCCCACTATCCCCACCCTATTTGTCATAAGCTCATTAGCTATGACAGTTGCTCCCGATCTGCCCAGCCCCAGGTAGGGCCTCACCTGAGGACCTGCCAAGCATAAAGCTGGGGTTTGCAGCGCTTCCTCCTGCCCTGGGCAGCAGCTTCCTGAGGGGATTTTCTAGCCAGGAGGGCATAGCCCCCTCCACAGTGTTCTTGCCCCTCCCCCCTTTTTTTATATATAGAGTCTCACTTTGTCACCCTTGGTAGAATGCCGCGGCATCACAGCTCACAGCAACCTTCAGCTCTTAGGCTTGGGAGATTCTCTTGCCTCAGCCTCCCAAGTAGCTGGGACTACAGGTGCCCACCACAGAGAGTCAGGCCAGGAGGAGCACCTAGCAGCACCCACTACAGTCTGACCTTGGTGGGTGTCGAGAACCCCCAGGGGACCTTCCTGGGAACTGGGGTCTTTTTTTTTTTTTTTTTT
>NW_003852640.1:1463800-1472728 GCF_000181295.1 Otolemur garnettii | reverse complement strand
GCCACAACGCCCGGCTATTTTTTGGTTGCAGCCGTCATTGTTGTTTGGCGGCCCGGGCTGGATTCGAACCCACCACCTTGGGCGTACATGGCTGGCGCCTTAGCCACTTGAGCCACAGGCGCCGAGCCAGAAACTGGGGTCTAATTTGTGGGCTCCCTTACCCCTCACAGCCCATCCAGGTGGAGATCAGGCCTCAGTTGTCCATCACCTGATCTAGAGGGTACACAGAAAGCCAGCAAAACCCCAGGCAACTCAGACAGGGTCCAGTGCTGGCCTCATTGGGCCAAGCCACTGCTGTCCATTGGCATCAGGACAGGGAGTGGGGGCCAGTGGCTCAGGCCTCTGCCTAGCTGTCTGAGAGGCACAAAAAATGTGGACCCACGGAAAATGTCTGGAGGCAGGGGGCAGGCTCTGAGTGCAGGAGACAGCTAGACCGGACACTGCAGCTGCCCCAGGTCAGGACTACTGGGTCCGTGGTTTATTTATACAACCAGCTTATTTATTTATGGGGCTCTCACTGGGAGGTGCCAAGCTCATCTTGAGCCCTGGAGATATTCATGCCCACTGCAATAGCTGTAAAGAAGCCCCCTGGACTGTGGCCAATGTCATCAACCCTTGGGAAGCAGTTTCCAGTTGCCCCCTCCCCTACCTCCTCCCTGGTGGGGAAGTGGAGGCTGCAGAAGTGAAGTCGAATGAGGGTGTCTGGTCCTGGTGTGGAACAGTGATGCACCTGGGCCTGCTCCCTGTGCTTTGTGGACCTGCTGGTTTTTGCTTCAGGAGGGTGGTGGGTGTCTGGGCCATGGGACATGGACTCAGACAGACTCTGTGGCCACCAGACAACCCTCCCACCCTATGTACCAGGGTCTCCAGAGAGAACACAGGACACTAAGCATGCAGGCATTTCAGATGAGTGATGAATAATTGTTTAGTATAAGCATACCCCAAACAGTGCATGGGACATACTTATAAAATGATTTTTTTGTTTTTTTGTTTTTTAGGCAAAGGTCTCACTTAGTCACCCTGGGTAGAGTGCTATGGTGTCACAGCTCACAGCAACCTCAAACTCTTGGGCTCAAGTGATTCTCTTGCCTCAGCCTCCTGAGTAGCTGGGACTATAGGTGCTCATCACAATACCCCATGATTTTTAGAGATGGGGTTTCACTCTTGCTCAGGCTGGTCTCTGAGGTCAGGTCAATCTGCCCACCTCCTCCTCCCAGAGTGCTGGGATTACAGGCGTGAACCACTGTGCCTAGCCTGATTTTATTTTTTAATCTGAATTAAATGTAATTAGGCCTCTTGGGTTTCTACTCTCTGAACCCGCTGCCCTCAGAGCACTAATGACATCTGCCCTGAGTGTCCTGAGGAGAGGAGCCAAGAAGCCCTCACTTCTGCAGAGATAGTCCTAGTGGGGTGGGGGTACTGGGCAGTGCTGCCCTGTTTCCTGTCATATTTCAACTTCCCACTTGCCCTGTGCCCCTGCCCTGAGGCCTGGATTAATTTGGGAAGGACAATGTTTGTATTAGCCATTCATTTATCGATGTCTGCTTGTGGGTCAATGGCCAAATTTATTGTCTTGCAAGATGGGCCACATCAAGCTGAGTGAGTACAGCCCTCCCTCCCACCAGCTCTGGGTGGATGGACACTGTCAATAGGCAGACCGCTGACCTTGGGGGCAGGAGAGGCTGCCAGACAGGGGAGGGGAAAGCAGTGGGTTCACCCCTGTACCCTACCATCGCTGTGGCTCCCCTAGTGGCTCAAAAGTGACACAGACACAGGCTGGGGAGGTCAAAAGTCCTAGAAGATGGGCCCTTGGGGACAGCAGTACAACTGCTGCTGGACACTTACTAAAGGCCAGCCCCAGAGGCCAGTCTGATGGATGGACAGAATCCTCAGAGGGCCAGGAGTCCATGTGTAATTTACAAATGCCTAGTGCCCTGGGGGAAGGAACCTTTGGCGGGTATTGAGACACAGCATGGGACCCCTCAGGCAGGGTCTGGGTCAGTGGGGAGCAGAGAAGCCCAAGGGCAGGAGCCTGGAGCTGCAACTTCTCCCAGGCCCTGGCTGTGTCAGCAAGGCAGAGGACTTTTGAGCAACTGTGTTCAGGTGGGCACAAGCCTCAGGACTCCTGTGACTCCAGGCCGACCAAAGCCTGGCTGATGGAGGAAGAGTGTGAGAGGTGTGCCAGGCCCCTGCCCCACAGCTCAGGATGTGCTCAGCCACAGGGTGTCAGAGTGGGCCTGCTCTCTCTGTCTGCTGACACCCTTCAGGGCCTCCCGGTGCCACTCAGCACCCCTCCAGGAAGGACCTCAACCCCTAATTTCCAGGAGCCCTCCCCACCTCAACAGACATGCCCCAACACTCCTTTTATGAGCAGCTCCTGTTTCCCTGTCCTTGGGGGGGGTGGAGCATCCCTGGCCCTCCCATTCATTCACGACCAGCAGGCATTTACCAAGCATTTTCTGTGTGCCAGGCCTTGAGGAACAGCCAAGGCCCAGCAGACAAGCCCCTTCCCTCTCTGAGTGGTCTGGGGCCTCTAGGGACTTGCCAGTGCAAAGGTCCTGGCAGGAGGAAGCCGCAGCAGAGTGTGGAGGGTGAGCTCAGGGCTGCCCACTGGGTCAGTGATAGTCATACAGGGCCCTGAGGAGGCTGTGCAGGGGTGAGGGGCTGAGCTGGGGGCCTGTGCGAAGCTGTCTGGCACCAAGAACTCACACCCCTCCCAGTCCCACCTGAACTCTCTGAGTTATACTGCGCCTTATGGCCACCAGGCGGTGTGCAGAGCTGGGGCAGCCACCTGGGTCCTGGAGGAGGCAGAGGGCCTAGTCAGTGGGCTCATTTGTTGGCCTGGGCAGGCAGTCGATGGGCCTCGGACAGCCAAGGCGCTGATTAAGATGCCACCGTTGAGTTAGAACCTCCTTTGAGCAGTGATGAGACATTGATCAGCTAGCTTGTCAGGGGAACAGGGCCAGAGAAGGAGGGAGGGGAGAAGAAGGTGAGGGGGTGGGGAAAGAGGGGAGTAGGGAAGGGAGGAAGGGAGATGAGAAGAGACAGAGACAGACACAGAGATGGAAGGAGATGGGTACCTGCATGGGCAGCCACAGTGCTCCCCCCTTTGCCCAAGCATGGGAGGAGGGTGGGTGTCCCAGTACAGGTGGTCCCAAACCCTCAGACCTCCCCCCACACCCTGCATCTCCTCCAACAGGGGTGAGTCCATCCCAGGCCCCTGTACCTTTTGCTGTTTTCTTTATTTTTATGTTTTGGATTTTTTTTTTTAATTTTTTTAGAGACAGAGTCTTATCCTGTCACTCTTGGTAGAGTGTCATGGCATCACAGCTCACAGCAACCTCCAGCTCTTGGGCTTAGACGATTCTCTTACCTCAGCCTCCTGACTAGTTGAGACTACAGGCAACCGCCACAACGCCTGGCTATTTTTTGTTGCAGTTTGGCCAGGGCCGAGGTCAAACCACCACCCTTGGTATATGGGGCCAATGCCCTACTCACTAAGCCACAGGCACCGCCCTGTTTCCTTTCATATACAGAATTAATAGACTTTTTTTTTCTTAGCAGTTTTAGGTTTACAGAAAAACAAGCAGAAATGCAGCACCCCATCCCCTAAGCGCTTCCCCTGCTAGTGTCTAACATTAGAGTGGTCACTGCAAATGAAGCTACAGTGACACGCTGTCATCACGGGAGGCTCACAGTTTACATGGGCTGCACCCAATGTAGATGACATGTGTCCACCAAGACAGCATCGCACAGAGCAATGTCACTGCCCCAATGTCCAGATTCTGTCTGGTCATCCCTCCTCCACCCCTATCCCTGGAAGCCACTGATCATTTTGCTGTCCCTACAGTTTATCCTTTTCCAGAATAACAGGTAGTGGGGATTCTGCAATATGTGACAGATCAGCTTCTGTCACTTAGGAACTTGCACTGAGGGTGCTTGTGTGCCTTTTCTTGGCCATGCTGAGTAATACTCCCCTGTCAGGATGCTCCCTAGTTTACTTATCCACTCACCCAAAGAAGGGCACCTCGGTTGCTTCCAAGTGCTTACAAATATGAATAGAGCTGCTGTCACCACGGAGTGCAGGCTTCTGATGCTGCAGAGTGGGTCAGCCCCCTGCCCTCCTGCTGCACAGCTCTCTCCCTGCCCCAGGTCTGTCAGTGGCAGCTGCGGTTCCTCCTGCCACTTCCTTGCCATGCCCGAGGCTCTGGGTCAGAACACCAGGTCCGGATGGTCACACCAGACAGTGTCACAGTGTTGATACTGCCCACAGCTATGGCACCCCAGGCTTATACCCTCCTGGAGTCAGCCCTCTCATTCCCTTTCTCTCCCACTCCCTCTCTCTCTCTAGCCTGCCCCCTACATCTCTCTCTGTCTATCTCTCTCCCCCATCTCTGTCCCTCTCTCTCTCTCCTTGTCTGTCTCTCTCCCCCATCTCTGTGTCTCTGTCTCTACTTCCCCATCTCTCAAGCTCACTCGCCTCCTCTGTGTCTTGGCCCATGTGTGGCCTGTCCCTGCACTGTCAGCAGCACAATTCAGGCCCTTCTCTTACCACTGGGCCCACCATGCTAGGTTGACCCCATCCTCTTCCCAAGGCTTTTCCTGGAGCCCATGTCTTCTCCCTTCGTGGCTCTCTCTCCCATTGTGGAGCACTTCATTCACTCTTTCCTTCAGGAAGAAAACCCTCGGACCTCATTTACAATGGTCCTTAGGGCTGTGACAGTCCTTGCTGATGTGTGGGTTTCTGTCCACCAAATGTCAAGAAGAGCCCACAGTCCAGAGGTGGAGACTCATCACAGTCATTAGAGGGCCTGGCTGGTCCTGTGCAATCCTCTGGGCTCTGGAGACAGCTTTGTGCACCTGGACCCTCCCAAGGAAGCTCCCTCCACCCCCCATGTAGAGGGGGATCCTTTTGTAGTGCTCCCACCCCCAGAGAGTCCCTCCCTTAAAAATCAGTGGCCAGAGGAGGGCATCTGCCCAGGCAAGGTCCTGACTGCAACCCCAGTGTCCCAGTCAGTGGAAGGGAGACTGGGGCAGGCGAGAGGCCCTGGGTGTTCCCTGAGCTGAGGTCACCTTCCAATCTCAGCTGCATTGTTCACAGTCCAGCAGAGTGTCCTGAAACCCAACCCCAAAGCTCCAGTTCCCTCTGGCCGGGCACGCCTTCCCCAGATCCAAAGGAGCCCTGGAGGTGGTGATGTAGGGCCAGTGGCAGGGTGTGATGTAGAGGGGCAGGACTCTCCCAACCCTGCACCAGAGCCTCAGCTGGCCTCCAGTCTATATGCCTGACTGTGAGCCTCTCCAGGGTCACATCCAATGCCACCTCCCCCAGGAAGCCCTCTTTCTCTCCACCTTCTTAAGACCCTGGTGACCCAACAATGTGGTCATCCTGGCCCCTATAAATGAATTCCTAGCAGGTCCCTGGCCTCTGGCCTGTATCAACCCCTCCCCTACCTCATGCTCCCCCCCCCCGCCACCCAGGAAGCCTCCATCACTGGTGGAGTCCCCCTCCTGCCTTCCCCAGCAAGATCTTCACGCCTACCCCGTCCTGCCTTCCCTCCTGCATGCTGGCCGTGATGCCAGTGTCTCCCTGGTGGTGCAGAGTGGCTGCAGTGTGTGCACAGGGGCCCAATCTCAGGCCTGCCCTAGAACACCCACTGGGTAAGCTCCTGGTGCCCCACTACCCTTGACTGCTGAGGATCCTTGAAGGGAGACTGTCACTGGGAACCCCACAGAGCCAAAGTCCCATCCCTCCTGCCACCTTCTCCATCTGCCCAGTCTCAGCCTTGAGTACCCCAGACCCCCACAAAATCTATGATAAGTATATTCAACTTTGGACAGACAGATTTGATTGGGAAAACATATTGAGCTGAATTTCATTGCATTGAGAAAACAGATTCAACACTGCTTGGAATTAAATTCTTTTTTGTTTTAATACACATGTACTGGCCCCAGTGGTTATTAGGAGAAAGCCAGACCCCAGTGGCCTCCCCATCCCACACCAGCCTGGGACAGTATCCTCAGGTCCACTGCCCACTGTGCCCTCCGAGGTTCTCCTGCCCTTCCTCCAGCTCATGGCCTCTGCCTACACCACCCAACACAGGGACCCCTGGTGGAGGTGAAAGGCTCAGGGCCACCTCACAGCAGTCAGGAGGGAGGGGTGGGGCCCCTGCAGGTAGGTTGGCCTGACCCCTCTGGGGAACTTCCTCACGGGATTCCTGCCTCTGCCTAGGGCAGCCTTGGGGATTCCATGCCCTCTTTCCTCTTTCCAGAAGCTTTCTCAGCCCACCGTCCCCGACCCCAGCCTGCCCTGTACCCTGCCAGGGACCTCAGTCACCAGCACCTGCTCCGCGTCTCATTCCCAAGGCCATGCTTGGGGACCTAATGGGTGTTCACAGACAAGTACTCCATGGCTCCAAGGGTTCAACAATCTGCACCCTTCAGCCCCTAGAGCCGTCACCCCAGATGCAAAGCCTGGGTCTCCCACCCTTGTCCCCACAGCCCTTCTGCCCTGGACCCATGCACTTGCTGCCTGCATCCCCTGGGCCCTGAGCTGTGCCCTCCATCCCCAGCTGGGCTTATCCTTTGGCCCCAGCCCACCTGGTGACCTGAGGGCAGTCCCTCCCTGGGTGAGGGCCTCACCACACAGACCTGCTGGCTCAGACCCAGCTGGGGGCCCAATCTACCAAGCTGTCCCACAGACCTTTCCCAGAGACTGTCTCATTCGGCAGGGACAAGCTCACTGGGGCAAGCTCAACCTTCCTGAAACTTCACCCAGTCTGCAGAGTCTCACAACCTTTCTGAAACTTCCCTCCATGCCCTTGGGCCCACACTCTTGGCTCCCTCCACCCCTCAACCCAAGCTCCACGGACCAGATCAGCTCACAGGCAGCTGGTCCCCTGTTGGGGGTGTGCAGACCCAGGTGCTCACAGTTGGGGTCTCTGTGGCAACCAAGACAAGGGGCAACCAAGCAGGGACCCCTAACCCGTGAGGAAACACTGCCCCCTCAGGTCCCCAGGCCCTCCCCTCGCTCTGCCCTTCCCTTCCTTCCCTCTCCTCCCCGCAGGAGCAGACCTCGCGCAGGCGCACAGGCCTCCCGCCGCTGCCGGGAGACAGCTGCGCCAGCTTGCCCACTTTGGGACAGCCCGGGGCGCTGGTGGCGGCAACTCAGAGTGTCACTTCTCCCGACACTCACGCGGTGCAGCGGGCACGTGGCCCCTCCAGATGCGCGGAGCTCTCTTAGTTGGCGGCAGGCGGCGACCCGGGGCGGCGCCATCTGACGCCCTCCACCCCGCCGCGCCCCCACTCCCCACACCCGCTGCCATCTGTCGACTGTGGAGCCGCGCCGGAAGCCCTCCCATGTCCCGTTGTCCCCAAACCCCCTCCTCCCTCCGCCACGACGTCCTGATTGCAGGAATGGGGGCGGGGGAAGCCCCAACCTCCTTGCGGAGCACCGCACACCGGATCCTCCGAGGAATCTCCTGCTCTGGGGCCTTCTACCAGCTGCTGAGATCGGATCCAAGCGCCAGCCTGCAGGTCCCGGTCCCTGTGCCGTCACCTCAGCGTCTGGACCCCCCACCCCACCCCCTGCTCCCTGCGCGGCCACCCTCTGGAGGCTGAGGGGCCTTTTCCCCCCTGAGGCTGCTTGTGGGCCTCCTTAGGTCCCCTCCCGCCCCTCCTGCCTAGGTGGGAAGCTGCTGTGCAGAACCATGCAGGGGTGGGGCCCGGTCACCTGCTCCTTCACCCCACAGCAGGCCTGTCATCACCACCCACTACGTGGATGAGGAGAACATTCCACCCGCTGGCCCCCAGCCCTTCTCCTGGGAGGGAGGCTGGGCAGAAGCTGAAGCTGCTGTTGGGGACCTGGCCAGGCCAGGGACTAGCTCTGGGATGTAGAGAGCAGAGCCCACCCAGGCAAAGGAAGGTGCTCAGTGCCAAGGTTGCCCTTCACCCTCCTCAGTCTCAATAAAGTCACTAATTAGCATCCTGACCACTCAATTAGTTAGGCTGCACGTGCTTAATTATGACAGAGTGTGTCAGCGGGGTGGGGCAGCGCCATCAGCCCCCACCAGGAGCTGGGTTTATTGACCAGAAAAGACTTATGAGGAGACTGCAGCCATTGGCAGCCCTGATTCCATAGCCCTGGTGGGGGTGAGCAGAGGGGTAGGGAAGTGGCCAAGGAGACCCTCAACCTAAGTATGTATGGAGATTTCGGTATCCTGGGCCCAGCTCACCCAGGGCCTGAACTGAGTCCTCCCCCACTCCACACCTCTGGCCTCAGCGTCTACCTGTACCTGCCTCTTGCCCTCTGCCTGTGGTTACCAGAGGTATCCAAGGCAGTGATGGGCTTATGGCTAGGGCCACAGGAGGGGCAGTTACACCTGTGCCCAGCCCTTTTCTGTTGGGGCTGAGAGCAAGTGTGTCCAAGCCAGCTTCTCCCTGCAGTCTCTTCCTTCTGCTCACGGTGATAGCAGGAGTCCTTTCCCTTTTGGCCCAGACCTGTGGGCCACACTGTTCAATTTATCAAATGCTGTTTCTAACCACCAACCATGGTGGCCAGGTACAAGTTCCTCCTGGGCAACCCTAGACCCAGAGACACCTCCCTGTTTACTACTCTTAGTTTTTCCCAGAATTTCAAGAGATTGTGTCTTACTCATCTCCCAACTAGATCATGAAACTAACAAGGCCCTGGTCTACAGTGGGCTCTGATGGTAAATTATGCAGTGGAGATGATGGTGTTGGTGGTGATGATGATGGTGATGATGGTGGTGGTGGTTGGTGATGGTGGTGGTAGTGGTGGTGTTTGTGGTGGTGATGATGGTGATGATGGTGGAGGTGATGGTGGTGGTGCTAGTGATGATGGTGATGATGGTGGTGGTGGTGGTGATGGTGGTTGTTGGTGTTTGTGGTGAAGGTGATGGTGGTGGTGGT
>NW_003852640.1:1431467-1463527 GCF_000181295.1 Otolemur garnettii | reverse complement strand
GGTGGTGGTGGTGGTGGAGGTGATGGTGGTTGTTGGTGTTTGTGGGGAAGGTGATGATGGTGGTGGTGGTGGTAGTGGTGGTGATTATAGAGGTGATATGGTTTGGATGTTCGCCCCCTCCAAATCTCAGGCTGAAATTTGCCCCCCAGTGTTGAATGTGGAGCCTGGTAGGAGTTGTCCAGGTCATGAGGGTGGATCCCTCAATGAATGGTTTTGTGCACCCCAGGCAATAATGAGTGAGTTCTTTATTTGTTCACATGAGAGCTGGTTGTTTAAAAGAGCCTGGCAGCACCTTCTCCCTCTCTTGTTCCTTCTCCTGATATCTGACAGCCCTGTTCCCTCTTTGCCTTCTGCCTTGATTGGAAAGTCCTTAAAGATGCTGGCATGATGCTGTTTGTAATCCTTTTTTCTTTTTTTTTTTTTGAGGCAGAGTCTCACTTTGTCACCCTGGATACGAGTGCCGTAGCATCACAGCTCACAGCAACCTCAAACTCTTGGGCTTAAGTGATTCTCTTGCCTCAACCTCCCAAGTAGCTAAAACTATAGGTGCCCAATACAACTTCTGGCTATTTTTTTGTTATTGTTGTCATTAGTTGTTATTGTTGTTTAGTAGGGCCTGGCTGGATTCAAACCCACCAGCCCCCGTGAATGTGGCTGGTGCCCTAACCGCTGAGCTACAGGCACTGAGCTGCCTCAGGCATTTCTTTTTTTTTTTTTTTTTTTTTTTTTGAGACAGAGCTTCAAGCTGTCACCCTGGGTAGAGTGCCATGGCTTCACTGTTCACAGCAACCTCAAACTCCTGGGCTCAAGTGAGTCTCCTGCCTCAGCCTCCCAAGTAGCTGGGATCACAGGCACCCGCCACAACGCCCGGCTATTTTTTGGTTGCAGCCATTATTGTTGTTTGGCGGGTCCAGGCTGGATTTGAACCGGCCACCTTAGGTGTATGTGGCTGGCGCTTTAGCCGCTTGAGCCACAGGCGCCGAGCCCTCAGGCATTTCTTTACAGCAATACAAATGGACTAATACAAGAGGCTGGGCACTCCTGGGCCTCTGTGGCTGGTGCAAGTACAGCCCACCATCCCAGAAGGGCTCTGTCTGGGGACACACCTCACAGGCTCCAGCAGCCTCCATCCTTGGCAAGTGTCTGAAGGAAGTTCTGCTGGTCTAACCAGGCTAGGGCAGGGCTTTGACTTCAGAGGCTTGGGAGGATGTTTGCTGGGGTCTACTGGGCCTGGCCTCACCCTCTGGATGGGAAACCTCAGGGTGGAGTTCTCTCTAGCCTCTGACCTCTATCTGGACTGTGTCTCAGGAACATAGTGGGGCTCAAGCACTGTTGGGGATACCAGGGGCTTAGAGATGATGAATGCCTGGAGCCAAGCCTAGGAGTACAAAGAGAGAGTGGCAGGAGTAGGGAAGGGCCTAGAGACAGGCATAAGCCCTAGGGGGGACCATGAGATGCCAGGTTTAAGCCCCCAAGGTGGCTGATGCAGCAGCTCCTTGACAGGGAATAAGGTGAGCCCAGGGAATAAGTCCCTCCAGACAACTACCCTGTACAACTCCTGCTGCAACTGAAGCTGTAGGCTTGGCTTAAACTTTATTCAAGATTCCTGGTCTGGTGGCACATGCCTATGATCCCAGCACTCTGGGAGGCCAAGGTGGGAGGATTGCCTGAGCCCAGGAGTTGAGGCCCTGTCTTTACAGAAATTGGCCAGGCATGATGGCATGAACCTATAGTCATAGCTACTTGGGAGGATAAGGCAGGAGAATTGCTTGAGGCCAGGAGTTTGAGGTTTCTGTGAGCTGTGACGATGCCACTATACTCTGACCTGGGCAATGGAGTGAGACTCTGTCTCAAAGAGAAAAAAAAAAATAGATTTTTGCATTCATCTGACAAATATTTATGGCCCTCATGCTTGTGTGCCAGGCACTTCACGTAGCCAGACCAAGGCAGGGAAATCCCTGGCCAGGAGAGTTCATGTCCTAGCAAGACAACCAATACCAACCAATACCTTCTCCGGGAAGGAAGCTCCCTGGGCAGTCTGTGACTATGGACTCAGGACCCTTTGAGGAATCCTGGTACCCAAATCAGACCCAGATGGGAGCCCAGAAGTTTGCAGGAGGGAACAAGGGAGCACAACCTCATCCTGGCTCTGATAGGGGTGCTTTGGGGGCCGAGTCTGGGATAGAGGACACATCTGCTCTGGGAAGCTGAGAGCCTGCAGTCTGGACCTTTGAGGGCTGCACTTCCCAGACTGCAAAGCCCAGGAGGACACTGTTGTATACGTGGAGGGCCTATAGGGGGAGTTTGGTCTCAGGTAAAGGGCAGAGCTCCCCGAGCTAAGAGGGCACAAGGCTGTGTGCCTCCCCCAGCAGTGGGCATTGGGAGTCAGAGAGAATTACTCACTCAGTGTATCATAATTACTGCAAATAGCCCATTAAAGAGAAATTATCATCAATATGATATTAGCAGACAGCGGAGGAAATGAAGAAAGAAAAGTGCTTATTCGCCCATTGTCCCCTTAATGGGAGAGGGTTGGAGAAGCAGTGCCCCACCACTGATATAGCCCCCTGCCCACTGCCTGGAGTCAAGGCAGTGCCCTGTTACTGGCACCCTGGGAGCAGGGGGCACCAGACTCCATGCCCACCCATACCTGGCTCCAGTCCATCCAGGTGCAACCATTTTTCCCCCTTCCTCTGTTCCCTCTTCTCTCCAGCCTCACAGGCTCCCTTGGGCCTCCACCTCGAGATGCTTTAAGTCCCAGAAACCCAGACTCCACTAGACATGACCTCTGGTGCCCAGGCCTTGGAGTCTCCCAGATGCCGCTGAAATGACAAAAGAGAAAAACAGAATTGCTATCTGTCAGACAGAAAAGGGAAACAGCCAGCAGTGGCCAGGAGGGGAAAGGGGGCACAGTGCTCAGTGGCTAGAATGCCTGTCTAGACAGAGCAGAGGGGACAGTGAACCTAGAGGCTCACCTGGGCTCCTGGTCAGCATCTGTGATCAGAGCCACTTGACCTCTCCCAGCCACAGAGGATCCTGGGGAAACTGGGCCTGGGACCTAGCTCACTGAACATAGAGGATTAAGTGACCTGCCCAAACCAAGCTACAGGCCTCCCTCTTAGCAATGAGACCAGTGACCTGTCAATCCCCTGACCTGAGAAACTCAGTGGCCACAGGGAAAAGACCACCCACTGAGAACAGTGGCTCCCCACAGGGCTACCAGACCACAGTAAGAGCATCATTCTCCACCAGGGAGTTGGGGTGCTGGCTCATTGTGACTGAGACAGGACTGCTGGGCAGCAGCCAGCAGGTACAGGAAGCCACAGTGTAGAACAGGTGGGCCAGAAACAAAGCCCCAGACAGCAGGAGATGCAGAAGAGTCAGAGGAACCACCAGGAACAGCAGCTCACTGGACCTGGCCCTCCCATGAGCAGGCCACATGCTGATACACAGACACACATCAGCTCATTTAATCCTCATAAGCCAGAACTGAGGCACAGTACGGTCACATTAGCCTCCCCAAAGTCAACATCTGAGGAGTGAGGGAGCCAGGATTCTGCCAGATGGGTAGGCCCTAGAGGTCACACTTCTTATCTTATTGATAAAAAGGAAACCAAAACAGGACAAAGGTAGAGAGGAGAGATCCTGCAATCAAAGGGGAAAGCTCAATGTGCAAATGTATTCACCAGCAGGATTAGAAGATAGACATCAAATGCAGAGACAGAAAATAGGAAACAAATATTAGAAACATGTAGAACAGATCCAGGGGTCCAACATCTAACAGGAGTCAGAACAAGAAAGGAGAAAAACGGTGAAGAGTCAATCGTCAAAGAAATAACCATGGCTCAGTGGTCACAGCTCAGTGGGTAGGGCACTGGCCACATGCACTGGGGCTGGTGGGTTTGAGCCCAGCCCGGGCCTGCCAAACAACAATGACAACTATAACAAAAATATAGCCAGGCATTGTGGTGGGAAACTGTAGTCCCAGCTACTCCAGAGCCTGAGGCAGGAGAATCTCTTGAGCCCAAGAGTTTGAGGTTGCTGTGAGCTATAACACTACGGCACTCTACCCAGGGTAACAAAGTAAGACTGTCTCCAAAAAACAAAAAACAAAAAAAACTAACCTAAAACATTGCCTAGAATGGCTGGGCACAGTGGCTCACACCTATAATCTCTGGGAAGCCGAGGCAAGTGGATTGCTTGAGCTCAGGAGTTTGAGACCAGCCTGAGCATGAGTGAGACTCTATCTCTACTAAAAACAGAAAAATTAGCTAAACATAGTGGCAGGCGCCTATGGTTCCAGGTCCTTGGGAGGCTGAGGCAAGAGGGTCTTGGGAGGCTGAACCTAGGAGTCTGAGGTTGCTGTGAGCTACGACATCACAGCACTCTACTCAGGGTGACAGAGTGAGACTCTGTCTAAAAAAAAAGACATTTCCCAGAATGGCAAGGCATAAGTCTCCAGACAGAAAGGCTTGCCCAAGTCCCACACAACATGGGGAAAAGACCCTTGTATGTCATTGTGGAATTTTAGGCCACTGATGCCAAGGAATATCCCAAAAAACTTCCAGAGAGAAAAAACAACCAGTCAAATACCAAGGATTAGCAGTAAGGATGGAACTGGGCTTCCAGAAGTCACACAGAAACTCAAAGACAGAGCACTTCTAAGATGCTAAAGGAAAGAAACTGCTAAAAAAAAAAAAAAAAGAAAAGAAAAGAAAACAAAAAAGAAAGAAAGAAAAGAAATTCTATATAACAGCAAATTCTATAACCAGTCAAATTATCAGTCTAGTGTGAGGAAATAATGATTACCCTGTTTATTAGATTTTTAAAATGTCACAACACTTACTTCCTATGCATTTGTTCTCAAGAAGCATTTGATGGATGCTCCCCGAAAAGGAGGAGTCAACCAAAAAAGAAAGGGACCAGCAGCCCTGGGGGAGCCACCCTGGAGAAGTGGCCACAAGTAGGGCAGGAAGGACACTCTGGCAACTGAAGCAGGAAGCTGAACAACAACTGCTGGAGAAGATCCAGGGAGAAGGGACTTAATAGATTACTTGATGCAAGTTTCTTTGTGCAGGCTAAGGCCTTTAGGGCTAGAGCTGGGGTGAGGGTCTGCAGGAAGGAGAGGAGGCCTGCCCAGGGATTAAAGAGAGGCGCTTTTTTTTTAAAGAGACATAGTCTCATTTTATTGACCTTGGTAGAGTGCTGTGGTGTCACAGCTCACAGCAACCTCCAACTCCTGGGCTTAGGCAATCTCTAGTCTCAGTCTCCCAGGTAGCTGGGACTATAGGCACCCACCACAAGGCCCGGCTATTTTTTGTTTGCAGTTTGGCCAGAGCCAGGTTTGAACTCACCACCCTCAGTATATGGAGCTGGCGCCCTACCCACTGAGCCACAGATGTCACCCAAGGAGAGGCTTTATTGAGAAGAGAGGAAGAGCTGACTTGGTCAGACTCCACTATGTGCTTCTCTCTTACTATGGCCGCCCAGGGTGAACAGGAGGAGACCGCACTGCTCACTGCTTCCCCCCAGTGGCCAAGCTGTGATGGTGGGAAACAGGTGTAGATTTGGGCCTTGGCACAGCCTGTGGGTTGGTTGCCTATCTCAGGGCAGGAGGGGTTCAGAGGCCTGGAGGCCCTGGACCATGAGACATCTTGTGTATTGAGAGTACCAGGCCATCCTCCTATCATCTACCTAGATTGACCACTTACCTCTGCTCTACCTGTCCTTCAAGACCTTGTTCCAGCTTCTAAGTGGAAGTGGGGGACCACTCATACATTCTGCCTCCTTCTCAGGAGTTAAAACCTGCATTTCCTGATCTTCTTTGTAGCTAGGAGGACACCCAGCTGAGTTCTGGCAATGAGATGTAGGCGAAAGGGTCATGGGACAGCCTCCCAGACTTCCTGAAAGACAGTGGGTGCCTTTCTTTGCTCTTTTCACTTTCCTCTGTCCTGAAATGTAGATGTGATGGCTGGAACTGAAGCAGCACTTCTTAGGCTATTGGTTCCATGGTCTAATAGTTCCATGGTAAGAGTATAAGGCAAGATAGAACCCAAATCCAAGAGCACTTATTACCACAGCTGACGCAGACCATCAGTTCTGGACTTCTACAAGACAGAAGTTAAATTTCTATTTAATTTGTATGAACCATTATTCTTTTAGGTCCCTGTTGCCTGTGCTTGCTCTATGATTTTCAGGGTTTGCAGTTAAGGGCTAGGGTTTCTAAAAGTGGGTGAGGCATGACCCTCTGTGCAGAGACTCAACTGATATGTCCTTATATTGCTCCTGCTCCCCTCTCAAAGAAAGAGAGCCTGGGGCAAGGATGGGGTGAGTGTGGCCCCTGCCCTATACTCTATCTTTGGGAATCTAACCATAGATTAGAATTATCCATAATTATCCTGGAATCATCCATAAAGGTTTTTCCAGGTAAGAATTATTATTATGCAGTGCATTTTATTTCATTTTATAGAGACAGAGTTTCACTTTATTGCCCTCGGTAGAGTGCCATGGAGAGGAGAGGAGAGGGTTGAGATTTAGAGAACAGGGAGGCCACAGGTAGGGCAGGCGGGACACAGGGGAAGGACCCCACTTTCCAGGGGGAGTCACAGTGAACGGCTAAAGAGGCATGCAGTCTTGTGCCTGGGGGCCCTGAGGGAGGACAGGCCAGCACAGACACACACTCACACACAGTACACACTGGACCCATGCCTGCTGCATACTGGACACTCATTGCCAGGTGGGTCATCAGTACCCTCCCCCAGGCCTGGGCTGCAGGTGCCCTTCACAGGGTGTGCCCACCATTGCCTCCTTCCCTGGGCACTCCCAGCCCAGGAAAGCTTTCAAAGTGGGAACCACCCTATCCAGAAACCCCAAACCCTGTCATGTCCTGCCCCGCCCCTGCCCAGGGCTCCTCTAGGTCTGCAAGTCCCCCCCAAGCAGGGCACAGCCAGCTCACTCTTCCTCACTGGATTAAGGACTCCAGGAAAACTCTGAAAAATCTAGGTCCCAGTGGCAATTACCCAGGGAGGCCACACCCACCTGCTGTCAGCCCTTGGTGGCCTTCAAGAAAGCTTTGTGCTGGGGTACAGGCCCCCAGTCTGCCTGCCTGTTACCACTCCTGGCCAGGCCCCCTCCCTGCCTCCTTTTATAGCTGCTTCTCAGGTTGTGATCAGGAGGTGTCCTCTTCCCCAGCTCTCCCATGAGGACGAGCATAGGCAAGTTGCCACATGTGTGCACACACACACATGCAGATAGCCAAGTGTGTGGGTAGACACACACACATGCACAGACACTGCCATGTGAACACACAAGAGCCGGCACCCACACAACAGTAGACACACCTGTGGAGCCCACACATGTGGCCCTGCCCACATACAGGCACGGAGACCTCCACACAGGTTTGGTCTGTGCCATTCCTGTCCATGTGGCCACCCTAGAGAAGTGTCATCCTCAGCCAGGTTTGGCTCAGCCCCCTGTCTGGGTTGAGGGGCTAGAGGATGAGAAGTCTGAGCCGGTTCCGTCGCTTGAGCTGGTCGCCATCCCCACCTCTGCTATCCTGGCCTCTCCTTGCTGCCTCTCTCCCAGCTTCTGTCCTCCCTGTCACCAGGATGGAGGCCTCATTCCCCTTTGCCAGCCACTGAAGGCTCAGAGTGGAGGCCCACCCTAGGACCATGCCCTCTTTCAGGAGCAACTGTGAGGTACAAGGCAGGACCAGCCCTGCCTCCCTCCCACCCCAGAGCCAGCTGCCTGGTCAGCAATTTGGGTGCACAGAGTCCCACTAAGAGCCAGGCTGGCGGTGGAAGGTACAGGGAAGGGGGCTGGGGTGCCCCCTCTCCCATACTCAACCCTAAGCCAGCCCATCTTGGGAGGAGGGAGAGCCCAGGTGGAGCTCATTGAGAGCCTATAGCCAGCTTTTCTAGATGGAGGGAGCCTGTGGAGAGAGCAGGAGGAAGTAGAAGCTAGAGGAGGGGGCTGCAGGTTAAGAGGGTCTCAGAGGAGCAGCTGAGGGCAAGCTTAGGGTTAGATAGCATCTGCCCCAGTGGCCCATGTGGTCAGGGAGGGGGCGCTTGGGCTTGGCCAACAGCGTGTGGGTGTCTCCTGAGAGGAGGTGTCCAGGGGGCAGCCAGGAGGAGTGGGTCCTGAGAGGGCTGCAGGGAGAGGTGGGGAGCCAGCTGTGGGAGCAGATAGGAGCTGGGGAAAGTGGGGCCCCAGCTTGAGGAACCTGAAAAGGCATTTCCTAGGCAAATGGAGGTGGGAGGGTGGGGGGCTCCCTCAGGGCCAAACTAGGGGGCGGAGCTGCAGGGGACACTGACACTCCTGGACCCCATGCTCATGCTCCCTCAGAGGCTCCTGCACCAGCAAGCAGTGACAGAGTAATTTGCAGCTGGAGGCTCAGCGCCTGCCTAATTCACAGTGACACTGCTCAGCTGCTGAGGGCTCAAGCTGTCACAGCCAATTAGCCCAAGGGGCTGGGAGGGAGGCTGTGGCAGGGTAGGGGGGTGGCCCTTCTCACCTAAGGCCCAGCCTCAAATGGGGGAGAAGGCGATCAGCCTAAGAGACTGAGGAAGTCCCTGCATTGGGGCCCCTTGGGCAGGCTCCTGGCCTCTATGGCCCTGGGGTCCCCTCTCATTGCACCTCCACTGTACTGCCCTGCACCTTCCTGGCCTGTCCCCAGCTCCCCTACCTTGCTGTCCCTCCACACACATACACACATAAGGCAAGGATTTTACCCAAGGTAGCCCTGCTAGGGCCAGCTAGCTATGTGGTTCCTCTACTAAGGAGGGTCCTGAAGTCCTTTCTCCTACAGGGTCCATACCCCTCTATCTTGGAGCCAGGTATGTCCTGGTTACCTCTTCCTGGGCAGGTGGGCAAGCCCTGCCCTCTGAAAGTCTGGGCAGATGCCTGGAAAGGCCCTGTCTTGGAGCCTCTTGCCCAGTTCTTGGCATAGAGGCTACAAAGGAAGCAGTTACCACCTGGGGGATGGCCCACCCTCCCCTCCCCAGAAACCCTTTCCCTAAATTTCTGCTTTCCTCTTTTTTTTTTTTGAGACACAGTCTCATTTTGTTGCCCCAGGTAGAGTAGTGCCTTGGCGTCACAGCTCACAGCAACCTCAGACTCCTAGGCTCAAGTGATTCTCTTGCCTCAGCCTCCTGAATAGCTAGGATTACTGGCGCCCACCACAGTGCCTGGCCATTTTTAGAGATGGCTCAGGCTGGTCTTGCTTAAACTTGTGAGCGTAAGCAATCTAGCCCGCCTCGGCCTCCCGGAGTGCTGGAATTACAGGTAAGTGCCTCCTCCTGGCCCCTCCCCACTCCCCCCCTTTCCTCTTCAACACTAAGAGGAAAAGTGACAAAAGCCACCTGCGGTTCCCCAGTCCCTGCAAGGCCCCCACCCTGCCCCCTGGCTAGAGCCCAGGGCAGGGACCTGTCTGCCCCAGAGCTTTCAGCAGTGCAGGGACCTTGCCTGGGACCACAGCACAGCCACCATTTGGCTGCCCAGGGAGAGCCTGGGGTTAGGCAGGGGAGGGGAGAACTCAGGTAGGTGCTGGCTGGGAGCTGGGAGCCACCCCTCAACCTTACTGAGGGCTCTGGGCCTATTTGCTGCAGTGGGGGAGGGACTGCACTTTGCCTGTGTGGGGCACAGGCTCCCGAAATGGAGTGTGTCAAGAGGTGGCACTTCCAGACATGTGTCATGGTATGTGAGACACAAGACACAGAATGCTTTTGCTGGGGCAAGAGCCAAGAAGAGGAGCAGTGCTGGGACCTCCTAACTCCTGCAGGTGGGTGTCGGGTGGCTCTGCCAGTGGGAGGAGGGAGGCAGCAGCTGAGATGAAGGAACCAGGAGTAAGAGGGAGGAGAGGAGAGGGGTATGGGGGAGGTGGAGCAGTGCAGGGGGAGGGAGGGAGTGCAGGGGGGTGGGGGAGGAAGAGCCTTCCAAGGGCAGCAGTGCTGTGCTCAGTGCTGAGTCTGTGTGGGGAAAAGTGAGGCTGCAGGGCTGGGGGCCAGGAAATGGCAGAACACCTTGAGGCTCAGTGGGAGTTTGCAGGGCCCCTGCTTCTGTGGGGACAGATTATAGGGACAAAGGCAAGGCCTGAGAGGCCATTGCTTGGTCCAGGCTAGGTGGCCAGCCCCCTGAGGCCTGCAGTCTGCCCCGCCCGCTTCTGCCCTGTAGTTTCAGACAAGCTCTGTTTTCTCAACATGGTAAAATGGGAATCGTAGCCTGCTTTGGTTTTCTCGGAGGTTCATCGGGCCAGGGGTACAGTCTTGGTGGGGGTAGGACACACACATGCCTTGGGCCTGACTCCTCATCCTTCTGCTTCTACCAGGCAGGCTCTCTGGAGTGTCATGTCAGGGGGTGGGCACTCTGTCAGTGGCCTGCTCTACTGGGCTACTGCCCACCATGGGCCTGCCCACCTTGGGGTAAGACCAGGGCCCAATGCTGCCCGTTCAGCTTCAGTTTCCTCATCTGTGACCTGAGGGTATCAACAGAACCTGCCCAAAGGGTGGTTGTTGGGAGGTTGAATGTGGCCCCCATCCCACCAGGCCCCCAGTCTGGAGGAAAGCCTGAGGTAGGAGCCTGGCGCAGTGCCCTGGAAGGGAAGTCCGAAGATGCTGAGGCCCTGCTGGCACCATGACAACAAAGGCTCATTGTGGAGCATGCAGATAGTACCCATTGGAGGTGAGGCCAGAAAAGTCCTGGTCAGGGAGACACTAGTGCCCTTCTCAGGAACGGGATGGGGGTTGCCCATTGCCTGGGAGGTAAGTCATGTGGGAGATGTGGGGCACCAGGGCCTTGTCACTGGCCTTGGCAGGGTTGGGTGGGCAGTTCCCCAACTCCTTGACCCCAGTCACCTCCCACCACCAAAAAAGGCAGTAGGCAGACAGGGCATCTCAGTGGGGATGGGGTCAGCCCAGCTCCACTGCCAGCTCTGCCCCTCACCAGCTGGAGGCAGGGAATCTACCCTCCCTGGGCTCAATTGTCTGGCCTATAAAAAGACATTGAGCTCCCCCTACCCCTCACCTACACAGGGTCCTTGTGAGGCACAAAGCAAAAGGTGCTTTGTCAGTCTGGGAAGGCTTCCTGGAAGAGGAGGCTGTGTGTAGAGGCAATGATGTGGCATGGATGTGCCTCTCCAGGTGCGCTGTGCAGGGCTCGTTGAGGTGCTCCTTCATGGTCAGGGACATCTTGGCCATGTTTGTGGGGCTGGGAGTGGAGCTTGGCTCCTGGTGGGAGGAGCAGCAGCTGCCTTTGCCTTCTCCCCTACACCCCTTGCTCTGCCTCTGCCCAGCCCACTTCAACACTTTCTGCCAAATTTGAGGAGCTTAGAAACTCCAGGGCCCTGGACAAGACACTTGAAGTCATGTTGAAATTATGATCAGGAAGGGAGATGCTTAGTACCCAGAGGGAATTCTTTCTACAAGAATTCATGTGAGGCCGGGCTCGGTGGCTCATGCCTGTAATCCTAGCACTCTGGGAGGCCGAGGCAGAAACAGAAACTCAATTTCACACACCTGGAGCATCTTCTGCTTGAGCTCCTGGCTTTGAGACCAGCCTTAGCAAAAAGCAAGACTCCATCTCTACTAAAAATAGAAAAACTGAGGCAAGAGGATGGCGTTAGCCATAGCTGTGAGCTATGAAGCCATGACACTCTACCCAGGGCAACAGCTTGAGACTCTGTCTCAAAAAAAAAGAATTCATGTGAAAAACCCAGGCACATTCCTAGACCCCACTGGCCTACACTTTTTAGTCATTCAATCTGCTTCTCCCACACTTTAAAATAACATTTAAAATGCACTGCATAAGGGCAATGCCTGTGGTTCAGTGGGTAGGGTGCTGGCCCCATATACTGAGGGTGGCAGTTTCAAACCCAGCCCCAGCTGAACTGTAACAAAAAAATAGCTGGGCTTTGTGGCGGGTGTCTGTAGTCCCAGCTATTAGGGAGGTTGAGGCAAGAGAATTGCCTAAGTTCAGGAGTTGGAGGTTGCTGTGAGCAGTATGATGCCACGGCACTCTCCTCTCCCCTAGGGCTCTCCCACCAAGGACTCCCTCACGATGGTTTTCTTTTCTTTTTTCACTATATCACCCTCGGTAGAGTGCTGTCATGTCACAGCTCACAGCAACCTCAAACTCTTGGGCTTAAGCGATTCTCTTGCCTCAGCCTCCCAAGTAGCTGGGACACCAGGCTCCCGCCAAAATGCCTGGCTATTTTTTGTTGTAGTTGTCATTGTTGTTTAGCTGGCCCAGGCTGGGTTCGAACCTGCCAGTCTCGGTGTATGCGGCTGGCGCCATAACCATTGTGCTACTGGCGCTGGCCACCTTGGTTTTCTTGTCTGTTTCCCTCAGAGCTCCAGCATCAGGGTTTAGTCATTTTAGTCCCTGCTGTGGACTCCCCAGGAGGCAGGTGAAGAGGGCTGCCTGTGTGTGGGCAGAGGGCAGCAAGGGGAAGTGACAAAGCTTTCCTGTTCTGTTTCAGGTGCTAAGGTGTAGGGACACCCAAGTGAGGTGCCCTCACCACCCCCTTGGGACATAAGGGAACAAGGAGATGGTCCAGCCACCTTCTAGCTTTCCTCAGATCTGCTGTCCAGGTGGCTCTGCCTGGGTACTTTGGGGCTGGTACTCACATACCTGCATACGCACACAGATTTGCACACACCTGTGCTCTACAGTCCTCCCAGGGCCACACTTGGCCAGGGATGCAAACGCTGAGGCCTCCATTCCACAGCCAGGGGATCCTGGAGCTGGCCTCGGCCCACTGCTGCCTGAAGCCCTCACCTGCCCCCTACCTGGAGGGGGCACTGGCTGAAGGGAGGCCCCTGGTGCTTTCTATCCAGCCTGTCTTTCTTCCTGCAAAGTGGGTCTCAGAAAAGATCTGATCTGAACAGAAGAATCAGCCACTCCTCCTGCCCCAGGATCTCCCCATTTGTCCATTTGTCAGCACCTTGGTTTGGGTGGAGGAGCCTGCTACGAGAGGAAGAGGGAGGGAGGGAAATAAGAGTGAGTGAATTAAACCCAGAAGCTGCTGCCTGGGGCCCACAGCTCTGGCCCAGCTTCTGAGATTGCTGTGGACAAGACAGGACACTGGCCAGGATATTGGCATCATGGGGATGCGGCTCCCCCCAAGCCCCCTAACTAGTAAGCTTCTGGCAGAGCCCTCCCATGGCCTGTCAGAGAGGGTGAAAGTGCAACCCCCTGCCCACCACTGCTTCCCAGAGGCTGACCAAAGGTGTCCAGGAGGAAGGCTCTGTGCAAATGCCCCTCAGGGTGGAACACTAAGGTGTTTGGTGTTGTCATTGTCCTCCACTCTTGGTTGCATCTTTGACCCGCCACCAAGGAGCCGGCAGCCCCAACCCAGGAATGTGCCCACAGCCCTCGGCCCCTTTGGAGAGAGAGGGCCCCTGTGAACCAACACCCCAACCCTCATGTCTGAGCTGTTCCAAGGTTGTCTGGAAACTGCTCAGCCCTCCCCAGTGGCTTCTGTTACACCACAATCTTCCAAATTAGTCCGTTTAACTTTCACCCCCCCCCCCCCCCACACACACACATTTCTTCTCTCCCTGCAGTGACTGTGCATAGCCAGGCTTTACTCCTAGGATTTTGCTCAACCCCACAGAGACCCAAAACAAATCCCTTGCTACAAGTCTGAGCCTAAAGCAAAGTGGGAGGCAGGACTTCTTTTCTGGGTCTCTGATTAAGATAATAAAAGAGATTAGACAGAGAAAGGCAGAGACCCTGTAACTATAAAAAATAGAAAAACTAGCTGCAGTGGCAGGTGCCTGGAATCCCGGCTACTCCGAGGCTAAGGGAAGAGGATCACTTGAGCCCAGGAATTTGAAGCTGCAGTGAGCTATGATCACGTCTCTGATCTCCAGGCTGACAGAGACCCTGTCTCAAAAAACAAGCGAACAAACAAACAAAAAAACGCCCAGTAATTCACCCAACTCACTCAAGGGACCCCAGCCCCCCCCCCCCCCACTGAGAAAGAATCTCTGCTTTAGCAAGACAGGAAATCGGCACAGCTCTACTCCCTCCTGCCCCTGGCTGCAGCTCACTCTCCAAATTTGCAAACCGCAGGGAGCACCTGATTCCCCTCCCACAGCCCAGGTAGGGAAATATCCACTACAAGACCCCCAGCTACCCAGGGCCCTCATAAGGGGACATTTCCAGGGGTGGGGACTCATTGTGCTGTCCCTAGTCTGTGCCTCATCCTGAGTCCGTGCCATTCAGAGGAGGCAACCAGGGTGCACCTGTAAGTAGGAGGCCAGTGGGCTTGGAAGGGCTGCAGTCAGTTCCCTGCCACCAGGATACAACAGTTCTACATTTGGGTCTCCACCGAACGTGCCCCAGGCCCTGTGTGCCCAGCCTGCTCAGCGGCTCTTGTTACCAGCTTCAGGGCCTCTTCCCCAGGGGCAGCTCCAAGGTGGGTGGGGCACAGAGCCTGCGGACAGCCACCTCAGGTTCTCCCTGGGCCTTCCAAGCCCGGCCATCCAGAGCTAGGGCAAAGCCCATACAGGGACCCCGTTTTCTTGCTATTCAGGGAGAAACATGGCAAAATCAAAAGCCACCGACAAACTATCCAGGCTCCAATGACTTTTAGATCTAAACAGATTTATTTTTATTGTGTATTTTTTTCCTTTCCTCATTTTCGTAGCAAATGAAAAAGAACACAACAAAAAACAACGACGCAACGAAATTTTCAACGAGGTGTTGAGCTGGCCTGTCTTCTGCTCTGAGCGCTGAGCAGGACCAGCTGGAGTCCCGGTATGAGCCATGGAGGTCCCCTGGAAAACGCGGAGACCCCCATCAGAGGCAGGGCTCTGCCCAGCTTAGAGGGACCAGAGCACTGGCCTCCTTGCCCTCACTCTGCCACAGTCCAAAATCAATCACGCTCTAAAAAAAATTCACAAAAACGAAATACAATTTAAATTAAAATAAAAACATTTTCTCCACCTGCCCCATGCCAGGAGGTTCAGGCTGAAACCTCCTATTTAAAAAAATTTTTGCTAGAAATACTGTGCATTACTTTTTTCTTTCTCTTCTTTTGAAAGTTAAAATAAGATATATTTACCCAGGAGTCAGAAATACGTTCGGTGCATAGAGAAGCCGCAGCGCGGGTCCAGGCCAGCCCCGGCGGCCAGGCCCGCGCCCCTCCCCCCTCCCCCCGTCGAGTACAGCAGGGCAGCAGGCCGGACAAGCGCTGACCGCGTTCCGGATTCAGTCTCCAGGGAACGCCAGAAGCAAGGCGGGGTGCAAGCGGGCACAGGGCAGGCAAGGCCGGGCGCTTCGAGCGAGCGACACATGCTGGACTCGCCGTCCGAGGGCGACCCGGCTGGGGAAGGAAGATTTTCTAGTTACCAAGCAAAATAAATATAAATACTTCGCAAATAAGAAGTATTTTACTTCCCTCGCTTTAGAAGGGCGAGGGAAGTAAAAAAAAAAAAAAAAAGACAAGGAAAAGGAGGCAGAAGGGAAGAAAACACAGGGGGCGGGCGGGCAGGCGGAGGCGCGGGACCGCAGCGCGAAGGCCGGACAGAGATCACGTTCGACATATGTACAGGTGGACGCTCTGGAGTAAGGTAGACCTGGCTCAAGTTTCCTTGGACGTCGCCATTCTCTGCGCGCAGAGGAATCGTGACGACGTCGGGTCCGCGTCTGGGAAGGTGCGCGGGAACCCGGGCTGGGGGCAAGAGGCCGCGCGGCGGGAAAGGCCCCCAGCCCAGGCCTGAAGACTGGGTCTGAGTACACGGCCCGCGCTGCGGAGTCCGAGCGAGGCCGCCGGCGAGCCGCGCGAGCTTGTCCCGGGCAGCGGCGCGGGCTCGGGGTCCGACGCTCACAAGAAGAAGTCGGGTGCGCCCTTGGCCCCGCCGGGCCCGGCCTGCGGCGGCGAAGGCTCCCGCGAGAAGCCGGCCCCGCCTGCGCCCCCGGGGCCGCCCCGGCCCGCCAGCTTCTCGTATTTCTCCTTGTACAGGTCCCGCTCCTTGGCCAGGCGCCCCACCTCCAGCTTCAGCTGCTCCACTTGGCTCTGGAGCTGGCACTTCTCGCTCTCCAGAATGTGCCGCTGCTGCACCCGCTTGAAGCGGCACGACTGCGCGTAGCCGCGGTTCTTGAGCGTGCGCCGCTTCTGCTTCAGCCGGATGACCTCCTCCTTGCTGAAGCCGCGGAGCTGCCGGTTCAGCTCCCGCACCGACATGGACACCAGCTGGTCGTCGGAAAAGCGCTCCTCTAGACGCACGTGGTGGCCCGCGCCGCCGGGGCCCGCGCCGCCAGGGTGGTGGTGGTGGTGGTGGTGGTGGGCGGCATGGTGGTGGTGGGCAGTGTGATGCGCGCCGTGGTGATGGCCGGTGCCCATGTCCTCCGCGCCGCCGCTGCCACCCGCGAAACCCTGGCCCCGGAAGGCCTCGTAGGCCGCGGCGGCTGCCGGGTGGTGCGCACCATGGTGCCCAGCGTGGTGGCCGCTGCCAATGAGGGCCTCCACCGCGTCCTCTGGCGTCAGGTTGAGCGCCTCGGGGTTGAGGTGGTGCTGGTAGCCGCTCATCCAGTATAGATCCTCCAGTGCCGGCTTCCCCGAGGCGCCCCCGACGGCGCTTGGGCCCCCGCTTGGAGGCCCAGGGGCACCCCCAGCCTGAGCCGCGCCGCCGGCGGCGCCGCCACCCGTGCCCGGGCTGGGAGCGCAGAAGCTGGGGGAGGAGGGCACGGAGGAGCAGGGCGTGCTGAGCGGCGTCGAGGACAGCGAGCCGGGCGGTAGACGGTGGCAGAAGCGCTCGGCCTCGGGCGGCTCCTTCTTCACCTCGAACTTCATTAGGTCGAAGTCGTTAACGTATTCGATAGCCAGCGGGCTGCTGGGCAGCTCAGCGCCCATCGCCAGCTCCGCGGCCATCGCCAGCGACCCTAGCCCTGCCGCCGCGCCCGGCCGCGCCCCGAGGGGCAGCGGTGGGGGGGGAGCCGCGGGCCTCTCCCCCCCCTTGCTCCCCACGGACCGCGGTCTGGGCGGGCGATGGGGGCACTGTCTCCGAGAAGCGCTGGGAAAAGTTTCACGAAGCCAACTCCGGCATTGCGCGCTGGGGGACGTTGCCGGGACTGTCTGTCGGGTGGCCCGAGGCCCGCGCCTACTCCTCCCAGCTGGCAGGCGATGGCGAGGGTGGTGGTACGGTCGCCGCCTCGGGCTGCCCCTCCCCCGGTTCCGCACCCCGCCCGGGACGCCGGTCGGCCCCGCCTCCCACGGCTGAGTGCCGGGCGCGAGCTCCCCTTTATAGAACAGGGAGCTCCCGCTGACCTGCCCCGCCTCCCCGGGAGGGGCTCACGCCCCCGGGCCAATCGGAGCCCCAGCCCCTCCGTCCTCATTTGCTTATCCCCATGGCAACCGAGAGCCCAGCTGTCAATCTCCTGCGGGAAACAGCTGTGGGAAGGGGTGGGGCTGGGCCGCTGGCGAGAGGAGGGGGCAGGGCCCTCTGGTGGCCGGCGCCTGGGACTGCACGGGTAGAGGGCGTGCGGGGGCACCGCGCCGGGCTGCGGCTCCGGGGGCCTGAAGTCCGCGACGGGGCGGCCGCAGAGTCCAGGGAGCAGAGGGGGCCGCGCCCAAAGGACATTCCAGGCATCCTGACACGGGATGACACCGCGCAGCCCGGCCGAGCTAGCGCTGAATGCAGAGCGCTGTTTATTTTTAGCCCCGCGGTTCAGGCGGGTTCAGGAATTTGGTCAACAAAGTTGCTGGCACCTCGGAGCGGCGGGATCCACCACTAGACCGGCCAGGCCCTAAGAATGCGCGGAGAGAGGACGCGGGGCGCGGGAGGACAAGGGTGGGGGGATGTGGGTGCGGGCCAACGGGCTGCCAGGCCCCCCAGAGCACTAGGAATCTCGGGCCCCAGGTACCCACAGATCAGTTCTGGCTGTGGGGCGGGACTGAGGGCTTCTTGCTGGACCGGGAGTGGGATTATGGTGACAGAAGTGGGAAGCTCAGGATTTCTACCCGCAAGGTTTTAGCCCTGCTAGGAGGAGCCTTCGGTACACAGAACTCCGGAGGGCTACGTGCCAGCACTGGGTGCATTGGGAAAAAGGAAGGAAGGTGATGGTGGGGCAGGGGGACTGTCCCTATCGAGGAGGGTGATGGAAGGGGAACACAATAATCAGCGCTGTGAGACGACCCAAAGCTGGTCCTTTTTCTCTAAATTCTTTATACTGGTACTATATGACTTTGACGATTTTTTTTAAATGTCGAGGGCGGCGCCTGTGGCTCAGTGGGTAGGGCGTCAGCTTCATATACCGAGGGTGGCAGGTTCGAACCAGGCCCAGTCAGCTAAAATAGCAATGACAACTGCAACAAAAATAAGCTGGGCGTTGTGGGGGGTGCCTGTAGTCCCAGCTACTCAGGAGGTTGAGGCAAAAGAATCGCTTAAGCCCAAGAGTTTGAGGTTGCTGAGGTGCTGTGAGCTGTGACACTGCAGGACTCTACCTAGGGCGACAAAATGAGACTCTGTCTCCAAAAAAAAAAAAAAAAAAGTCTTAAGGGATGGTGTGTAGTAGCACCTGTAGTCCCAGCACTTTGGGAAACCAAATCAGGAGCAGCCCTTGAGCCTAGGAGTTTGAGGCTGCATGAGATGTGATCATGCCACTGCACTCCAGCCTGGCAGACAGAACCAAATCCCCTCTCTGAAAAAAAGTCTTGAATGTAACTACCTGTGCAGAGGGAAAAAAACAGGAATTCACCAGGCATAGCCTAGTCATGGTGCTGGGGGATTTATTCCTGCATCACTCCTTCTAAAAAAATGTATATTATTTTATATAATTAGGAGTGAACACCCTACTTCCTCAGATATCATGAGAACCCCTCGCCTCTTCCTCTATGCTCTCCCAGTGCTGGAGGTGGGCTGGCCTGGGGGTTTGGGGAGGGCAAGCCTCCCTCCATGGGGGTTTGGGGAGGGCAGGCCTCCCTCCGTGTAGGTGGGGCTTCTCTCCCCAGTCCTCACTTTGGCTGGACACAGCTCAGGACTCAGTGCTGGAGCCAGTTTTCTAGGCCAGTGGCCTTACAACCACCCTCTCAGTATCACCATGTCCATTCTGCAGGTGAGGAAATGGAGGCTTAAAAAATGATGAACTCAGCATGTGGCAGGGCCAAGGCCACATCTGGGGCTCAGATCACATGGGTTGCCAGACAGTCAGGGGTGTGGAGTTTCCCCACATAGCACCTGGTGTTCAGAGGGAGGCCCATGGATCAGAGGATGCTGCTGCACACCTGTCTGCCTGCATCCTGTAGCTCAGGCCAGAGACAGGGGCCAGGGGACCCTTCCTGAGCCCCAGAAGGCCCAGGGCCCTGACACTGCCCCTCCAAAGCTCAGCAGCATTTCTGGGCACCTTACTCTCATGGTTCCTAGGTGCACTGGAGAGTCATTGAAGAAAAAGGAGAGAGCGCTTGCAAGGGACTGCCCTACTACCTGCCTGCCCTCGAACTGTGGCTTCAATGCCAGGCCAAGTGGCCTGGGGAGAAGATTCAGTGGCAAGGCTGGGAGAATGCTGGGGAGTCTCATGGGAATGAAAGAGAAGCTTGACCATCGTAGTTGTCACAGCTCTTCCCAGCAGCCACAGCTCCTGACTTCAGCCTCAGGACACTGGTCCTATGGTCATCTTGGGCTGGGTGGCACAGAGCCCAGAACCCACAGGAAGCCCAAGCATCCGGCCTTGTCCTGAGAAGTACAAAAAGGTGGTAAGGCCTGACTGGCCCACCCCAAACTCTCCTGGTACTCAGGCACCACCAAGCCAGGACAGCCCCCCAGAATTTACCAGTGCAAGACCGTTCCCCTGGTTCCTGGAACAGCCAGTTCCATGCTGTCTGAGCATCCCCCCCCTTCTCACACTCCCCAAGCTGTCAACAGCCTGTCCTCACAGAATTCCACAGGTGCTGCCCATGTGGTTACTAAGGACACCCCACAAATCCTTGCTGAGCACCTACTCTAAGCCAGGCTGCCTGCCGAGGAGGGCACATTCTATCAAAGAGGCACCAGGGACTCCTTGTTGAGAAGCTCGCTGAAGGCTGGTGGCACAATATAGCACATCATCTCCACCATGGTTTGGGGGGAGGGGATTTGTACTGGGAATGTGGGCACAGGTGTCTTTGATCTCAACATTGGGAGGATTCAGAGGCTGGGGTGACTGGACAGCTAACTGATGGCACCACCAGGTATCTTCACACCCAGGCCTGGCAGATGGTGGCAGCTGTTGGCAGGAACAGCTACCTGTGATGTCTCTACATGGTTGCCTCTGCGGCTGATTGGGCTTCCTCACAGCATGACTGTTGGTTCCCAATGTGAGCACCCAAGAAAGTGAGGCGGATACGCATCAGAAGTTACCCTCACTGGGCTTCACCCCCTGAGCGGGGGCAGAGACAGCACCTGGTGTAGGTCAAGCCAAGGAAGAGCACATGGGCTGGGACACACTGCTGCATTTGTGGAAAATACAGCCTACCAGGGTAGACGGAAGTTAAGCCATAACAATAATAAAGAAATGATAGCATATTCATTTCCTACTGCTGTGTCGAATTACCAGGTGCTTAGTATATTAAAACAACACACATTGGTTGTCTCACAGTTTCTGTGGGTCAAGAGCCTGGGTAGGGCCTAGCTGGGGCCTTTGCTCAGGGCCTCCCAGGTGGCTGCAGCTTTTGGAAGTGACCCTTTGGTAGGAAGAGCTGCTTCTAAGTGCCATCAGGTTATCAGCAGAATTATTTCCCTGAATCTGTAGAACTGAGGGACTGGCCTCTTGCTGGCCCCACCCTGGGCCCCTTGCCATGTGGGGCCCCTTACACAGGCTCTGGCCCCTCAGGCCAGCAAAGAGAGGCTCTGGTGAGTCTCCTGTCATAGGGAGTACTAGTATAGGTTGAGTACTTATAAATAAGTACTTATTTACCTGTTACCTTTTGGACTGTTGGGCTGTCAGTGGGGAATAAATGGCAAGAAGTGTCACCATAGCATAAACACCAGGACATGGGGCCAGGAGGCCACCTTGGGGCCCATCCCCACTTAAGTCTGTGGCAGGTGAGAGGCTGGCTGGTGGGAAATCTTGCAAGAGGCCTGGTGCCCTGCAGGGCAGCTGAGTCCAGGGAGGCTGCCTGATATGAGGGGGAAGTTGTGGTGTCCCTCCTGCCCACTCAACACTGCTCAGCGTGCTTTTCCTGAGGAGTTCCCTCTAGGCTAAAAGGTGCCCAGGGGATGGTCCCTGCATGGCCTGTGGCTCTGTCCAGAATGCAGCCCCTGGGTGGGGCTGTCTGTCTCAGCAGTAGTGCTGTCAGAGGTGCTCTGTGCTGGGCAGGAGCCACGTGTCAAGTCTGGATACATCACTTGTTTTGTTTTTTTTTTTTGGCCGGGGCCAGGTTTGAACCCACCACCTCCAGAATATGGGACTGGTGCCCTACTCCTTGAGTCACAGGCGCCACTCAATGTCACTTTTTTTTTTGGATGTGCCACTTTTGTCAGATTTATTTTGGCAGGAAAGTGGCCACTGAGCTTGAGCTGTGGGCCAGTGTTTGCTGGACAGAAGGTATCACAGGAACGGAAAACTTCCCTATCCTATGGGCAGAAGCTCTATGTATTCTGGGCAGCAGCCTCTGGGCCCAGGGGGAGTCATGCAAAGCCACCTTTTCTCCCACCTCCTACCCTAGAGTTGGGCTGCCCTTAGCAGGGGCTTATTTGCATTTAAAAAGCAAAACCCAAACCAAAGCCCGGAACTTCACTCCACAGTGGTGCTGCTCTGCCCCTTCCTGGTCCTCATTCTCCCCTCCAGCACTTAGGGAGCACCTGCTGTATGTAGGCATTACTGAGGGTAGACACTCAGCTCTGAACTCGTCCAGGCCCTGCCCTCCTGGCGCTCCCATTCTGGGCACAAAGTGACGCATTAGTCATTAGTTGAAGAGGCAGGATGGAAGCAGGGCTCACACCAGGAAGGACTCTCCTTTCTGTTGCTTCCCAGCTCAGGGGTCCATGCATCCCACGGCTCACCCTCACCCCTCCCCAGCCAACACCCATTTCAGGCACCTAGGAGGGTGTGCCCTCCCAGGCCCATCCATCCTCCTCAGTGGCTCCCTGGCTTTGCCCTGGGGTCCCCTTCTGTGGCCATCACAGCTCCTGTCAGCTTGGAGCTTGGGACCCACCATGCTCTGCCAATGCTCTGAGGTTAAAGGGGTTGTGAAGGGCATCACACACCCCTGCCACCAGCCTCTGGCCAGCTGGTCCACTCTCCACACCCTCTGCTGTCCGTGTGCATGTGTGGTCTCAGCTCAGATCTCCCTCCTTGGGAGGCCTGGCAAGGTCCTGTCACCATGCTACCCATTCTTCTGTGAGGCACAAACCTCTGCCTGGCCTTGGGAGCCACACTATCTGCCACATGAGGGCAGCCCATGGGAGGGTGGAAGGGGCTCCATCCCCACCAAAGCTCTGTGTGGTCCCTGGTGTCTCCTGCCTTAGCTTAGCAGGAAGCCTGGGCTCAGGGACAGAGACATGGATAGACTGACTGTCCATGCCCATGTCCTGCCCTAAGAAGGAGGGCTGGGGGGCAGCCATGCTCTCTGGAAAGGCCTAAAGGAGCGGCCCCAGTCCTCCCTGGAACTTGTCACCCCCAGGTCTGGGCTGATGCCTGGGGCCAGCTCATCTCTGCCTGAGGGTCTATGCTGGCTCCAGATTGCCTTCTGTGGGCTCATGGTCACCACAGAAGTCAGGGATTGCTGTAGGGCAGTGGCTTTCTGGACCCTGAGTCAGTTTCCCTGGCACAGCAGTCCCTTGTCTGCTGCTTGTGCCCGGCTTGAAAAGCCTAGAGCAGGGTCCTCAAATTTTTTAAACAGGGGGCCAGTTCACTGTCCCTCAGACCATTGGTGGGCCGGACTTGCAGGCCCCAGGACGAGTAGGCTGCTAAATAGGACAGGCAGCAGCGGCAAAAACACCCAGTGGGCTGGATAAATGTCCTAGGCAGGCTGCATGTGGCCCGCGGGCTGTAGTTTGAGGATGCCTGGACCTGTGCACATGCTCGGCTCAGATGTCTGCAGGCACTGTGCCAGGCAGAGCCCAGGGCTGCTCGAGGTCCCCAGTGGGCAACAAGACATCATGGTGGCCTCCTGGAGGGTAGTGCCCAGGCTTCCTGAGGCTTCTTGCCAGGTGCTGCATTGGGGGGACAGAGGGGCCTGGGCCCAGGCTCCCATCACATGTTCCATGCCTCTGAGCAATGTCTGGGGCCTGGTGGGCTGTGTAGCTGGGGGCAGAGCTGTCTCCCTGGAAAGGGTGGGGCCAGAAAAGCAGACCTCTGTTCACTGCCCCCCCACCTACCATGGACACTTCAGATGCTATGTGCAGTGGAGTGGCTAAGGGTAGTTTACCCCTGGATGGGGCCAGCTGGTACCAAGCTTGCTTGGGAACCCTGTTTGCCATGCATGCTGCCAGTGGTATGGATGAGAGGCATGAGAATCTGCCCACCTCGAGTCTACCACTGCCCACTCTTAAAGCCTAGGTTCCCAGAGAGCCTGGCCTGATGTGCAGGCAGATGTCCCCTTATTTATTGTGGATGCCCCGAAGGGAGGCTGGGAGGTGAACAACTAGAGATGAGCTGGACCAAAAGGAGGGAGCCCTTTGTGGAGGTCCTGGCAGGGACATCTCAGGAGGCTGGGGGAGGAGATGAGAGGCGGAGTGCCTGCAAAGGACCAGTGGCCAGAGGGAGTGACGCCAGGGGCAGTCCTAAGCAGCTGGCCTCAGTTCTGGGACATCTGAGGCTGCAGCTGGCCTCAGTTCTGGGATGTCTGGGGCTGCAGGCTGCAGTCCCCTTGGTGAGCACAGGATTCAAGGCCCGTTGGCTCCTGGAAGGAGGGAGAAGAAGGTAGTAGGGCGGCAGGGTGGCCAGGGCAAGCTGCCAGCTCTTCCAGGGCCCACACCATGGTTGGTACAGAGAGGTGTCACAAGGTATCCAGGTCCACTAGGGGATGACTGAACCAGAACACAAGGCCTTAAAAACATCTGGTCCCAGATGTGCCCAGCCAGTGAGGGAACCGGCCCAGCAGAAGCAATCTGCTTCCCACCCACAGCCTGGCAGTGGGGTCACTCCAGGTATTGACTAAGGGTGGGGGGGGCTTTTCTTCCAGTCAGGTACAACTTCCAGAGTCCGTCACCTGCCTGAAGCTGGCTAGTGGGGTCACAGGCTGTGCTCAGGGCTTCAAGGCAATGAATAGGAGGATCATGGCAGAAATGACCACAAATATACGCATGGCCACAGCATCTGCCCCAGGCACCCCTCCTGTGGACCAGGAGCCCCTCCGGGGTGGAGGATGGGATCCCACACCCAAGCTGGCCAGGGCCTTTTGCCAGGGCGGGTGTCCTTCCTGCCTGGGTGTGGCTCAGGTCCCGGGACTTGCTTTGGCCAAGGGGACCCTTGAGGACATGGAGCGGGTAAAACCCAAACTGAACGAGTAACAAGCACTGAGTGGTGCTCCGGCCAGCACTGGCCCAGAACAGGCAGCAGGACATGGACTCACGCGGAGGAGCGACTCAGGCTGAGGCACATGCTGCCAGCGGGAGCCAGGCCTTGGCTGCTGGGGCCGGTTTGTTACTTGGCAGCACACAAGGAAAGACTGACACAAAGATAGAGGTGCTGGGAGGCCCTAGGAGGGGAGCCAGCCCACCTCGCCCAGGGGCCACCCCTCATTTCTCCAGAGGTGAAGGGGATGAAGAGGGCTACATACCTCTCCAGACCTTGCCAACTGACACAATCCTTAGCCAGGCCCTCCAGAAGTGGGCACCCCATGAGGGGAGCCAAGAGCCTGGACAAGCTGTCCCTTCCTTCAAGCTGGGCCACTTCCTTACCACAGCCCCAGCCTGTGGCATCCTTGTCCCCAGAGTGCACCCTCTCAGCCTTCTCCCACACAGGTCATACTGGCTCAGCCACAGGGAGAAGCAACTCGGACCCTCTAAACCATCTCAGGGAGGTGGGAAAGTGGGGCCCAATGCTTGTGCCCAGAGTGCTGTGCCTCCTGCCTGCTGTCTCTCTCCCATTTAGGTCCAGGGTCCACTGTGGTAGTCAGGACAGGCCAGTCAGACACAGGGCAGAACCTTTATTGCTGAACACAAAAAGCCTGCTGGGGAAGCCTGGCTAGAGCCTCTTTCCCAGGGCAGAAGTCTTGGGTGGACAGGGCTGAGGGGGGATGTGCCACCTGCCAGCTGCCATACCCACAGTGGGGGCAAGCCCAGGGGGTGAGCGCAAGGGTCCAGGGGTGAGGAGGATGGGGTGAAGGGGGTGACTGGACAGCAGTCCAGCCCAAGGGGGTAGGCAAGGGCCTGGGCACATACTGATCAAAGGGCTGAGAGCCAGGTGGGCACAGCAGTGCCCCTGTGGCCCCAGTTGGGCTAGGTGGCGGTGGTCCCTCCTTCCTCTCCAGGGACGAGAATCTGAGGTAGGTGTGGGCTGGTCCCCAGGCCCTCACAGACGTGGTTTGATGTGCAGAGGCTTCCCTGTGCAGAGAGGACAAAAGTCAGGTGCTGGGTGACCCCAGCCCAGCAGAGCCTCCCCACCATAAAGCTCTGGTCTGCGGCTCAGGATGGGGAGATTGTCAGCCCCATCCTGAGCACAGGCTTGCACAGCAGGGCTTCAAAGATGTCAGGGAGAGCAGCTTCTTTTGAGACAGAATCTCACTCTGTTGCCCTTGGTAGAGTGCCATTATGTCATAGCTCATAGCAACCTCAGACTCTTGGGCTCAAGAGACCCTCTTGCCTCAGTTTTTCATTTTAGTAGACATAGGGTCTCAGTCTTGCTCAGGCTGGTCTCAAATTTGTGAGCTCAAGTGATCTACCCACCTCAACCTCCCAGAGTTTTAGGATTACAGGAGTGACCCATCATGCCCAGCTGGGGAGGGCAGCTTCTAACAGGCTGCTGGCCTCTGGCCTCTGGCCTCTGTGCCCACCTAGCCATTGTAGGCATGGATCATGGGATAGAGGGGCAGGGGGCTGAGTCCAGGACCTTCCAAGGCGTGGGCAGCAGCTGGGTGGGCTGGGGGCAGGGTCCCTGGTGGGAACCACAACAGTGGGCAGCTGAGCCATGGACACAGGTGTGCGCAGGCATGTGCTGCACACTCACACCTGGGAGCCAGGCTGACACACACACACACACAAAGAGGATGAGCAGTACCATGCTGCCCCTTCAAAGTGGAGAGCTGGGATGTGTGTGAGCAGCTGGGCTGTGGGGGTGGGAGCAGAGCAGAGACCCCCACGTAGGGAGAGGCTGGCAGGGTGTGGAAGCAGGGGTGAGAGGCAGAGGGTCATGTCCTGGGGCTCCTGTCTGGTGAGCACACACTCACTGGTACCAGAAACTCATACTGTGCTCATGAATTCACACCCCCCCTCACAGGCCCCCCACTGACTACACAATACCTTTGCATGGCTGCCCATAGCCTGGCACCATCCATGTGTCCCCTCCAAGCCCACATCTCCTAAAGTATCCCCTCTTTAGGGCTGCTGACATCACTCACTCATGCCAGCGGGAGGCCCAGGCCTATGGACTACACTGGCCTCTGTCCCACCAGCCCCCTCCTGCTGTGGCCATTTCAGCAGGTACAGTCAAGTTTCTGGTCCAGAGGCTGAGTGGCCCACCTCAACCTGACCCTCTAGCTCCCGTCTTGGCTGGGCCTCTGGAGCCCTTCCTGGGCATTACCTCCCCCAAGCCCCTGCACACAGGCCCCTCAGCACCCTGCCCATCCCTGGGGCCCTAGAATTGGCTCCCATGTTCCTGATCTTTGAAAGAAAAGAGGTAGGAGGTGGCTGCCTCAGACCCCACCTGCTTTGTCCACCCCAGTGAGGTCCTGACGGAGGGAGCTGGTGCCCCACCCCAGAAGTAGGGGTCTGGCCACAGCTTTACACCCAGAAGCGGAGGCTGTGAGTAGGCAGGCGGCGGCCCCTCCACAGCGGGCATCTGAGCATACTCAGCGGGGCTGTTAGAGGAGGCTGCAGCAGCATCTCCCATTAACGTTACGACCGTGAAATATGACAATAAAATGATAGCCGTATGGTCGCGAATGCGCAGCCTGCCGAGCTGCGTGGGGTTTATCGTCACTCAAACGCGCGGAGAGCTGTAAAATGTTTACAGAAAGGTTCGTTTGCAGCCATAAAATCCTCTTTTCTCTCCTAAACAAGGCTGAGTGGAGCCATTTACCAAGCCCTAAATGTTCATCAGGGGAGAGGGAACATCTGTTCTCTCCAGGAGTGTGCAGTGATCTTCCAGAACAAATTAACAGAAATGGGTGCTTTCTAATTAAATCAGCCCTCGTCTGTGGGGGCTGCTTGGGCAGCCACTGCCAGGCTTGGACCTCAGCTGGCCCTGCCCCATGGGCCCCTGGACCCGAGGTGTGCATTTGAAAAGCCCCTGTGCCCAAGCTGGGCTGGGCTGCCTACCTGAGTCCTTAGTTGGGGGTCTCCTTGGGGTCCGGACCCTGGGCTGGCCTCCTGGGCTTGGTGAGGACTGCAGGGAGATGAAGGCAGGCAGCTTGCTGAGGCTACTAGAGCCTGTCACCGTTGTCACAGCAGAGGCGGCCTCTTCCTGGAGAGATGGCTCCTCCTGGTCCGAGGAGGAGGGGGGCGAGGAGGGGGAGGGGGATGAGGGACAGGGGAAGGAAGGGGATGCCTTTGATGATACAGGAGAGGTTGAGACTGATGCTGACACCCCTGGGGAGGAAGGGTGGGGGGAGCTGGGCGCTTGTCTGGTGGGCCGTGTTCCTGAGGGCTTCCTGCAGGGAAGGAGGGGCAGAGTGGAGGAAGTGGGTCGACCAGTGAGTAGGCCCCTCCCTGCCACATTCCCCCCCAGGGCCAATGGGTATTGCCATCTGGGGTGAAACCTGAGGCTCCAGGTCCAAGCCCAGCCCTTGGCCCAGGGATGGGCTGGTTATAGGCCTTCTATCTGAGGAGCTATGGTCTCAAGGGCCCTGAGCCCCACCTGTACCTCCTAGGGCCTCAGCTTCTTCTGCATGGGGCTCCACAGCCCATGCAGCAGGTGGGCCGTCATGGGAAGCCAAGCCTCTCCAAGGGGCCGGGCTGCTTCCCCTATCCTAGAGAGGGGATTTCCGTCTCTGAGAAGCCCCTGTCTTCCTCTGGGAATGCCTCTGGCCCTATCTAACTTTGGGGACCCTCCCTAGAGATCACCTGATCCTCAGCCTTAGATCCAGGCCAAAGAGCTGGGGTAAGGGATCCTCCCTAGAGGATCCTGAATGTCCCCCAAGGCTAGGAGGGTCCACCCCCAGGCTCACACACATAATACCCACTGCCCCATCACCTGGGCCCATGGCTGCCCGAGGCCCTGCTCCTGGTGGGGGTGTCACTGGGCTCCAGGGTGGAGGGTACAGCTGCGCGCCGGCTGTTGCGTTTCTGGTTGCGGTGGAGCAGCTGACACTGGGCCCCGCGGGGACACGTGCCCCTGCGGGCGAAGTCGGGGCACAGCAATGTGTGCTTTTTCTTGCACTGGGGAGAGAAGAGTGTGGTGGGATGGTGGGGTAGCTGGGTGGAAACTCCTGTTGGAAGGCTCAGGCCAGAGCAGTTTTACCAGGGCTCCCACCCCTTACTCCCCCATGAGGTGCCTTCAGTGATCCACGGTCCTGGGCATAGACTGAGGGAAGGGACTGGATCAGCCCAGGCATTCCCAGAGCCTGTGGCTAGGTCACTGTTTAGGGCTCTGCCTGTCCACTGCTTCTGCCAGGCCCTGGCTGCCTGTTCTGGTAGATGTGGAGGGAGTCCTGGGGGAGGCTGGCATAGCTTGAGGCCTAGGGGGTGGCTTGCAGGCTTTGAGCTGGGCTGGGGGATGGGGCAGGTCGGCCAAGGCCAGGCCACATTGGGCCAGGGCTGGGCTGGCCACCGGATCCACAGCACCTGTCATGGCGCTAATTATACCCAAGGGTAGGGGGCAGCGCCAGCCGGCAGGTGCTCTGGGCAACGATGCACGCTCAGCTCTGCCCACTTGGCCCACAGGGAAACACAAAGCCTCTACCCAAGGACCCAATAGCCCAGGCTGGACTCAGAGAGGCCCAGGGAACAGGGTTGGGTGCTACCCTTCTCAGTCCTCCCTACCCCTCCTGGGCTCCCCTCCCACCCTCCCCTGCTACCCCTTGCAGCTGGCTCAAGGGGGCGACTTGGAGAGGGGAGGCACGTCAGCTGCATGGGGCACTAATCACAGGACCAGGCGGCCCCAGGGCCAGCCTAGACAAATTCACTGCCAAACCCACCAAGGGTCAAATTCAAAACTAGCTGCGGTGCCAGAACAGCTCCTATGCTACCTGCATGTGGGGCATGGACTAGCACAACCCCATGGAAATACACGTCCAATAGCCTTAAAACCACTTCCTCCCAGGCCCCATAACCTGCCTGCCAGGAATCCATTTTCAGTCTGGGGTCCCATGCCTGCTCCCAGCATCAGGACTGGGCCTGGTCGGAGGACCTCTCTGGAGTACAAGTTGATCCTCGTCAGCTTGTGGGGCCAGCTGCACTGTGGGAGCAGCTGTCCCTCAGAGCCCTAAACACCACTCCCTACTCTGGTTCCCAAGCCAGCACTGCTAAAGGGCAGTGCTCCTTCCTTTCCTCCTTCCTTCCATGTGGAGCAGAGTTCTTTCTGCAATGGGCCTGGTCTGTGGCACAGGTACTTGAACCCCTGGGGCCCGTCCTTCAGGCGCCTGCAGCTGGGACAGACACAGTGGGCTGACAGCAAAGCCAAGCTGTAGGTGCTTCAGGGACCCATAGGGTGAGGTCTCCTGGAGACCAAGGGTAGTTTGGGTAGGTAGAGGAAGCAAGAGACACATGGCCAGACCCCTGCCAGACAAGAAGAGAACCACTGCCAGCAGGTGTATGCACGGGGCCCTAAGAGCAAGTGGGCGCCTGAGGGCTCAGGTCACACAAGGGCAGGACTGCAGGTACTGCCATGTGGCTCAGATCCACTAACAGCCCAAGACAAGAGTGGATACAGGCTCAGCCTGCTCGCCTCAGTTAGGGTGCTGGCCACATATACGGGGGTTGATGGGTTCAAACCCAGCCCGGGCCTGCTAAACAATAATGACAACTACAACAACGAAAAAATAGCCGGGCGCCTGTAGTCCCAGCTACTCGGGAGGCTGAGGTAAGAGAATAGCTTAAGCCCAAGAGATTGAGGTTGCTGTGAGCTGTGACACTACGACACTCTACCGAGGGCATATGAAATTCTGTCTCGAAAAAAAAAAAAAAGAGTGGATACAGTGCCCTTGGATGAGAGATGGTCAGAGGACAGCCTGGACCTGGGCTGATCACACAGCACTCACTAAGAGCCTGAAATGCAGCTGACATCAAGTGGGGGACTCTGCAGGTGTACATCACCACTTAGTAGGAGAAAGGGAGCACAAAAAATTGAATTTCTAATTTTTCCTTGATTACATGTTGAAATTGTTTCACTTGTTTTGTTTTTTAATTTATTTTTTACTTTTCTTTCTTTTTTTGAGACACAGTCTCACTTTGTCATCCCTGGTAGAGTGCCGTGCCATCATAGCTCACAGCAACCTCAAATTCTTGGGCTCAGGCAATTCTCTTATCTCAGCCTCCTCAGTAGCTGGGACTACAGGCGCCCACCACAATGCCCGGCTATTTGTAGGGGTTTTGCTCTTGCTCAGGCTGGTCTCAAACCTGGGAGCTCAGGCAATCCGCCTGCCTCAGCCTCCCAAGTGCTGGCTGGGATCATAGGTGTGAGCCACCACGCCCGGCCTATTTTTTACTTTTTAAAGGTGGCTATTAGAAACTCTGAAGTCACACGTGGGGCTCATGTGTGTGTCTACTCAACAGGGCTAGTCTGAACTAACCTTCTTCTTGAAAGCAACACCAAATCTAACATCAAATGTAAATTTTCTAAAATCATCCAAGAGTTATGAAGAAAGTGAAATAAATGACGGAAAGGATATACTAGGAAGGACATGGATATAAGGCAAATCTCAAATTTTAAAGGACTGAGGTGTTCATCTCTTTATGTCATGCGCATTTTGCCTTCAACATTCACTGATGAAAATCCAAATCAGCCAAACAAAACCCCCCAAAAAACACATCAACGTTGGTGGAATGTAGCTAAAGTGGTACTTAGAGAGAAACATGTAACTGTAGATGCTTTTTCGTTTTAAGAGGCAGGGTCTTGGTTGCCCAAGATGGAGCACAGTGGCATCATCACAGCTCGGCAGCACACTGTAGCCTCAAACTCCTGTGCTTAAGCGGTCTTCCCACCTTAGCCTCTCAAGTACCTGGGACTAGCAGGCATGCACCACCATGCCTGGATTTTTGACACTTTTTTTCCCCCCAGAAACAGGGTCTTTCTATGTTGCCCAGACTAGTCTTAACTCCTGGCCTCGAGAAATCTTCCTCCTCAGGCTCCCAGAGTGATTTTCTAATGTTAAACTCAAAGAAATCATGAAAATTTCTTCAATTTAGCAAAAATCCTAAGTCTACACATTCAAGTAGTTGAGTAAACCCCAAACAGGACAGACCAAAGAAATCTACACATGAATACATCACAGTCAAACTTGCAAAAGTTAAAGACAAAGAAATAATGCTCAAAGCAGCTAGAGGGAAATTTTACCTAAAGGAGAAACATCTGAAGGACAGTGGGCTTCTTACCAGACACCATGGAGGACAGAAAGAAGTGGCATATTTTTCAAGCTGAAAGGAAAGAACCATCAATCTGGAATCCTGTATTTAGGAAACACCCTTGAAGAATAAAGGTGAAAGAAATCGAGACATCCTCAGATGAAGGAAAACTAAAAGAATCTGTCACCAGCAGACCCACCCGAAAAAGTGGTTAAAGGAAGTTATCTAAACAGAAAGGAAATAATAAAAGAAAAACCCTTGGGCGGCACCTGTGGCTCTGTGAGCAGCGCACCGGCCCCATATACTGAGGGTGGTGGGTTTAAACCCAGCCCCAGCCAAACTGCAACAAGAAAACAGCTGGGCGTTGTGGCAGGCGCCTGTTGTCCCAGTTACTCAGGAGGCTGAGGCAAGAGAATCACCTAAGCCCAAGAGCTGGAGGTTGCTGTGAGCTGTGATGCCACAGCACTCTACTGAGGGTGA
>NW_003852640.1:1367331-1427892 GCF_000181295.1 Otolemur garnettii | reverse complement strand
AAATACTTCCATCAAACTGGTCAACACAGCCTTCATGTCATTTTCTCAGTTATTGCTTTAAAACGTTCACATTCTACTCTTAGAAAGATTCACCTGTAAGATGTACCCCTATAAGATAAACCTCAGAAGTGATCCCTCCAAACCCCCTCCCTCCACCCATTCCCTCCTCCCTTCTCCCTTCCCCCTCCCCATATTCTTAGGCTATTTGGTTATAGCTTTCATATAAAATTTATTAGACATTTATAGAACACTTTGCCCAACGATGGTGGAATATACATTATTTCCAAGGACCCATGGAACAAATCCCAAGATAGACTAAATCCTCAGCCATAACACAAACCTTAAGAAACTTAAAAGAATTGGCCTTTTTGAAAGACTTGGGGCTCTGCGCCTGTGGCTCAAGTGGCTAAGGCGCCAGCAACATATACCTAAGGTGGCAGGTTTGAATCCAGCCCGGCCCACCAAACAACAATGACGGCTGCAACCAAAAAATAGCCAGGCGTTGTGGTGGGTGCCTGTGGTCCCAGCTACTTGAGAGGCTGAGGCAAGACACTCGCTTGAGCCCACGAGTTGGAGGTTGCTGTGAGCTGTGATGCCACAACACTCTACCCAAGGGGACAACTTGAGGCTCTGTCTCAAAAAAAAAAAGACTTGGGTGCAGTGGCTCTCGCCTATAATCCTAGCACTCTGGGAGACCAATACAGGCAGATTGCCTGAGCTCACAGGTTCAAGACCAGCCTGAGCAAGAGCAAGACCTTGTCTCTAAAAATAGTCAGGTGTTGTGGCAGGTGCCTATAGTCCCAGCTACTTGTGAGGCTGAGGAAAGAAAATTGCTTGAGCCCAAGAGTTTGAGGTTGCCGTGAGCTACAATGCCACAGCACTCTACCAAGGGAGACTAAGTGAGACTCTGTCTCAAAAAAAAAAAAAAAGAAAGAAAGAAAGAAAGAAAGAAACCTAGAGGAATTAAAAACATGGAGAGTGTATCTTCACCATGATGGGATCAAACTAGAAATCAATGATAGAAGGATAACAGGAAAATCTCTAGACATCTGGAAACTAAGCAATACACTTCTAAATAATCCATAGGTAAAACAGAAAGTCTTAAGGGAAATTAAAAATCAGAACTGAATGAAAACATGACAGCTCAAAATTTGTGGGATACAACTAACTAAACTCATACATTAGAAAAAAAGAAAAATTTCAAATCAATAATCTAAGCTCCCACTTCAAGAACCCAGAGGGGAGATTAAAAAAGAACAAAATAAATCCAAAGCAAGCAGAAAGAAAGAAAGAAAAAGAGAAAGCAATAAAATTGAAAATTTAAAAAAAGCTGGGGGCAGTGGCTCATGCCTGTAATCCCAGCACTCTGGGCAGTTGAGGTGGGAAGATTGCTTGCGCTCAGGAGTTTGAGACTTATCTGAGCAAGAATGAGACCCCCATTTCCACGCACACACACACACACACAAAAAAAAAAAAAAAACCAGCCAGGCATTGTGGTAGGCACTTGTCATCCCAGCTACTGGGAAGTTTGAGGCAGGAGGATCATGTGAGCACAGGAGTCTGAGGTTGCTGTGAGCTACCACGAGGCTGTGGCACTCTACTTGGGGCACAGAGTGTGACTCTGTCTCAACAACAACAACAAAGAAAACATAAACAATACAATCAACAAACCTCTAGCAGAAGTAACAATAAATAAAAACAAAATTCACAAATTTTCAAGACCAGGAATACAATTTCTAATATTACTATAGACCCTGACCCTACAGACATCACAAGGTAATTAGGAAATACTTCAAACAATTCTACACACATAAATTTGACAACTTAGATGAAATAGACCAATTCCTACAAATACACAATTCACCAAAAGTGAAGAATAGAAAATCTGACTAGACCTAGAAGTTAAATCAGTAATAAAAACCCTCCTTAGAAAAAAAGGTCCAAGACTAGATGGCTTTACTGGTGAATTCTGCTAAAGCATTTAAAGAAGAATTAATACTAATTCTTCTCAAACTCTTCCAAACAATTGAAGCAAAGGAAACATTTCCTAACTCAATATATGAGGCAAGGAACACCTTGGCACCAAAATCAGAGAAAAGGGAACTTTATGAATACAGATGTAAAAATCCTTAACAAAATACTAGAAAAACAAATTCAGCAGCATATTAAAAGGACTATACACCACAACCAAATTGAATTTATTCCCAGAATGCAAGGATGGTTTAACATAAAAAAATCAATCAATGCAACTGATTGTGATTGACTGTGATTCAATGTGGTCAATGTCATTAGTTCATCACCTTAACAGAACAAAGGGGTAAAACGACAAGATCATCTCAATTAGTGTAGAAAAAAATTTAACAAAATTCAATACCCTTTCATGATAAAATCCCCCAGTTAACCAGAGATAGAAAGGAATTCAATATGATAAACACCACACATGAAAAGCCCACAGTTACCACTATATTCAAAGATGAAAAATGAAAACATGTCCCTCTAAGGAACAAGACAAGGGTGCCACTGTTGCCACTTCCGTTCAACACAGTAGTGGAAATTCTACTCAGAGCAATTAATTATGCAAGAAAAAGAAATAAAAGGCATCTAAATCAGAAAGGAAGCAGTAGAACTGTCTGCAGATGGCATGATCTCACATGCAGAAAACCCTAAAGAAGCCACAAAAACTCTGTTAGGGTTGATACACGAATTAAACAAGTGTGGAGAGGATGTGGAGAAACTAGAACCCTAAGCCCTGCTGGTAGGAACACAAAATGATACAGCCACTGTGGAAAACAATCTGGCTATTCCTCAAAAAACGAAATATAGAATTACCACATAATCCGGCAATTCCACTTCTACACATATACCCAAAGGAAGTGAAAGAGAGGACTTTTGAAAAGATGCTTGGGAGTCAGCATTCTCTACAGTGTTATTCACAGTAGCTGAAAGGCAGAAACACCCATTTATCCATCGACCAATGAATTAACAGAATGTCAGGTATGCACACAGTGGTGTGTCATCCAGCCATAAAAACGGAGTCAACTCTGACACACGCTACAGTATGGTCAACCCTGACAATGCTGCGCTAAATGAGAGAACCAGACACAAAGGACAGACACTGTACGGTTTCACAGACACAAACTGGACAGGACAGGCAAATCCACTGAGATAAGTAGATTGTGACTGCTAGGGAGGGGGAAATGGAGGTCACTGTTGGGGTCACAGTGTTTCTGTTAGGGGTGATAAAGTTTTAGGAAAACATAGTGGTGATGGTTGCACAATACTGTGAATGTATCTAATGCTACTTAAAAATGGTTAAAACGGAAAATTCTGTGTTATATGTATTTTAACTATAATTAAAACAAGTTAATAATGTAGTACAACAAACCCACTGAGCTGTACATCTGCATGGGTGACTCTGAAGCTGAGACAAAAAAGACCGACAAACACACACAGTACCCCATGTCACCATGCCAGGCAGATGCAAACCAGCCAGTAAGGTGTCCCTCCACACGCACCAGGTCACCATAGCCAAAAGACACACCGGCAGGTCTGGTGAGGATGTAAACAAAACAAAACCTTCATTTACTTCTGGGGGGGAAGTAAAATAGTGAAGCGATTTTAGAAAAGTCGTTAAACCAGAGTTACCTCTGTCCCAGGATTTCCACTCCTAGGTATGTACCCAAAAGGAAAAAAACTGAGTCCACGCAGAGACCTGCATGCAGATGCTAACACTATTCAGGCTGCCACATGCTGCGGCGTGCACAGGTCTCGCAGATATAGAGCATGCCAAAGAAGCCAAAAGACAGACACTGAGGACTGTGCTGTACAGGTCCATCTCCATGGAATGCCCAGAGCAGAAACTCACAAGATGGAAAGGAGAGGTGGGAGGACGGGGGGCTGGGCTGACTACAAAGAGTTGAGGGGATTTGGGGGTGATGGGAATGTTCTAAAACTAGGTTGCAAGGTTGTTCAATGTTGTAAATTTACTAAAACCCAATGACTCACACACCTACAGTGGGTGAACTTTATGGTACGTAAATCGTGCCTCAATAAAGCTGTTTGTTTTTTTTCTCTCTTTCTTGTTATTTCTTTTTTTGGAGACAGAGTCTCACTTCGTCACCCTGGGTAGTGTGCCATGGCATTATAGCTCACAGCAACCTCAAACTCTTGGGCTCAAGCAATTCTCTCGCCTCAGCCTCCCAAGTAGCTGGGACTACAGGTGTACATCACAAAGCCCAGCTGTTTTTAAAGACAAAGTCTCACTGGGGCTCAGGCTGGTCTTGACTATGAGCTCAGGCAATCCACTGCCTGGGCCTCCCAGAGTGCTAGGATTACAGGTATGAGCCACCACGCCTGGCCCCTCTTGTTTGTTTTTTTGAGACAGTGTCTCACTCTGTCACCCGTGCTAGAATGCAGTGGTGTCATCACAGCTCACTGCAGCCTCTAACTCCTGGGGTCAAGTGATCCTCCTGCCTCCCAAAGTGCTAGCAGTTTGGGCATAAGCCATGACCTCTGGAGAGTTTCTTTTGTTTTAAGTGGCATCATAAGGCCCAGGGCTAGGACGCACATAAAGAAGCATTAAGTGAGGTCATGTCCTATGCTCACGAAACATTCAGATGGTTAATGGCTTATGCCATTAACTTCCTCTCTAAAAATAGCTGGGCTTTGTGGCGCACACCTGTAGTCCCAGCTACTTGGGAGGGTAACACTTAGGGAGCTTTCCCCACAGACTACAAATTTCCACACTGACCCTTTTAATCACCACCATTCACCTCTGAGGTAAGTAGCAACACTATCTCAATTTTACATAAAAGGCAACTGAGGCCCAGAGAATGAAGTCACTTGTGCAGGGTCACAGCTGCATGTGGACAGGGGTCCATCCCCAAACCCCCAGCTGCCACTTATGCCAGCAGCGGATGTAGAACACACTCTGTGACCACAAGTGAGGACGTGTCCCACATGAAACCCCCCAGAGCACAACACAGAAGGACTCAAGTAAGGGATGAAGGGTTTAGCCTATGGGCGGGGTGGCGGGGTGGGGGAGAGATGGGAAGACGCTGTTCATGACCAAAATGAAGAAAGGTGGTGTCCAGAGGACACAGGAGCTCCCATCAGCCACAGGGGAAAGCAGGGGCAGAAGGAACCACTGCAAGAGGGAATCCCTGCTGACTTGGCTCATGCTGAGATGAAACCTTACACTCAGGCCGCCTTTCAGGCAGCACCCTATGTGGGGACAGGGTGGGCCAGCTGGGAAGGGGGACAGACCACTGAGTGGTCAGCAGAGGCCCCCACGCAGGGGCTGCAAACACAGAGGGCCAGGCTACAGCAGTCAGAATGGGCACATCGGGTAGCTGCTACCCCGCGTATGCACACATGCAAGGGACTGGCAACAGCGACACTCAGTTGCCATAAGCACACGCTGTGCCCAGCGCCTGACTTTTTTTTTTCTTTTGAGACAGTCTCAAGCTGTTGCCCTAGGTAGAGTGCTGCTGGCATCACAACTCACAGCAACCTCAAACTCTTGGGCTCAAGCTATTCTCTTGCCTCAGCCTCCCAAGTAGCTGGGACTACAGGCACCCACCATAAAACCTGTTTTTTGTTTTGTTTTGTTTTTTGCCATTGTTGTTTTAGTGGGCCTGGGGCCAGGTTCAAACCCACCAGCCTTGGTGTATGTGGCCTGCACCCTACCTACTGAGTTATGGGCACTGCCCACCTGACTTTTTTTTTTGAGACAGAGTCTTTGTCACCCTCAGTAGAGTACCATAGCATCACAACTCACAGCAACCTCAAACTCTTGGGCTCAACTTGCCTCAGCTTCCCAAGTAGCTGGGACTATAGGTACCTACCACAACACCCGGCTATTTTCAGAGACAGGGTCTTGCTCTTGCTCAGGCTAGTCTTGAATCTTGAACTTAGGCAATCTACCTGCCTCAGCCTCCCAGAATGCTAGGATTATAGGCATGAGTCACCATGCCTGGTCAGCCCCTGACTTTTTTTTTTGAGACAGAGCCTCAAGCTGTCCCCCTAGGTAGAGTGCTATGGCATCACAGCTCACAGCAACCTCCAACTCCTGGGCTCAAGCGATTCTCTTGCTTCTGCCTCCCAAGTAGCTGGGACCACAGGCGCCCGCCACAACGCCCGGCTATTTTTTGGTTGCAGCCGTCATTGTTATTTGGCAGGCCCAGGCTGGATTCGAACTTGCCACCTTAGGTGTATGTGGCTGGCACCTTAGCCACTTGAGCCACAGATGCTGAGCGCTCCTGACTTTTAAATAGGTCCACAAGAAACCAGGCCTCCCTGGGGGACAGGCTGCCTCAGAGCTGAGAGGAAGTACCCAAAAAATGTTGGAGTGTATCACAAGGAACAGGAATAGCTAGAAGGGCCTCCTGCTGGCTACATATGGGGGCAACGTAAGCATTCAGTTAAAGGATGGTGACAATGGGCTGTGTCCCAGTGAAGGACATGGCACCCAGGCATGCACTGCAGCACACACAGGGAGCAGACCCATGGGGAAAGCCTGCTCACAAAGGCCATGATGGAGTCACAGTGGGCAGATGAGAAGTGTCAGTGGCTCTCAGGACTCATGGGCAAAGGTGGGTTTTCTGGAATCTCAAAGAGTCTCCCCATAAAACACGTGGCACCCAGGAAGAGACCAAGGGAGGAGTTGAGCCAACATCAGCTTTGGAGAACAGGCAAGATCGCTGTTAGCAGCAAGACAAGGAAGAAGATCACAGTGCCAGACTGAGACACTCTACTCACTTGTGAGGGAGGACACAGCAGCTCCCCTCCCACCCCCCCACCAGGCAAAGGCATCCCACAAACAACAGGTCTGTATACCTGAGTTTATCCTGGAGCCCAAGAGGCACAGAAGGGCTGCTCCCAAGGTGGACGGCCTGGCTGAGGCGGAAGGCTCACCTCTGAGCCTCAAGCCTCCAGCAACCCCATAGCCCCCCAAAAGGGGAAACAGTGGAGACTGAGTCCCAGCCTAAACTATTCACCAAGAAAGGGAGCGTGCCTCTTTAACAAGCCCTCGCTTTATGAAGCAAGGTTAACAATTTCACTTGATTCAGTGGAATATTATAAACTCTCCGGGGCCCATTTGAAGACTTCTACTTCAGGCGCAAGGTGACGACTCAGCACTTTTTATATTATTTAGAGAATAAAATTAACCCTCACAGGCCCAGGCTGCTGCCTCTCCTCCCTCTGGATCTGGCCGGCTCAGCGCTTTCCCATATATAATTACAAGCTGCTATCCATCACAGGAGCGTGGTGCGGACACACCAAAGGCACGCAGTAAGCACTTCCACTAATAGAAGCAGCGCTTAAATATCACTCTGATATTTTCAATGCAATTGGAATATTTTACAATGACTGGCCATAGCCCCTGTGCCCACCCCCCACCAGGCCCCAGGGCACTAAGCCAACCTGCCCACCCCTTGGCCTAGTGGCAGGAGGAGCTGGGAGCTTCTTCCAGGCACCCACTGTCTCATGTCCTCTTTGGAAGTGGGTGTGGGCCACACCACTGGGGTGAACAGGCCCAGGGAGGGGACATGGTGAGGTACTGACCAGCTGTGGAGGACTGTGCTTGGGGAGGGCAGTCCCTCTAGACTGCAGGCCCTGGGGCAGGCCCAGCTGCACAAGGCTTCTGGGGAGACCTCTCCAGAGACCACACTCTCCCTTAGCCTCCTACAACACTCCTCAGCCACTGGCCCGGATGAGGCCCAGGAGCCTCCTCCAGGCTGAGGTAGGCAGCAACTGAGGGGAGAGGCAGAGGAAAACCCAGTCCCCAGCGAACCTGGGCCTGACCCCTTAGCCGGCTCCCCATGGGGCACTGGATGCCCAGCATTGAGCTCCAGCTGCAACTCATCCAGCCTCTGGGCTGCTGCCCAGGACACCCCACAGCTCTGCCCACAGACCCAGGCAGGTGGGAGTGCCCCACCCACCACCTGCCTTCCTGGAGAGGCTGCTGGCCCCACTCCTACCCTAGGCCCTGACCTCTGACACCCCCTTCACCCCACCCCCTCCTACCCAAGGCCTGACCTCTGACATCCTCTTCACCCCACCCTACTTCTGCAAGAGGCCTGACCTCCAATATCCCTATACCCCACCCAACTCCTGCATAAGGCTTGACCTCTGACATCCCTTCACTGTACCTCACTCCTGCGTAAGGCCTGACCTCTAACACCCCTTCACCCCACAGCCTCTCTCAGCACCAGCCTTTTGGGCTGCAAAGCTGAGCCCCCACCCCACCACGCAGGGCCTGGCCCTGCTGCACTGGTGGGACCTGGGTTGTCTAGCCTCGCTTTCCTGAGGTTCAGACTCCACCCTGCCCTGGTGCTGTGTGATCCTGGGCAAGTTATTGAACCTCTCCAAGACGTTTTTGAGGTGGACATGACGACTATGACCACCTCACACGGCACTGAGCAGTGCTTAAAAGGACAACTAGGTTGCAGGAAGTACCCAGCCCAGCACCACCGGCCCTGGCCCCTCACCTTCATGCCCAGGGGACAGTAGCCTTTGAGGAAGTCGCTGCAGACCTCGGCCTTCCGGGACACATAGACGTGGCTGTAGGGACAGTTGCTGTTGCTGCAGATCCCCTTCAGGAAGTAGGAGCACACGGGCATCTGGGGGGAGGGCAGGCGGTGAGGGCCAGCAGACCTACCCAGCTTTGCTCTGGCCCACCCACTGAGCACACCCCGGTATACAGGGAAAAATGTTAGTGATTAGCAGCTGCCAAGGCCCCATAGCCAGATGCCAGGAGATGGATTATGGCTGGAGACCCTGGGCCCAGCCCAAGGCATAAATGGACACAGGGTGCTGACCAGCAGGACTGAGGGGTGGGTGGGCTGCCTGCTCAGAGGTCGGAACGCAGTGATCAGCACACCTGCCCTCACTCTGCCCAGGTAAGGATTCAGGGCAGCTGGGCCAGGCTCAGGTGTGCTGCCCTAGCCCCTGAGTTTCTCTCCTGCCTAGCGTCCAGGGCTTAGGAGTGGGCAAGATGGCAGTCAGGGCCCTGCTACTAGCCTGAGGCCTAAGCTGCCCTCACAGTCCCTGGGTGGTGGGGACAGTGTCTGGGGGAGGTGCCTATAGGCCTAGACTGCCAGTAGAGGGCTCTGTAGCCCTGGACTGGAGGCTGGGGTGGCACAGCCTGGATGCGAGAGGCCCAGGGTGGGAAGGCCGAGGTGAGCCTGGCAGGAGACACAGAAGGGCAGGAGCCCTTCTGGGTTTGTTGTGTAGGGCTATGTGGCCCAGTAGCACTAACAGCCACTGGCCATGGTCACTGGGCTGGGACAGGGAGATATAACTTATCTCCTCCCAAGTGGGGGAAACTGAGTCCTGAGGGGAAGGCACTGGGCTGCAGCCACCCAAGAAGCAGGGGGCTCCTGATTTTGTTGGGAGCCAGCTCCCCTCCCTTTCATGTAAGCCAGCTGCCAGCTCCTTCCTGGGCCAGAATGGGGGCAGTGTCACTGTCCTGCCTCAGACTACAGCCCACATAGAGCCCTGGCCGTTCTCCAGGTCTGTCACCACCACAACCCCCCGCCCCCAGTCTGCCCACCTTATCCCCATCTACTTGAGGAGCCCTGGGCAGACTCAGAGGCTTTAAAATGTTGTCACTTTTCTGGGGTAAGGTGGGAGAGGGGTGAAGGCAGAGGACGCTATTTGAGGCCAAGGAGGAAGGAGAAAGGCCCTAGGTGAGTCCCAGAGCTGGGAGCAGGAAGGAGGGAGACAGGAAGAAACAAAGGGTGATTTAACAAGAAAGAGTTTATTTTTAATTGTCTTTTAACTGCAGCCACAGAGGGGAGAAGGGTTGGGGAGGGGAGAGGGGCTGGGGGCCCGTTTGGGGCTGGTGGTGGTGGGCTGTAGACAATTCCCTTAATGTGGTTTTTGATATAGAGCCCAAATTAGCTCTAATAAAAAGGGATAATAAAGCCAACTCTTACACCAAGCGCAGCCAGGAGGGGCTGCGAGCAGGCTGTTACCAAGAGGAAACTGCATTCTCATTTCAATTAACCTTGTTTGCACCCCGCCACGTCCACACAAATAACAATAACATTAATTCAGGGCACTGGTGCGGCGTCCACATTAGACAGCTTGGAATGCACACCGGCTTTGGAGCTGGGAGCTAATGAACCCGAAACTCGACGTGAATTTCCAAATTGCTCACAAAAGAGTTTCAGAGCTCTATTAGGGAGAAAAATGCTGATTCTTTTCAAGTCCCTCAAGGGGAAAAGCTGTGGGAGCAGCAGCAGCAGCAGCAGCTCCTCATGCCACCTCACCCCACTGCAGCCTCTCACACAGGCCCCTCCCTGACCCAGGTGCTGTGGCCACATCTGCGGGCTGGGCATTCCCATGGGCCAGCAGGTGGGCCTTGGGCATGGGACACTATGGGAGGGACTCCAGCTCCCAGGGTCCCCACATCCCAGCCAGCACTGACCCCTGACCTCAGAGCTATCACAGAAACCCTTGGGCCCTGGCAGCAGGCACCCTTGCCCTCCACAGGACTGCCTCCTCCCCCAGCTCTGCCCACTCACAGTGCTATCCTTGGGGACAGGGTGAGCCCTGCCGAGACTCTCCTCCTTCCTTCTCTCAGGAGACCCCTGCCTGGTACCCTCATACACAGCTCCCTTTGCCAATCCCTGTAAGGCCCTGGCCCCAGGCAGGTGGTGGGCATGGGAGGGAGCCTAGCATCACTGAGGAGAATGTAGCATGGCTGAGTGCTGCCGGGAGGACACGGAAGGGGACCCATGTGGCATGTGGTGCCATATGCTGCCTCCAGCTGGGGTAGAGGGTCAGAGGTAGTGCACCAGTTGCACATGCCAGGGCAGGGGTCTGTGGGACTCAAGCCCATGACAGTGGGGCACACTCACCTTCTCCTTGGACACATGGTGGGAAAAGGGGCAGGTCCCGTCTGTCTTCTTGCACGTGCCCCGCACAAACCTGGGGCACCAGGAGAAGAGGATTGAAGGGGGCTGGCGGGGACCCGAGGTGGCCCACACAGACCTACAGGTGCTCACCTGGTGCACACGGCCACCTTCTCAGGGTCATGGATGTAGGGGCAGAGCTCACCGCGGTTGCAGCGGCCAAAGCGGTTGTAGTACATGCAGTACTCTCTGCGCTGCTCCCTCCGCTGCCTGGCCTGCCGGATGATGGCCAGGCTGCGCTGCACGGCCCGGCTGGGGGCAGGGCAGAGGTGTGTGAGCCCAAGGGAGAGCAGGGACCCCACCCCAACTACCCCACCCAAAGGAAGTACCTGGCCAGGGAACGGCTACAGCTGCTTGGAGGGTCCAACCGGCCTGTGGGAGAGAGGCGCAGGTCACACCAGGCTGCAGCGGGCCACATTCCCTGCCCACCCCTCCCTCCAGGAAACTGCCCAGAGAGCCCACCCCCTGAGGGTGCTGCTGGGCCCTATATCTGGACCCTGTCAAGGGCAGACTCCCATGGGGCCCTCAGAGCCAGCACAGCCAGGAGGCCCATGGCAGGAACAGACTACTCAGACAGGAGCTCATGGGCTGCACAGCTATATGGATGCTGGCTGGACTGTGCGCCCCCTGCATTTGGGCGCACACCCTAATAGCCAGGCAGCCAGGACATGCTCTCAGGCTGAAGAGATGACTGGTCTGTGGACACCTGTCTAGGGTCCCTCCCCATCTGGCCACCTAGGAGGCTGCCATACACATGAAGAATACAGTGGCTGCAGGGGCACCTCCATCTTCCACAGCCCGGAGTGGGACCTGAAGGGTTGCTTAAGCCACATATGGTCTGACCTTATAAGAGCAAGAATGGCTTTTACATTTCTGAAGAGTAGCAAAACAAAAATAAAAGCTAAGTATGCATACAGAGTAGGTAGGAAACCTCCTGAAGCTCTGCTGGGCCCTGCCCATGTGGCCTGAAGCCTCAGGCCTTGTGCTAGCATGGGGGGGACAAGCCCAAGACCCCAGACCAGGCCTGGTGGATCCTACCAGCTGGTGGCTGTTATTTGAAATTTTGGAGGTACCTCATTAGACATTTCTCAAAACTCCAAGCATGACAACCACCTCAGACATTCTGAGATCACAGACAAAGGTCTAGGAGAAGGCAGGTGACAGGAGGGAGATGGGCACTGGGGCTGAACGTGGCTAGGCTGGTGAGAACCCTGGGACCCAAGGTGGGCCGGGGAGGAGGAGGTGGTGGTTAGGAAGGTAGGGGGCCACCTCCAGGAGGAGGTACAGTACAATTGTAGGGGGGTCACCCCCTGATGAGGACAGCCTTCCTGGCTCCTCAAGTGCACACATGACCCTTCCCAGACTATATCCAAGTTCCTATGGGCAACTGCTGAGATAGACAGGGCAAGGGGCAGAAGTGACATCACTCAGAAATTCTGGGGACCTGAGGTGGTAACAAAAACATTCTGGTTTAAAAAGGGATATTCCAAAGTCACCTGGACCCAAGTAGCTGGTCCCTCTGCTCCTTGGCCTCAGGAGTAGCCCCCCTCACACACCAGAGTAGCTCTACCAGAGACAGACCATGGCCCTCTCTCAGGGACCTGACCTTGCCAGGCCTGCCTAGACCCTATCCTACTCTTGGCCTCCTCAGCCTACAACCTCCTCCCTCCACTTCCAGCTCCCTGGGCTCAGCTGGGGTGAGGGCTTGCTAGCCATGCTGTTGGTCTCAGGAAACACTGAGTTGCAGAGGAGGGGAGGGACATTGGCCTGCTGGAGCCATGTGGGGCCCCCCCATGGCCATGGCTGCCTCCCACTATCAGTTTTGGTCTCAAATCTCTCTCTTTTTTTTTTTTAACTTTTTTTTTTTTTGAGACAGAGCTCAAGCTGTCCCCCTGGGTAGAGTGCTGTGGCATCACAGCTCACAGCAACCTCCAACTCCTGGGCTCAAGCGAGTCTCCTGCCTCCGCCTCCCAAGTAGCTGGGACCGCAGGCGCCTGCTACAATGCCTGGCTATTTTTTGGTTGCAGCCATCATTGTTGTTTGGTGGGCCTGGGCTGGATTCTAACCTGCCACCTTAGGTGTATGTGGCTGGCACCTTAGCTGCTTGAGCCACGGGCGCCAAGCCTCAGTCTCAAATCTCAAAAGGGTAGCTCCAGGGCTGGGAGGCAGGACCCTCAGTGGGAGAGAAGAGCTCTGTGACCAGGCAGCCCAGGCCAGTAGCTGTGGTATGAGCCAGTGCTAGAAATGGGGAGATGCAGGCAAGGGGAGGGTGGTGAGGGGAACACAGGGTGAAGGGGGCTGAGGATGAGAGGGTGCAGAGTGCAGGGTGAGGGCTCAGGGTAATGGGCTGCAGGGTGAGGGGGTGAAAGGTAACGAGGTACAGGGTGAGTGGAAAGCAGGGTGAGGAGGGTGAGGGGGGTGAGGGGGCTTAGGGTGGGGGAATGCAGGGTGATGGGGGCTCAGGGTGCAAAGTGTGGGGGTGCATGGTGAGGGAGTACAGGGTGACAGGGGTCTTAGGATGAGGTGGTCTCAGGGTGAGGGTGGCTCAGAGTACAGGGTGAAGGGGACTGAGGATGAGGGGAGCACGGTGGGGGGCAAGGTGCAGGATGAAGGGGGTGTAGGGTGTACGGGTTGAGGGGGCACAAGGGTGACAAGGGATGTATAGGGCTCAGAGGCAACAAGATGTTTAGGGCAGTCTCTGTCCCGGCAGGAACACTTGTTGGTAGGGCAGCAATAGAGCCCTGTCCAGGTAGCAGGGAGGCAACCTCAAACTTCACACTTGCCAGCCCTCATGGAAAAGACAAAATACAGTCACCCAGGCTGCTGTGACACTGCAGTGCCATCTGCTCCCAGCAAGGCACATGCTGACTTCACATGCCCAAGTGTCAGAACTAAGGGGGTGAGGTCTGATCCCTTTCCACTGTTTGCTCTTTAGAAAAAAGCAGTGTGGGGCTCACAGTAGGATTTTTGATGAGAACAGGAGGCACCTTTTCAAATGCTGTGCAGTGTTAAAAAATGCGCATAAAGTAGCTGGCTTGGAAAGAGGCAAGGGCTGCTGAGAGGTGCTAAAAAGTTCAACTCTACAACCCTCAGCTGTAGCCTCCACAGCAGAAGGTGCTGAGCACTCTAGAGAACCTTCACTTCTGAGGATCTTCCAAAAATAGACACTGACTCCCTCCAGCCCCACCCCTACTGGGTTCCTGGATGGACGGGTGGAGGGCCTGGGTTCCAGGCGAGGGTGGAGGGCCCTCTGGGGTCACAGCTTCCTCAGCACCCCAGTTCTTGCTCTGGCTGGAGCCCACCCGATGGTAGGGGATAAGTTCAGGCAGCCCCAACCCCAGCCCCACTACACAGGGTCAGGCTGGCCCCTTCCAGGACATCAGAGGGAGGTCTGCACTAAGCCCTGGCCTGCCTAGCTGGGGTCACTAGGCCCTCCGGGGAACATCAGTCCATGGCCCTTAGGAAGACTGAAGCAGTAGTGGGTGCCTAGGGAGAGGCAGTGTGAGCTGGCTCCATCCCAGGACAGCGCTGGCTCCCTCATGGCCCCCAGGGAGGAGTGGACAGGCGACAGGTGGGTGGCTGAGGCACAGAGGTCCCCTTGCCCAGGAACTCTCAGCAGCTGGTCAGTACAGCAAGGAGGGCACAGCCCACGTCTGTCTCACTTGGACCTGTGGGACATGCCGGGGTCAGGACAAACTAGGCGGGGGGTCAGGCTCCCCATAGTCTGAGCCTGGAGCCAGCGGTGCTGGCAGGCAGACCTGGGGTGCAGCCCACCGCAGGTACTACCAGGTTCTTCAGCCACAACATGGGCCAGGCCCAACCAAAGCACAGGAGAAGGGGTCCTGGGCTGACTCTTTAGGAGGGAGGTTTCAGGGACCCAGGAAAGCCAAGGGCTGCTGCTGCTGCTGCTGCTGTACTTGAGGGGCTAGAGTAGAGCCAGGAGAGGAAGAGAAGCCCCTTCCTCTCCCAAGGAGTCTGCACTTTCTTGGTGAAGTCAAATTGTTGCTGATACTGGGGGAGATTTATTTCTTTAATTATTATTCATCAAAGTGGGCCAGTCAGCACATTCATGGTGGGGAGTAAGCTACCTTCCTCACAGGAGCCAGGCAGCACCCCAGGGCTGTCCCATAGTCACCTCCAAGACTGGCTGGTATACACAGACGGCTGGAGCCCTGCCTCCCCACCCACCCTGGCACCTCTGAGTACCAGGTCCTCCTTACACAGCTCAGGCAGAACTGAGGGGCTCTGGGCTACTGCTAGAGCAGAGGTGTGACAGGCCCCAGAAGGGCAGGGAAGAGGGACTGACTCTCAGCTAGCTGTTCTAGGGAAAGGCCCATGGGCAAGTAAGGCCAGAACAGATTGTCCATGTGCAGTGACATCAGGGGCTCTGTGCCTGCCGGGCCTCACTGTGTGCAGACAGGAAGGTGAGATTCAGCAGGGCTCAGCACTTGGCCCAGAGTGGGAGCAGGAATGAGAGCAGACTGGAAGCTTCCCAGGAGGAATATGACCCCCGTTCCCTCCCCTACATTCCCCCATCTTCTAGGCAACAGCCTTCAGCTCCCTAGAGCTCAGAGCAGGGCCTTCCCAGTGGAGGGCACTGTCAGAGCAGGTCAAGTCTAAACCTGCCACCTGCACACTGGCACATAGCAGTCGTCTCTAGGATACTAGGGCCCAGCACTGCCTCAGGGCAAGGAAACCCTACTGGGTTGACTCAAGTGGCCCCACCAATTATCTCTGGCCCTCAGCCTCACACCTCCCCAGCATTGGAACCACACGGGTTGCCTTTCCACTGTGACAGAAAGCTGTGGGCTGGGAACCCACCTCCCACTAGGCCTTAGGGCTCTGCCCGGCTGCTCTGTGAGGCCAGAGAGGGAGGCCTGAGGCTGAGAGGCCAGCCCTTGCCCCAGGACTAAGGTCCTGACTGTAGGGTCACCTGGGCAGGGGTCACACTCAGGACAAGGCTACTCAAAGCTGGGTTTTCCCTTCAACAAGGAGGCCAGGGGAAAGGTGGGACCAGTGGGTGTGACCCACAAATAGGCTGCCTCATGGCCCCATCAGGGGCTGACCCCGACCTCCCTGCAGAGCAGCTGCTGCTGGCTCCCTGCAGGCCCTATTGCCATGCACCAGGCCTCATGTGTCTACTCCCACCTGGCTGTCCAGCCTGGGGTCCGCCCTGCCAGGGGCCAGGCTTAGCAGGGAGTCACAGGCTAGGAAAGGAGAGACCCCCACCCAAGACCCCACCATCTATGGCATAAACAACTGTGTGTGGGGCCCCATGGGCTACCAAGCACTAAGCTCTGGGCTCAGAAGTGACCAGTGTAAGCCCTGCTGGGTCAGAGGCGGGCCTGCCCCCAGCCCCTAGCAGCTGCCACTGAGCACTCAGGGTGGGAAGCAGAGGTGAGGCCACAGTCCCAGGAGATCACACAGCCAGTCCCTTGAGGCACGGATGGGAAACAGAAGCACCCAGGGCCCAGCTGAGCAGAGGTGCCTCTCCTTGGGAACCCTGTTCCCAGGGTGTCCAGCAGGGCTGGCTTCTGGATAGCGCTCCTTCTCTGGCTCTGATCCTCTGCCACCCCCTCCTTCTAGCCTAGCCTCTCCCTCATGCCTTCTGCAGCAGGCCTGTACCCCCCACAGCCTGCAATTTTGCCTTTTTTTGATGGACAAGGAAAGAGCAAAAATCAGACTGAAACCAAAATATTTTTCTAGTTAATTTGTACAATAACCAAATCCAAAGCATTTCCTTCTCCTCAGCCTGCTTCCCTGGGCCTCATGGGCACAAGGAGGTGGTGGCGGCTGCCTCCAGACACAGTTGGTGAGGCGTCACCAATGTGATTATGGGCGCCGCTGCCCCAGGTGTTCACTCGCCCGGGTGTGTTTGCCATACCTGGCTCATCTTTTGTTCAAGAGCAAAACGCAGACACTGTGCACAGCCCACAGAAAGTTAGGGGCCGCTCAGCTAAGTGAGAGGCCCATGCTACTGCAGGGCCCTTCCCAGAGGATGACAAAGGCTGCAGGGCCTCCTGGAGCCTTCCCTGCTCAGGCTGCCCCAGCCTCAGCAGGAACAGTACCAGGCTCTGAGTGTAGCAAAGAGTAAAATCAACTCTCAGGCTGGGAGATGACCCACTTGGGAAGTGCTCATTGGGATCGGTTTCCTGGGAGCACCAGGCCTGGATGTCCTCCTCAGACAGAGGAGGCTATGGCCTCACCTGGGAACAAGGGCTCAAGCCAAACCTGTGAGGATCCCCAAGACATCAAGAATGGGTGGCCTGACCTGTGCGGAGGAGGGGCCTGCTGCCCCCGTCACTGGGCCGGCTGCAGGTCTTGGAGAGCTTGTTGGCAGACACCTTGTAGAGGACGCCTCCGATGCTGCGGTAGCCTCTGTTTCGCCACCGAGGTGAGCCTGACTGTGCTTTCCCACCCCCGGTGGCAGCTGGACGCAGGCAGTTTAGCACCAGGGACCTGCAGAGACAGGAACTTCAGACGTGGCCCCAGGAGGGACTGGGGCTCTGGTGATCAGTGCCAGAGTTTAACCCGGACCCAGACTCTGACTGGGACAGAGTGGGGCTCACTGTAGCCAGGGTGACCACAGACCATCAGTCCAGGTACCCAGAGACCTCTGTCCCCTGCTCCCTAGGGGTAGTTCTGTGGCATTTACCAGGGAACACTGCCAAGGAGCCCCACAAGGTAGCTTTTCCAACCCCATCAAGCAGGCTGGAGACTCATGAGTCCCCAGAGGGTCTCAGGAAGGAGATGTCTGCCCAGCAAGCACACATCCTCACTTTGGGTGCCATCACACCTGGGCTCTGCCCATCTGGCCAGGTACTGCTGGGTGGGTTCCCTGGGGCTGGGAGTGGCACCAAAGAGTCCACATTTTGACAAGCAGGACCGGGCCAGACCTGGACCTGTAGTGGGACAGCCCCTAAGTCTTTGCCTGAGCTGAAAGCCCCCTCTACGACATATGCCACTCTGGGCAGCAGGTGCCTCCATTGCTCATGATGCCCCAACCCCCTTATCTGCCTCTCAGAGAGCCCTGCACTGACAGCTGGTGGGGGACAATCACTCAGACCCCCAACCAGGTAGCTGCTGGGGGAAATGCCCAATTTGTGTCAAGATTCAGCCCAAAGAGGCCTGAAAGAGTCCCCAGGATCAGTGGAGAAACAGACCTGGGCCGATAAACCTTCAACCTAAGTAGCCTCCTATTCCCTCCTGTTTTCCCTGCACCACAGGTCCCGGGCCCCATCCTGCCAGATACCCCACAGCCCCCAGGGAAGCACAAGAGCAGGGTAAGTAGGGAGCAGACCCCAGCAGCCCAGCTGCCTGCACCCTCTGCTACTCCTCCACTGTCACCTGGACAGGCTGGCCAGGTACTCCACAGGGCGGTCAGGGTCAGCCCCTGTGATGAGGCCATAAGGCACCCTCTTTGTGGGTCACACTCACAGCCTCAGGCCTCTACAGAGGATGAGTCTCCTCTGCCAAGCACATTTCAGCAGTGATTTCCTCTAGCAAATCAAGCTTAATTCCCATTAGCTTAGACTCTGCTCAGGCTATGACTGCTGAGTATATACACTGTGCCCATGGGTATATCTGGGCAGGGTAGCTCGGGGCTGTCCTCAGCAGAACCCTGAGGGTACAGTAAGGGTGGCCTTCACTCCCAGCAGCAGCTCCTGGGCTGGGCCCCACCCTTCTGAGTCCTCCATCATGCCCACAGCCCTGCACCCCACCCAGACCAGAGATGCCGCTCCTCTCCTCAGGAGCAGGCAGGCACCCAATCCCACCTGCAGCTGCAGGAGACCATTTCCCGGCTGGGGTTGCTCCCCTCAGATCCAGGCCTTCCAAGTACACAGAGGTGGGGGGCTGACTTACTTGGCTAGTTGGACAGGGCAGGCCACAGGTGCCACTAGGTGCAGTCACCAGGAATAAAAGTGCTAGGGGTCGAGCAGCCCTGCCTTGGGCTCAGCCACCATGCCCATCACTCAGCACCATGGCCCTTCTGGGCCTTGGTCTCTCCATCTGCAAGCTGGGGCCATTCTCACCAGCCCAGGGCCTCTGAGGGCCCATTAGAAAAATAATGGGAGCAGAGCCAGCCAGGCGCTCAGGACAGAAGCTGCAGTGTAAGTATAAACACGACACAAGAAGCACTTAACCCAGTTTCCCTTAATTAAAATTCAAGTTCACAAACACTAATCTTAGAAAGAAAGAGAGCACCAAGGGACCTCACTGTGCTGAGTGGCGTGCCTGGCCCCCACCTCCCGCTCAACCTGGCTGTGGCCCACAGGGTCAGCTGCCCCACCCCCCACACCCCGTGCTCCATCTGAGCAGGGGTGGATGGGTACTCTGCCAGCCCTTGTGCCCCTCTGTGCATTGCCAGCCAAACTCAGAGCTTGGGACCCCACTGTGGCCTGCCCTGGCTTCAGGACACCTGTGGGCTGGTAAGCACCTGCCCTGCACCTTCCTGAGTGAGGGATAGGCTCCTGTAACTTCCTCCTGACCATCGCTGGCCCCTTATTGCCCCTTCTTGTGTCAGTCAAGGCTGGGGCACTGTAGGAGGGTGAGGGGGCTGGTGATTGGGGGATACCATGATAATGCAACATAGGCCACCTGCTGAGCCTCTGGCCATCATATAGCTGGGCCAAAGTCCTTGGCTCTGGGAGCCACCACTTGGGACCTACATAGGCCCTGCCTCTAGCAGGCTTCGTGAGGGAAGCATGGCACAGGCCTCCATGAAGGAGGGACAGACAGCAACAAGACTCATGCCTGACTTCAGGACATCTTGGGAAGGTGGGAGAACTCACTGAGGTTCAACTGGAGATTGCCTACCATCCGCTCACCTGTGCCCCTCTCCCCAGGCACCCTGCGGGTCTAGCAATGAGAGCTACAGCACCTGCTCCCTCCCCTAGGGACAGTCCAGAAGGCAAAGAGCTGGCCAAGCCAGGCAAGGGACTGGTGGAGGCAGAGACCTGCAGGGTCTCTGAGGGTCAGGAGGAGCAGCTTCCAGCATGGCCAAGTTCTAGGCACAAGGGCACCATCCCTGCCCCACGAGATCCAGCAGCCCTGGTCTCTACACAGAGAAGCCTCAGTCTATCTCTATTAACAGGTCCATCTCACAGCCCAAGAGCCAGCCACAGCTCAGGCCTAGGTATTGTGGATACGCCCACCCTGCCTGGCACCTTTGGTCGAGCAGCCCACCTCCTTAGAGGACGCTTCTCATGATTTGTTTTCACAGCTGAAAAGCACATCTCTGGTGACACCTCTTTCCACATTTATTCTCATGGACGAACGTGAACAACCAACCCATTGGTTCCCTTGTCTCCCCTCCCCAGGACACTGGAATTTGACAGCAACTGCCAGATGCTGGAGGGTCCACTTGGCAGAATGGAAGCATGGTAGCCCTTCTACCTCATCATCCCAGACTCCGTGCTCCCTTTCCCTGCACACACACATGCCCAGGGCCTCCAGTGAATAGGGACAGACACAGCCTGCTGCTTGGCACTCCCACGGGCCTGGGAATCTCCCACGGAGAAGCCGCATCCTGGAGGCTGTGGGGGCACCTGGGGAGAGCTGGCAGGACCCTCCTGGCTTTGGAACCTGTGAGAGGTGGTGCTAGGAGGGCGTCGGGTGGAGCCTTGTTGCTTTTCATGGCCATGGGTGTCACAGCACTCCAGTAAATTGTGACCCTAATGGAGAGGACAGCCTTTGGAAACGAACTGTATTGAGAAGAGGGGATAAAATTAATGAGATAATAGCAGGGCCAAGGACCCAGAGAACGCGCCTGCCCTCACGGCAAGCTCTGTAATTCCTTTTCTGCAACAGGAGCCCGCAGATCTAAAGGCTTCTCCCATCCGTCCGGCAAGCCTACGCCGCCAGGAAATTTCATTAACGCTGGAAAATAGGAAAGGTATTAAGCGTGGATAATGAAGGCTAGGGAGGGAACAGTGCCTTAAGATAGTCTCCCTTCTCGCCTTTGTAATGGGAGGCATGAACTTTCCCTTCAAATCCATTTCTAATCCATTTGAAATACTACAGCAAATTATCTTTCCTTCAGCCCGAAAGCGGCCAGCCAATTTACTCCGAATAGAAGTGACAATGCCCCAGGATTTATCACCATAACCTTGACTACACCAGGGTGAGGCTGGGCCTCCCCTCTTCCCCCTGGGGGGGGGGGCATGAAGGACAGGAAGGGGGGAGATAACATTTTAAATGAAAAGCGGTGGTAATGGGGAGAAAGTCACACATACCACAAAAGTGGGTTTACTTTAAAAAAAAAAAAAAAAAACCGGCAGCCTGTGCACTGTGCTGTAGGAGCAGCTGGAAGCCTCTGGGCTGACCAAGGGGCTAAGGGGGCATGCAGGTGACTCACAAGGCAAGACCAGAGATCAGCCCAAGTGCAGCCCTGCCAACCACTGATGACTCCTTCCTGCCTGAGTATAGGAGCAGAGAGGAAGAGCCAGGTGAAAAGGACACCCCTGGGTGGGGTGCGGACTTTGGGGTTCCAGGCAAGATGAAAGGAAGGAAACCTTGTCTGGTTTCCCTGAGAACCCAGAGCTGAGTGTGGTGTGTCCCCTGGCTACATCTGCAAGGCACACTGTGCTCAGAGAGCCAGCCTCCCATGTCCTCAAAGGCCTTGGCTGCCACTAGCCCACAGGAGAGGTTTGAGGGCTCACCCTGAACGCCTGTGGTCTGTCCCTCCCTGAGGGCACTACCCATAGCAGTTCAGTGCAGCCCACAGCAAGATGGGGCCTTGCCTGGGCCACTGTATCACTCCTCAGGCAGTGATACTCAGCCAGGTACTTGGGTGTGTACGCACAGATAAGCAAACAGGCTCCTACACCTGTCCCCAGGGAGATGGCCTCCGTACCTGTGCCACCAGTGCCAGAAGCCCAAGGCTCAGCAGAGATATGCCTGGCAAGCACACATGCCTCCTGCTGCAGGCCCACACCAGGGCAAGTGCAGGCCTTGAGCAGCCTGACCCTGTGCATCCCTGGACTCTGCGCGCCACTTCCTGCTGTGGGCAGGGGCACTCCTGCATGCAGTGGTAGCCATGTCACGGAACCCAGCCATAAGACAGACCAGAGAGAGTAAGGTACCAATTCCTAGCCCACTGGGCCAGGCACACACAGGTGGGACCCAAGGGACCCAGGCTATAGTCAAGCAACTTCCTAACTAGGAAATGTCCTCCACTCACCAAATTTGATGGCACCTTCAAAGAAGGCCACCCTCCCTGTGGGCCTACAGTGTGTTCAACACTGGGGTCCTTCAAGGCTTTGTCCACACAGGTCGTGTGGGCCAGGGGTGAGGCTACGCAGACAGCAGACAGCTTCTGTGCAGGCCTAGGCGTCTTGGAAAGCATCCCCTCACTGACCCCCCCTCCCCCCTCAGTGCACCAGGGTGGCCCCAGAGAGCCCTGAGAAGCGCTCCTGGCTGAAACTCAGTCTTCTCCCATCACAGCGGCCTGGCCTCCCCTCAATCCAGCCTGGCCTCTGACTATGACTTCTGCAGGTGGCCTTGGTGTCCCCCCTTACAGAGCCCCAGGGCCAGGCCTCCCACTGTGGTCTCCGCTGACTGATGGGCTGGCCTGGTCCCACCCAGGGCAGGCTGGGGTCCCTGTGCCCATCCTGGTCTACTATTTTGTTGGAAAACTGCCCCCCCAAAACCTGAAGTGTGTCCCTTGTTCTTATAACCACCAAGTCATGAGCCCCAATGGCCCAGGCTCTCTGACCCTTGCTGGCCACCGTGCCCTCATGCATCCTCCCTCCAGCCCAGAACTTCATTCACCCCAGAAAGTTCTTGATCCTGGAAAACACCACCTGCCCTCCTGGCAATGGGCCTTGGTACATGCTGTCCCTCTGCATGGACTCCTGGCTATGCCTGAGCCAAAGCTCTGATGCCACACCCTTGGGGAAGCCACCCTGATCCCTGACAAGTGTGAAACCCTCCCTGCTAAGCCAGTGCTGTACCTCAGCACAGGGCTCTGCTGACTCACCAGGTGCACCCTAGGTGAGGTTCTGCTCTGGGGCACCTGGAACCTCTAGAAAGGGCTCAGGGGCCCTAGGAGATCACAGACAACCTCTGACCCCTCCAGCCTCAGAAAGGTCAGTGTGCATGCCAGGGACCCAGCAGCCCTGGGCCAGCAGAGACATGTGGGAGGTGGGCAGGCCAGCTGGGGAGCAGAGAAAACAACTGGGAAAGCATTTTTCAGGAAATGGAGCATGATTTTTCGAAGCTTGGAGACTGGGCGTGGAGTGCGCAGTCAGCAGAAGAGGGGCTTGGGGAGGAGGCTCGCGCAGCGAATCCCCAAGTAGGTCAGGCGGAGCCGCGACGACAGGCACAAAACTGCTTAGTGGGGCTTTCCAGCGGAAACGCTGACGGCCCAAGCCAGGCCTGCGGAGGGGAGTATGTGCGTGAGCACGCACATGGGTAAGCCTCCCTCCTTCCCTCCAGCCCCAGAGCGGGCACTTGCGCCTGGACAGCCCCTCACCTTCGAGCTGACACAGGGCAATGCAGACAAGGGGACCAAGTGAGAGACCTGGTTCTGGGGGAGGGAGATAGAGTCCCTGAGGGGCGAAAAGGAGCTGGGCCTGAAGGGTGTGGGGTGAGAGGGACAGAGAAATGTGTAAGGTGGGGTGGCCTGGGAGATGGTGGCCTCCACGGTCTTGGCCGGTCTGTCACCAAGGCCAAGGACTGCCTTCTGAGTCAGCAGGTGATGGATACAAAGGCCTCGTGATGGCTGGGGTCATCTGACCTCACAAGAAGGGCCCTCCTCCACCCACGTAACTAGCTCCTCTCAAGTCTGGTCCACTGACCTCCAAAGCCCTGCTACCTGGACCCCTGGGCCCCTCAGGCCCCCCAGGCCCTCCAGGAAGCAGCTCTGATCAGGGGATTCATAGATTTCAGCCTCCCTTCTATGTGCAGGCATCCCAGCGATTTGCTCTCTAGGACACACCTCTAGCATGTGGTAGGTGGGCTACAGGCCTGGGTGGGGGCCCAAGCCATCTGCACAGGTCGCCTGAGAGGAAAGAGCCCAGGGACTTTGAGCTGCACTGGTGATCTCCACGCCTGCGGACAGTACCGGCAAAGGGTCACAGCCTCACAGGGGTCACAGCAAGGGTGGGCATAGTCTGAAGGGGATGAGAAGGGGTGTGGGCAGCAAGCCCAGCGTGAGACCCTGGGCTGACCAAGGCAAGGCTCTGTTGTGTCAGTGCTGGGTGGGGGCTGCTCTTTCCTGAGGGGCACCTCCCTGCCAGCCAAGCCCATGTGGTGGTGGGCAATGCTAATGTGCTGCCTGTTACCAACGCGGCTGCTCCATCATGAGGGGCTGGGACTATTTTATGTATTTTATGTGCTCACATCTATTCAATTGGTATTTCGATCAATGGATGCATTACAAGCTTTCCCTTTAAGAGCCTAATAAACAACAAGATGGAAAGTAAAATTCTCCATAAAATGACACTTTTAAAAATCCATTTTGGCTGAAACTATTGGTGTTTTGTACATTAGCTGCAAAAAACAGGTATTACTGGAACTTAACACCTCACTCAGGAGTGCAGAGTTCAGCTCATCAGGCAGAGGGGCTGGGCCAGGCAGTTAAGCACAGTAGCCTTTGGGCAGCCTGGATGGAGGGACCCTCTGAACCAGGTACCACGCCCCAGGCTGGGTCATCAGCTCAGGGTCCACTCTGCCCCTGTGGCCTGGTGAAGAGCAAGGCTGGCCGAAATCCTGCCCAGGGCCTCAGGGACCCCTCTGGTCACCACTGTGCAAGGGATTCACAGCAGACCCAATCTGGCTCCCCTAGAAAGGGGTGGTGACCTCAACAAGCTCTGGGTAGTCTGAGAGTCTTGGGAAGAAGGTACTATCCAGGAAAACACCAGAGAATGACCAAGAAGCCTCAATGATAAAAACCCACTAGCTGGCTCAGTGCCTGTGGCTCAAGTGGCTAAGGTACCAGCCACATACACCTAAGGTGGTGGGTTTGAATCCAGCCTGGGCCCTCCAAATAACAATGATGGCTGCAACCAAAAAATAGGGGTTGTGGCGGGCGCCTGTAGTCCCAGCTACTTGGGAGGCTGAGGCAGGAGACTTGCTTGAGCCCAGGAGTTGGAGGTTGCTGTGAGCTGTGATGCCATGGCACTCTACCCAGGGGGATAGCTTGAGGCTCTGTCTCAAAAAAAAAAAAAAAAGAATGAAATGCCATCTTCTGATTTGGAACCTGGTGGCTGAGGAAGGCTGAGAACCTGACCCCATGTTTCTGAAGTTCATTTGGAGGAAGAAACATTCAGAGACAACACGATAAGCCCCCAGGTTGATGGTGAGGATGAAGATTCCAGAAACATCCACATGTTCAGTCACCTGAGAGACTACAAATACCCTTGCATTGGCTCAGTAAGTGTGTCTTCGGCCCCCACCTCAGACCACAAGTAAAAGGACCATAAGCTCAAAGGTAAAAGCTAAAATAGTCAAGCTTCTCAAAGAAAACATGATCTTGGGGTAGGTAAGTATTTGTTTTGTTGGGTTTTGACCCCAAATATTTCTTAAATAGTATACAAAAGACTACTCCTCACAAAAGAAAGGGGATAAACCAGACATTGTGAAAATTAAGCCCTAGACAGAAAGATGACATGCAGGAGAAGAATGTGCCCATAACACATGAAGAGCCTGAAGAGCCCAGCAAACGAATCAGACGGTGAACGGATACAAACAGGCAAAACTTCGCAGAGCCTGACCATGGGCACCAAGGGAAGAAGAGCCTTCCAGTATTAGTCGGCAAATACGCAAATTGAGGTCCCATGTGATGCCCTCACATGGCCACCAGAGCAGGAAAGTCTGACCCCAGCCAGTGCTGGCCAGGCCATGAGGCAGCTGGACACTCTAAGCTGCTGCAGACCACTCTGGGAAGGGCCTGGCCTCAGCCACTGGACTCAGCACCCACTGCCCCTGCAGAAGCATCCTGCCAACATTGCTGGTGTTGAAAGAATGGCTCCTGGTCAGCCAAGGATGCATCCAATGAGACAGAGCAGCTGTGTGCATAACTAGCAAAGAGGGTAAATTACCCAGACACCCATCAACAAGAATATGCATGAAGTGTGCACACCTGCATCATGGGATATTACGTGGCTGGGGGAAAGGACAGGTACTGTCACATAGCACCACGGTCAAAACTAAGAGACATCATGGGGTATTACGTGGTAGGGAAAGGATGGGCACTGTTACATAGCATCACAGTCAAGTCTAAGAGATACCGTGGGATATTATGTGGCAGGGGGAAAGGATGGGCACTGTCACACAGTACCACACTCAAGTCTAAGAAACACTGGTGTGCCAGTCTATGCAGGCACTATAACAGAACACCACACACTGGGCAGCTTCGACGACAGACATGTATTTCTCCCAAGGCTGGACAAGGGATGTCCAGGGAGGCCTCTCTTCCTGGCTTGCAGACGGTCACCTTGTTGCCCTCAGGCAGCTTCTTCTCTGTGCAGGTGCCCCTGATGTCTCTTCCTCTTCTTTATCTTTTTAAATAAAAAAAAAAAAAAAAAAACTTCCCAGGCTGGAGTGAAGTAGCCTGATCATAGCTCACTAAAACCTCAACTCTTGGCCTCAAGCAATACTCCAACCTCAGCTTCCCCACGTGCTGGGGTTACAGGGTGAGACAGTGCACCTGGCCCTCTATGTCTTTTTTCTTTCTTTTTTCTTTTTTGAGACAGAGTCTCATTCCATCACCCTCGGTAGAGTGCTGTGGCATCACACAGCTCACAGCAACCTCCAACTCCTGGCTTAGGTGATTCTTCTGCCTCAGCCTCCCGAGTAGCTGGGACCACAGGCGCCCGCCACAACGCCCAGCTATTTTTTTGTTGCAATTTGGCCAGGGCTGGGTTTGAACTCACTACCCTTGGTATATGGGGCCAGCGCCCTACCCACTGAGCCACAAGTGCCACCCCCTCTGTGTCTTCTTATAAGGACACCAGTCCTACTGCATTAATCTCAGCTAACTCCTTAAAGACCCTACCTCTAAACACAGACACACGGGGGGTTAGAGTTTCAATCCGTGAATTTTGGTGGGGACATAATTCCATCCCCAACAACTGCCAAATAAAAGAAGTTAGACCCACAACAGCAGTTGCTGTGAGAGCCATTGACTGTGGAGCTTGGGAACAGACAAAACCAACCCAGACCTACGGAGGAGAGAGGGGCAGTGGCTGTGGGTGGAGATGTGCCAGAACTCACAGAATAGTGGGGAGCGGAAGGCTGTTCTCAGCAAACCAATACACAATGTCTTAGAAGACTGACAGATTTAAGAGCCCAGGAAAGAAAACGTTTCTGTTAAAATTTTCACAAAACTGAAAGGCAAAATTGAAACTGAGAAAAATGATAAAAAGACAACATGCTAAATAATTAAAGCGTCTGTTGAATCTATAAAAAGCAGGCACTTCAGGGTGGTGCCTGTAGCTCAGTGAGTAGGGTGTTGGCCCCATATACCAAGGGTGGTGGGTTCAAACCCGGCCCCGGCCAAACTGCAACAAAAAAATAGCCAGGCATTGTGGCGGGTGCCTGTAGTCCCAGCTACTCGGGAGGCTGAGGCAAGAGAATCACCTAAGCCCAGGAGTTGGAGGCTGCTGTGAGCTGTTGGCCACGGCACACTACCAAGGGAGATAAAGTAAGACTGTCTCTTAAAAAAAAAAAAAAAAAAAAGCAGGCACAGGCACTTCAGAGACAAGGGGACAGAGAACACCAGCAATGTTGAACTTGACCAAGAACATGAACCAAGTCCAAGGGAAGACAGCAGTGTCCCTCCAACTCAGGCCAAGTTTCTGGCTCCCCTAAACCACCAGGACTGTTCTGTGGTGCAAGCCAGTGTCATCTGGATCAAGGCATCTCATGGGGGACCCTGAAACCAGTGACAGAGAGGAACAATTTCAGTGCCAGGCCTAACAGGGAACACGGGTGCTCAAGTTGTGTCTAACCAGCAAGACAAATGTCACCTTCTGTGAAAAGCCGTGTGGACTGCAGACACCAGAGGGCCAGAGCTGGGGCTGGTCCTGGCCCTAGCTAAACCCATTATCTGCTCTGCCACTCCTGTCTGTAACATGCAAGGACCATTCCAGGATGTTCTGGCACCCACTGGGCAGAGGACACCCTGGGTAGTGGGAAGCTCTTATCCAATGCCCAGCACTGAGCAGGAGCTAGGAGGGCTTAGGAGGGGGAATCCTGGAGGAGGCATGGCCAAGGGTAGGAGGGGCTGAGTCCTGGAGGTGCACCCTCCTGCTGTAGCTGGGCACCCACCCCCCACTCATCTGCATACCTGCTGGGGAGCAAGCAGGTGGGAAGAGCCCATGTGGGAAGGAGTGAGGCCAGGCTGAGTTTTGGTGTGTGGGGGCAGGTCCCCTCCACCTGCCCCACCTAGGACCACCCCCCTACCCCATCCCACCAGCCCAACTCCAGGGGTCTGAGTGGGGCCATAATTTATCCCTGCTCGCCTATGCTTTACGGCTTTCTTAATTCAGCTCCTGCTACTATTAATGTAGTTAATGCTGAGATTATATCTATTTTCTGGCGTCAGGCAGTGATTTATTCCAGCCATTTTTCCGGTGGAGGCCCCCACGCTGTTAAATCAAGCGCCTTGCCAATTAAGTGCTGACTTGGGAAGTGGACGCAATCTTAACAGACATCCAACCACAAATTAAACTGGGCTCTGGGCTCTGGGGAATGGGTGGGACAGCCCAGAAACCTTGCTGACTGGAGGAAAATCAGGGGAACCACAGGCCCTAAGGGGCTCAGGAGGACCTGACCCTACCCCACTAGCTGGGGTCCCCAGGCCTGTCCTGGACACAGGTCTCTGGAATTGCAGTCTCACCTGAAGTTCAGGTCAGACCTTTCACACTAAGCACCCTCAGATATCCCATGTTCACTAACCCACTCCCTGGCATTGGTGTGCAAGGTTGGGACCCTCTGACAGCCTGAGCAGGGGTCCGGGGGGCCAGTACAAAAAGGGCACTCACGTGCCGCCTTTGAGGACCTCACAGTAGTACAATGACAGAGGGAAGGCTGAGGGCAGGATGGGGAGGGACATCCTAGGCTGCTCCTGCAGCCCATGGGAGCCTCACTCTGCCCAGTACCAATCACAGGGGTCACTGGGCCCAGTCCAGAGAACCTGCTGGACATCCTCCCAACTAAGACAAGATGGAGCTGGGGTGAGCCCACCTGCTGCGCCCCGAGTGAGCATGTGGGGCCCCTGGCTGCATCCCATTATGTTCCCAGGCCCCCAGGGCAAGGCCACCAGCCCCTCCGCCAGGTGCCCAGGCTAACCCCGGAGGTGAGGCAGGTTTAGGGGTAAGATCTGGCTGAAGGGTTGATCTATTCAAAGAATTAAGCATGATATTGATTATTTGAGTGACACTTTACTACCACCTCTAAAACCAAGGTAAAAGTGGTATTTAAAACGATATTTAATTGTGTAAGGTGCTCAGATAGCACAGAGTGACAAGGACGCCTTATTTCCTTCTGTCAGAGGTGGTATTTTCAGCTCTTTGCTTCTTTCCAGGAATAGCTACACCTGCCCTGCCTCTCACAGAGCCTGAGGGACCAACTGAGACACACGTGTGACACACGAGTGTCCCCACGCTGGCTGTGGGGGCCAGGGCTCACCCCAGGCTGAAGCAGTTTCCTGTGGATTTTACAGCAGGAGCAAGACTGACCAACTTCGGTGTCTCCCTCCCCAGCGGTCCCTGGGCAAACTGAGGGAGGTCTCTCTATATCTGTCACCAAACACTCTGTAAGCTGAACTCCACAGTGCTACTATTGGCCCATAGGAGGCCACACTATGGCCTGGGGTCCTGCTGTGGCCATAGGAATGTCTTACCAGGGTTTCCTGTGTCCTGTCCTCCAAGGGCTTGCCCACAGCAAGGATGGGAACAACAGTCCACAGGCAGGCCTGGGCGAGATCCCTGAAGGACACCAGGTAGGAGCTCAGCTGCACACAAGCCAGCCTGAGAGGGCAAAGATGCTCCCTCAGTCCCAGGGGTCAAGGCTCAGTACATTATCCAAGGGCTCAGGAGTGGCACAGCCACTACCAGTCCCTCAAGGGCCAGCCCTGAGTTGGAGTGATACAAATAACACCCTGGGGACAAAAAGGACCCCTTCTTCCTATTCCTATTCCTCAGCCATGCCCCTCACCCAGCAGGGCTGTCCATGTGGTGGCCAGAGCTGGCCCACCAGGATAGGGGGAGACAGAAGGCTATGCTGGGCTGCAGGGCTGCAGGGTTGCTTCCAGAGGGCAGAACATGTGGCAGAGCCCAAGGGTGGGAGGAAGAACATGCCAGGGTCTCAGTTGCTCCACTGCCTGCCACCTCCAGGTACTTTGTCACCACCCTGTCCATGACAATACTGCACTTGGGACACAGCCCAGGGCCAGCCCAGCAAGAAGCAGCTGCCAACCTGAGCTGGAACACAGGGGCCTTGGGCCTGTTCCTCTCTTTGTCCCATAAGGGCCTTGGTGTCACCCCTGTCCAGGGTCCTTCACGTGCCCACAGCCCTGTTACCCTACATGAGGTCCTATCTCAAGTCCTGGCCACTGAGCTTTCTGACCCACACCAGCAGCCTCCACAGTCCACAGAGGAAAAGTAAGAGAAGCTGACTATCACAGGTGCATGTGTGTGCTCCTGCAGAGGAGAAACCTGTTAGTCATACAGCACTCTGTGCCCCTCCAGACACCTGTGTGCCCCATGAAGGTTGGAAGGGCTGAGCAGAGGGTGCAGTTCAGATTCTGCCCAGCCTGGGAGCACAGGATCACCATGCAGGCCTCCGGGGGCTCTGGGAGTGCTGGGTGTGCTGGGCCTGACCCTCTCCAGTGCTGACCATAGGGCTACCAGGAGTTGCCCACCCAGGCAGAGACAGGGACTGAGCAATGCACTTAATGGACTTAAAGGTCTGGCTCCTGTGGGGCCTACACCAGAGGGCCTGGGGGCTTCAATGTGCACCCACACCCATGCGGGCATTTGACAGTGCATGCTTCCTGCTGGGGGTCCCTCCTCATCCCACATCCCAGCCAGCTCTGCCACACCTGTCAGCAAGGGCGAGGCTCTAAAATCCCCAGGAAAAAGTCCCTCTCTCTTCCTCTGGACAAAGTTCCAGGGAATCAGAGCCATCCCTCTGCTGATGTCTGGCCCTCCAACTGATGTTGGGGCAGAGGGGCTCTCCTCCCTCGGAACCACCAAGCTGGGCGGTGGGAGGGCCAGGCCCTGCCCACAGCCTGTGAGGAAGATGCCGCTCAGCTCTGCTGTCATGGGCACTGCAGAGGAGCGAGCTGAAAGGCCTGCCTGCCTCAGACAGACAGAAATAAATAAATAACTACGGCACGCTTTGAAACGACTTCCAAATTAAGAGTTGCATCCGTGCTGTCAAGCCCCTGCTAGCAGGTTCTGTGGCACCTTCCGTGCAAAAACGTATCTCAGCCCATTTATTAGAGTGATGAAGGCAAAGGGATCTAAAAACTGCACTCCTTCCTTAATGAGCAGCCGAAGGGATCGGTAAGCATAATTTCAGAGGCCAGTAATATTTTATATAATCGCCGAGTGGTTTAAATTGAAAACCCCCAACTGAATCAATATTTACTGCATTGAAACGAAATGAATAGTAATAAGTCACTAAGCTCCCTGTCCTGTTTCATAAAATAAAAAATTATAAAAATGAGCACAGGCGCTGGGAGGCCATCACATTAACTTTTACAGCACTTGGGGAGCCGTAACCGCCTGTTCTCATAAAATAAAATTCTAAAAAACCTGCCGTAGGAGACCTGCCTCAGCACCGTGTGGGAAGCTCAGGGGGGCAGCAAGGGCGGAAGCCCTGGGAGTCAGCCCAACAAGGGCCAAGACCGTTCCCACCCGAGCACTGGCCACCTGCAGCCGCCATCCACACCACCCTTGGACTTCTTACTTTGACATCTTCACCTGTTTTCCCAAATTCCAGAGCATCAGCTGGAGATGAGGAGCCTGGTAGTGCAGGTGGTGGCCCTGCATCTCTGACCTGCTTTCGGCCCCAGGTGGGAGAGGGAAACATGTGCCGAGGCAGAGAGCAGGGACTCCAGGCCCACACAAGGCCTAAAATGGCCAGCACCAGACAGCAGTAATGCCAGGAGAGACCAGAACCCAAGGAGAGTCAGGTGAAGAGGAAGTGGCAGCCCAAGATGACACTGCACACAGAGGCCCAGGGCAATGGGCATGGCTGGGGTATTGCCACAGGGACACAAGCACACATAGAGCCAGAAACCCCACCTACCACCAGGTCTGAGCCCTCATTCCAACAGGGGAGGCTGACTCTGCACAGAGCCAGAAACATGAGGCACATGCCTGCAGCTCAAGAATAAAAAGGCAGGGTGGCGCTTGTGGCTCAAAGGAGTAAGGTACTGGTCCTATATGCCGGAGGTGCCGGGTTCAAACCCAGTCCCAGTCAAAAACTACAAAAAAAAAAAAAGAATAAAAAGGCAGTGTAACAAATGGGCAAAGCACAAGAGGAAGCTCAAGTTCAAATTGGGGGAACGGAGGCAGGTGGGCTCTCCCCTAACACGCACAGTGTAGGGTACATGGCACACTTCCTGGGTGAGGGGCACAACTACAACAAGAACTTTATCTAACAAACGCAAACACTGTAACCTAATCACTTCACCCTCACATCAACCTGAAAAAATAAAAAAAAAAATGGGCAAAAGACTGGAACATTCTTTCACAAAGGAAAACAACAAATGGGTTTAAACTGGCCCATAAGAGTTCATCATTGGTCTTCAGGGAAATGCAAATTGAAACCACAGAAAGATGCTACACACGGCAGGAAGGTGAAAATTAAAAAGACAACACTGGGCAGTGCCTGTGGCTCAGTGAGTAGGGCACTGGCTCCATGTACTGAGGGTGGTGGGTTCAAACCCAGCCCCAGCCAAACTGCAACAACAACAACAAAAATATCTGGGCATTGTGGCAGGCGCCTATAGTCCCAGCTACTTGGGAAGCTGAGGCAAGAGAATCGCCTAAGCCCAGGAGCTGGAGGTTGCTGTGAGCCGAGTGATTCCACAGCACTCTACCAAGGGCAATAAAGTGAAGCTGTCTCTACAAAAAAAAAAAAAAAGAAGACAACACCAACTAGGATGGGCAGAGGAAGGTTCCTGTCACCTGGGAGAGGTTTGGTGGCTTTGTGTAAAGTTAAACATGACTCTTCCCCACTACTCAGCAACTCCACTCTGAGGGAAAAGAAAAACATAGCCTACATGAAGAGTCATACAAGAATACTTAGCAGCCTTTACTCATAACTACCCTGAACCAGAAACACCTCACCTGCCCATCAAAAGGAGAAGCAATAACTCAGGTGTGGAGCAGACCAGGGAGCACAGTGGGGCCAAGGCTGGGGCGGGGCCCCCAGCAATGTGGTGAGAGGCAGTCTCCATGCTGAGCAGGAAGGACTGAGAACAGAACATTTGACTCCGTTTAGATGTTCCAGAACAAGCAAGCTCATTTTCAGTGAAAATATCAGAACAGTGGCCACCTCAGAGCTGGACACCTGGCCTGAAGGGGCATTTGAGAATGTACCAGGGTGTGGAGATGGTCCCTTTCTTCACAGAGGAGTCTGTGACATAGACTCATGCTTTTGTTAAAATCCACAGACTGGTACACTCTGATTCACACATATCACCATATGTAAGTTTTACCTAACAAATCTATGAGCGACGTGGCACTCAAGCTCAGCTTGCTTTGCGCATGTGAAGGCTGATAGTGTTAGGCCACAAGGCAGTAAGGAGGTCCTAAAACAAAGAAAACATTATACCCGCATATCAGACTCTTGCACCTGGAGGCAACACCCTACCCTCTCTCTACTCCCTCATACCCGCGCTAAAAATAACCGTCGCAAAAAAATCCCCAGAGCAAAACTGCCCAGCAACCCTGCAAGTTATAAATTCCCCAATCACCAAACGCCCCCTCACCCCCCCTGCATGTAGTTTTTCGCCTTAAAAGCAGCCTGTAACAGCCTCAGGGGGTTCCTTCCCCTTGTGGCTGAGGAACCCTGACGCGCCAGCAATAAACCTGCCTCTTGCTTTTTGCATCGATTCGTGATTGTGAGTGGTCTTTGGGTAGGCAACCCCCGGGGTGGGCACAACAATAGGACTGCACTCAGACTGTGTTCTAGGCTTGAGCCCACGAGCAAAGAGGCCAAGGGTGATGGGCCAGGTGTCTGCTGCATTGACAAGAATCACAAACACCAGGCAGGGGAGGTAGAGTGAACTACCGTGCTGGCATGGGGCTGATGCTGTCAGTGCACGTGTGTGTGGGTACAGACTCAGTGCATGTGAGCAGACACAGTGGATGTGAGCAGATGCAGCACACATGAGTGTGAGCAGACAACAGTGGGTGTATGAAATGATATAGTGAGTGTGAGCAGATAGTGTGCATGTGAGCAGTGAGTGTGAGCAGGTGGTGTGTGTGAGCAGACAAAGCATGTGAGTAGGCAATGTGAGCAGGTGCAGCATGTGAATGTGAGCAGGTGGTAAGTGTGAGCAGACACAGCAGGTACAGCACATGTGTGGGCAGATGCAGCATGTGAGTGTGAGCAGACACACAGCTCCCTCGTCCAGATCAGCTCCCTCATCCTGGGAGGGCCAGAAGCAGGGACACACACGTAGGCCCTAAGGCTGGGAACTCAGCACTACTGATGCTCAGGGCCATACGAGCCCTGGGGTGTCCTGTGCACTGCTAGGACAGGCAGAGAGCCAATGCACGAGGAGTGAGGGTTGTACAAAGAAGAGGCTGACCCCAGAGTTGCTCGCACTCACACTCTGTCTGCTCACTCACATGCTGTGTCTGCTTACACTCACTGCATGTGCTCACACGTGTGCACAGTGCCTGCTGACATGCACAGCATGTGTTTACACACTGCTCATACACACTGCATTTGCTCACACATGCGCACGGCATCTGCTCACATTCACTGTGTCGGCTCATATCCACTATATCTGCTCACAATTACATACTATTTCTGCTCACGCACACTACATCTGCTCACACTCATAGATTGTCCTCTCACACACATCCTGAGTCTGCTCACACATGCATTGTCTGTTCACACATACTGCTTACACGTGTACTGTGTCTGCTCACATGCAGTTTGCTCACATGTACACTGTTCACACTTTTGCTGCACACTATGCCTACGCACACGTGTACACTCCTCACATGCACACTGTGTCTGCTCACACACACTACTCACACGTGTACACTCCTCACATGCACTGTGTCTGCTCACACACACACTGCACTCACATGCACATTGTGTCTGCTCACACGCACATTATGCCTACTCACACTCACATGCACACTCCTCAACCATGCACTATGTCTGCTCACAATCACACACCCTGCATCTAAAGCACCCCATTGTGTAGAAAGTGAGAAAAGTGCCCAGGAAATCAGGAGCTCCGTGTTGAAAGAACCCAGGCCAGAGCTGGGTGCGGTGGCTCACGCCTGTGATCCCAGCACTCTGGGAGGCAGAGTTGGGAGGATTGCTTTAAGCCCAGGAGTTCAAGACCAGCCTGGGGTACTTAGCAAAAACTCATCTCACAAAAAGTGCTTTTTTAACTAGTTGGGCGTGGTGGCACAAACTTCTAGTCCTAGCAACTTGGGAGCATGAGGCAAGAGGATCACTTGAGCCCAGGAGTTCAAGGCTTCAGTGAGCTGTGATGACACCACTGCACTCAAGCTTGGGCAGCAGAGCAAGACCCTGTCTGGAAAAAAAGAAAAAAAAGGTACCCAGACCAGCCTGAAGGGGTTTCACCAACCAAGGCTGGGACCACCTGAGACCCAAAATGAAGTAACAGCAATAATAGATGCCATTCTATCAATGGCATGAGAATGGACTGAGAATCATGAGTCCATATTGTTTCAAGTAAATAAGCAAACACACCGGGCAGGAAGGGTCAGAGAGAACAATGCTTACCAGAGGGCCACTGCCAATGAGCAAGAAAAGCAGGGCTGGAAACTGCTGCAGGTTCTAGGACAAGTGGGGGAAACTTCCATAGGAAACAGTGTGCCAATCCAGCCCTCCCCCAACTCTGCAGGTGCTTGGAGTGTCCTGGCCCACAGGGCAGGCCGCAATCTGAAACTTGACCCCAGGAGGCTTGAGACCAGCCCCGGGAAGAGCACTGTGCCAAACCCAAGCCTTGGCCCTCCAGATGCATCGGCATCATGAGGCCAGAACCAGCCCTGAAGAGCCCAGAGTGCTATGGGCACAGGGAAGCTCCTGGCTCCACTCAGAAGCTGTCTGGAAACAGAATTGAACAGCTGACGGACAGACTGTGAACAGCAGGTGAGCTCAGGCAAGGAGTTCTGCCTGCAGTCTGTGCAATTCTTCTCTAAGGACAAAGCATACCAAAATAAAAAGTTATCCAAAAAACAGCCAAGGAACTCATTAGCAGGGGGAACAGGAGTGAACCCAGGCAACTGTGTGGGTGCAGGAACAGGCAGGACAGGAGAGTCAGCACCAGGCCCATCCTGCAGCCTAGCTAAGCTGGTCCCTGCCCCCATTGTGGTGACACTAATCGAGGAGGGGGCAGCCTGTGGTCACTTGGGCCACTAGTCACAGGGAAGGCAGCTTTGGGCCAGTGCTTCCTGCCTCTACCCAGCTGTTGTGCTCTTTCAGACCTCCCTGGGCTCGGGCTGGGCAGAGCACAGAGACCATGCTATGGTCAGCACCATCCTGGGCAGCCAGTAGCCGGGCCGAGCCTGAGCCCAGAAGTTTTACCTACTGGCCAGCCCCTCAGCAGGAGCTCGACCAGAGCCATCACTGCCAGGTCCAGGCCTGCTCAGCAGGCTCCCAGGTCTCATACTTATTACCCAAGGCCAGCCATGGGATGGGAGGCTACTCAGGGCCAGCCTCATACTTGGGAACAGCCACGATCCCCCCACCCCAAGGTTCCTAGAAAGTGGCACGGCCTGGGAAGTCCTTTCCCTCTTGCTGGTGGGCATTACACACATGAAGCCTGGGCAGTCACACAAAGGCACATCTGACAAGAGCCTCTGAGCCCCTCAGCCCAGAGAGGGAAGCCCGACTCAAGACAGATAGGCACCGCGGGCCCTACAGAGTGCTCAGAGCAGAATGTCAGAAAGCTCAAGGGGCGACCTGGGCCAGCACCCCAGAATCTCTCCCAAAACCAAACTCAGAAGTGACAATCCCAATCCCATTTACTCCTATGCACTCTCACAGGCATTCAGAGCTGCTCCTGGCCTCAGGGCTTCTTCAGGTCATTTGTAAGAGCTGCTCAAAGTGTGCTATCCTTGGGCAGTAAGGACACTAACTGGCTGCCCCCCATCAGGGCTTTGAAGCCAAAGAGGGCCTGGTTCCCGCAAACAAAGGGGCTGCAGTCCTTGCTCCCTCTGGACTTGAAGCAGAGGCCCCAAGCTCCAAGCCCCTCTCAAGAGGGAAGGCAGGAAGCAGGTAGGCTTGGGGATGTGCCTTGGAGTTGCAGTGCTGTCAGCCTGCTCCTCCCCGGGCACAGCCCTGTCCTGATGCTCCCCCTCCCCACTTGCCGCCTTCATCCTCTCAGCAGATGCTCCAGACCCATGGCAAGGCCCTGAACAGTGTCCCCCATGGCCCTCCCTGCTGGGCAGGTCTCGCTGCATCCCAGCACAGCCAGCTACCCAACTCTGGGCTTCCCTGCCTGCTTCCTGACACTGGAGAGCACTGTGGGCCAGACTTCTGTCCAGACTCTCAACATCTGACCCTGACCCTGAACACCAAAGCCCTCTTAGTGTCTGTGTCTATACCCTGCCAGCCTGTAACTGGGCCCCGAGCCCAGGCCAAGCTGAGCAGGACCATGCACACCATCGGGATGGGGCTGGGCTTTTCAATAGCCTCCACCGGGGGCAGAACAAGGCCTAAGATTTAGTCCGTTTTCTGTTGCTGTAACAAGGGACTGAGTAATTCATTAAGAAAAGCAGTTTATTCAGGTCACAGTTCTGGAGTCTGTAGCACAAGGACAAGCAAAACAGGAAGAGGAAATCGGGCCAAAGTTATCCTCTGATCAGGAGCCCAAAACACAGCAGCAGTCCGGTCATGAGGACAGCCCTCTCAACCTGGTCACCTCTTAAAGGCCCCACCAACACCAATACACAGAAGCTGAACTTTGATGCATGCTTCAGAAGGGAAACTCACACCACTGCACCAGGGTGTGGCCACCATGGAGACAACATGGGTTTTAGTGGAGGATTTGTCCCAAGTTCCTTTCACCACTTCACCCTTTGGGACATGCAGGAGTATGTGGGAACCCCAGCCCCAGCTAGCCCAAGCAGGATGTACCCTGCTACAGACTGAATGTTTGTGGGCAGTGTAACCCCCAACAGGGCAGTGCCAGGAGGGGGTTCTGCGGAAGGTGGCCAGGGATTAGTGCCCTGATGAGAGGAGGCACCAGCACCTCCCCCCATCTGTACCTGCCATGTGAAGACACAGTGAGAAGACAGGGAATCTGCAGGCACCTGGTCTCAAACTTCATCCTGCAGAATTGTGAGAAATAAGCGCCCTGTCCATGGCATTCTGCCCCAGCACTCTTTAGCCCTGAGTGCAGGCACGAGGCAGAGCAGAGTGCATGGGCACACTGGCTCATTAAGAAGACACTCCTCGAGGGAGCGCATGGGGATCGTGGCCACCCCGTGGGGATGCCTCCCTCCTCCCCCAGCTGATTCTTCTTTAATGAGACGTCACTGTGGAGAAGATTTCAGAGCCATTGAAAATCTTGGCCTAAACCTTGTCAAAATTGCACAGAGATAACTTAAGATTTACTGCACACACACAAAATAAAATAAAATAAAATAAGGCAGCCCAGCAAGAGGCAGCCCTGTGACAGGACCATTTGTAGTCGGGATGGAAAAGCCTCTGACTTGTCTGTTTAAGCACAGCGGCTTCTGTTTATTTCGCATTTTCATGTCAAATGAATTTGAAAAGAGGAAAAAAGTGACAGGCAGTTTAGGGATATAAGTCACATTTCAGCTTCAGTTCAGATTAATGAACTTGCTGGAAGGCGGCGGGGCAGAGGCAAATCCACAAATCTTAGAATAAAAAAATTAAATTCTTCCTCAGCATGAGGCTCAGCCATCAGAGGCCACTTCCTCAGACCCTCTGCTGATCTGCTGCCCCTGCCCCCCAGAACCCTGGGCTGGTGGGGATGCCCTGTGAGCCCTGGGCTGGCCAGGGTATACTCTTAGGGCCCACCCTGGCAGGAGCCCCATGCAATGGAGCCCAGGGACCCTGGCCTAAGCAGCTGCCTGGTCCTATCTGCCACCCCAGGCACAAGAGGGGCAGAGCAGTCCGATCCCACACCATAGCCCCCAGGGCTAGACAGTACACAGCCAGCATGGCTCCCGCCAGCAGCTGCCCCTACATCCATGCAGCCCCATGGCCAGATGTCCGTAGGTCAGAGCAATGTGTCCACTGACCAGCTGTCCAGAGACAGCATCGTGTATCCTATCCTTTGAGGGCAAGAGTCCTTCCTGTCCTGCCTGCTACCCACAGTGCTGCCCCCTCTCCCAGAAAGGGGTTGCTGCCCTTCCACCCTTCACATTTGGCCAGGACAGCAGGCAGCCTCATCCAGCTTGTGCCCTCAATGCCCATACACGTCCTCAAGAGATCCTGGCTGGTACCCAAAAAACCCAAGAGCTGCTGCTCAGAGGCTTTAGCCTTCTGTCTGGGCAAGGACAGGCGCCGACCAGCTGACAGCCTGCAGCCACTGGCTTACTTCCAGCAGACTCTCTCTACCCCATCCCTCTATATCCAGGCCCAGAGAGAGTCAGTGACAGGTAGGAGATGTTGAATCTCTAAGAATGAGGCCATCAATATAGCCCCAACGCCTTTCAGCTTCCCCAAATGGGCTGAACTTGACCACTCAATAGAGGGTAAGTTTCCACTTAAACCAGGAAAAAGTCACAAGCAAAGCGAGCAAAGTCGCTGCCTGGGGCAGAAGTGTGTCTCAGGGACAATGGTAGTAGCAGTAGCTACACTGTGGCCATCTTAGGCCATGGTGCTGCCTGTGGGCTGCTGGGAAGGGGTTCTGGAGTAAGTTTCTGAAGCTTCCCATAAAGGGGAATGGGGCTAATCATGCTATACTCTCCCTTCTCCCCAGAACAGATGTCAGTGCCAACAGGTCAGGGCACCAGGGACCTCTGACCTCCATAGTAGAGCAGTAAGGAGCTGAAGAGGGATCCTAGGGGCTGTGAACAGTTGACAGGACCACTTCCCAGGCCCTCCAGACTGTGAGGGCAGCCATACCTGATACCACCCTAAGCATGTAGCATTGAATGGGCAGAGGAGGCTTCACCCAGCTCAGGGAGACAGGTGGCAGATGCTTGTGAGCCACTGGCAGGAGAGGGACAGCATCTGAGCATGTACAAGGGAAGATGGGAAGGGGCTGTAGAAGAAGGCTCTCCCAGAGGCCCTGCCCGGGTCTCAGGTGCCAGTCTGGTCGCTGTTTCCCATCCCCGCCCATTCCTCTCAGCTTGGGGCTGGCAGGGCCCAGCACTCCTCATCTTTTCAACTGCAGGCCCCTTGAGGTGCAGTCCTATCCTGAGCCCCCCAGATTTGGGCCTGGAGACTCTGCCTACACCCTCTGTACCAGGCACCTGGCTCTTAGGTACAGCTGTTCAGAGCTCATCCTTGAACGCACCACGCTCAGGACGCTCCAGGAAGCAGCCAGTGTAGAGTTGGGCAGGGGACCGCCCACCCAGACCCCCAGGGCCTCCCTGCTCACTGTCCCTCTCAGGCCTCTGCCCACAGCTCCCTCTGTGGGCAGATCCCCTTTCTCAGCTCCTATCCCAGCAGCTGTTTGCTTCTGCCCCTCCCCATGAGGTGAGGCTTCGCCTAGAACAGGCCCAGCACCACCCTGGGAAGGACCTGACTCCACTGCAAGGACAGACCAAGAAGCCAAGGCTCTGGTGGGAAGAGCCCTGCCAGGGTCACTGGCCTGCTGGGGATACCCCAGAACTGAAACACCCCCCACAACTTCCTCTCTGGGGTGATCAAATCTCCAATCACAGTTAGGTAGCTACAAAGGATGGACAAGGGCAACTTACACTAGTGTTGGCACTCAGCTGCTGGGTTGCCCTGTGTCACATCCTGTCAGCCCCCACCTCTTGCCCACTGAGGCATCCAGGATCACTGGGGCCCGCCTGCCAGTCCCTTCTGGGGCATCCTCCCTCTCAGACAGGGAATAGAGCTAGGGACTGAAGGAGAGGCCAACTGCCTAACAAGACAGCCTGTGTAACCCCTCCCTCTGCCTAGGGAGCACTGGGGAGCCTAAGGGCCAGCCTGCAGCTGAGGTGGGCCTGCCAGCCACATGCAGGCACCCCTGGCTCTGATGGAGCCTTGCAGGCAGGCGCCTAGGCAGGCACCAGGTTAGATGCAGGCCTCTTAGACTGGCCTTTTCTGCTGCCTCAACAAGCCTGAGTCCAGCCTATACAGCCAACAGCAGGCAGGCAGCTGGCTGGCTGCCATTCTGCTGAGAAGGCAGCCGTGTCAGGGCACGGGTGACCTTGGGCAAGGGAGACTCATCTGCTGGCAGCCACTCATCCCAGGGCCTCCTAAGTCCAGTGCCCCTTGGCTCAGCACCCACCCCCTCCCACACTCTCTCCCCAACCTCTCATCCCCAAGTTTAGGGGTAAGGTCCCCAAGGGTCCTAGATGCCTAGCAAGGGGTAGAACAGGATCAGGCTGAGGTGGCCAGGGAAACAGAAAGGCCCCTCATACCCTCCTTGGTTACCACATCCATCCTGGGGTAGGCTTGGCCTCTGTGTTCAGGGAGGGTGTCCAGGCCTGGGGCCATGACCACAAACAAAGCCAGGACCCTCAGTGGTGGCCAAATTACAGCTCCTATTAATATAGGATGGGAACAGTCAAGGGACAATGCCCTCCCCTCTTGCTGTCCATCTATGCTTGTGGTCTGATCCCCATGCCAGGGTTGCCCCCTGCAAGGTGGGGGCCCGGGCTCCACCCTTGAAGGGCAGGGAGTATGGTGAAAACAGCTTGGCCAACTCGGCTGTGTTCAGCCACTTGGTATTGACAAGACACCACTGCATATACTGGTTGAAAGTGTAAGATGGCTGCTTCCCAGGAAGCCATCTCCAGATGTCCTCGCTCAGGGCCTGAATATCCCTGCTTCTTTACAGTGACTCACTCCGAGACCTTTTTCAGCCCAGCCATGGTACTCAACCCAGCTGTACCCACACCTGGAGCCTCCTTGGCCCTCAGAAGCCAAAGAGAGAGGCCCCGCTGGGCTCAGCCACACCCCAAGGAGGGGGGGCCTGACGCTGGGGAAGCGCCTACCCAGGCGGGGAGCAAGGCGGAGAATCAATAAATCTGAGTCTCGTTCATGATGATCTGGGGCTCTTATTAAGTAAATTAATTTAAGTTAATTTAGCTCGATCACGACTCCCAACCATAGTGATTTAGTGAGGGGGAAATTGCATTAGGAAAGGCCATGCTCACCAGATAGAGGAACGGAAGAAAATTAGATCCACTTAGCACTGTGAATTAATATGGAAATAGCAGGTATAAATTTAACCTTATCGAGAGAATAAAAATTATCTTCATAAATTTGTAGAAATAGCCCCCAAGCTGCTTATAAATCTATTTAAAACAAAAATATTACAAAAAGTGAAGTAAAATTAATTTAAAATATACTTCCAGCTATTGCTCCTGGTAAAGTCGACAGCAGAGCTGCGCTCAGTGCAGCCTAGTGGTGAGAGAAAAGGCAGCCACCTCAGACAGCCACAGGCCCCAGAGTCAGAGATCCCCTGGGGTTAGCCCGGGGCTTGGAAACTTCTGGGCAGCAACAAGGACCCGCTGAGCAACCACTGTCCAGATGGTGGTAGGCCCTCAACCTCGGCTGCTCTGCCTGCAGCCCTGACCCAGCCTCTGACCCCCACTACCCCCAGGTAGAGGGTGGGCAGGAGACAAAGGGAGGGGTCTGTCAATGGCTGCCCTCCATTCACCTGCCATCCCAGCCTAGGGACACCTCCACCTCAGCAAATGAAGGACCATGCCCCTCATAGCTCTGACCTCCTAAGGTCAGAGGCTGAGCAACCCAGACTCAGCAGGCACCAAGGCCCAGAGAAGGCCTCCAGGAAGGCAGGTGCAGGCTGTTCCTCCCCATGGGGCTGCCCCCACTCCACCTGCTTAGACACAGCAGGCTGGAAGGAGGCAGGATACAGATGCAGGCTGAGCCACGGGCAGATGGGATGGGGCAGGGTGCCACTGTCCTTGACAATCAACCCATCAACCAGGATGCTTGGGCCCAGTCTCTCTCACCCAGAGTTTCTCCCTATGAGATGTGCATGGCCAGAGGCAGCGCATCAAGTCTGGGCAGTGGCTGCATCCCCAGTATGTACCAGCTAACAGGCTTGCTAGCAACAACAGAGAATGTGAGTGCACTTGTGTGAGTGTGTGTGCCTTCGTGTACATGCGGTGCACACAGACTGGCTGTGTATTTGGTGCAGAAATTGCTAAACAAACAAGGGCTACAGGGCATTTCCCAGCCAATGAACTGCATGCCAAGCATTCTCACAATTCCCACAGGCTCCAACCCGCAGTAGTCAGTAACCAGACAGCCCAGTCACCAGACTCATGGGAGCCTAGACAAGGTTCTCCTACCTGGACAGTGAGAGCCGCCGTGTCCGCCAAGAGGGCAGAGACAGGGGGAAGGATGGAGTGCTGAGAGAAGCCGGGTTCTTCTTGACAATACGGTAGCGGGTCTTGATCACCTTGCTGGTAGGTGGAGTCCGCAGGGTATACAGGCTGGATGCTGCAGAGAAAACCCAGGGCAAAGACAGGAGTCAACAGAGGTGAGCCAGGCCAGGGGCATAGAGGCTGCCCTTAAAACTGCCCTCTCCCCAACCACCCTGTTCTGGAGGACTCTCCATCAACCTTGGATCCTGCAGCCTCCCACACATATGTCCCATAGAGCCTGGCAGCTAGGCTCCAAGAGCTGATCAATGAGTTCTCCAGAAAGGCTGACATAGGCCCTGCAGGTCCTCATAGCCATGCCAAGCGGCGGGGGACCAGGGATGCTGCATGACTACCCATAGGGGAGCAGAAACCAAGCCGGCAGGGCTCAGCTGCTGGGCTTTAGTATTAGTAGCCTTGGCACCAGGTGAGAATGAGAGCCCTAGTGTCTGCCAAGAGGGCAGAGACAGGGGGAAGGATGGGGTGCTGAGAGAGTGCTCCTGACTCCCAGGAGCTTCCACACTCCCAGGCAGCAGAGTGGTGGATCATGGGCAGACACAGCTATGGTCTAGTGTGCCCTCCACGTGGAGGGGTCTGGAAAGTTCCCTCCCTCTGTGGGGCCCCTCCCGGCTGCCATGCCCAGATTAATGTACTTAATCACTCTGTTTCATAACATTTTGCAGGGGCGATATACACAACAGTTTTGGTTTTTTTTTTTTTGCTGAACATTTCATGCAATTAATAGGGATCTGTTTCACCCGAGTTCCCTTCCACTTGAGAGCCAGCAATCTCTCTATAGCTTCAAGGAACATGTCTAATTGCCCAGCTTTCATAACGTGCAGCTCTAACTGTCCAGATAATTAAAACTAACGGGGCACTGGACGCAGGCACCCATCCTGCATGGCTGCACCCCTCACAGCCATGGCACAGAGCCCCAAGCAAAGGCCCTAGCTCAACTCCACCAGACCATGCCCAGCTTGGCTCCCACCTGGGACCTCTGCTTGCCCCCAGGCTCCAGGATGTACCTTCCCAGCCTGGCCTCCTCCTCCATGGATGGGGCTGGCAACTGGTACTGCTCTTTCAACCCTCCCTCAGAGTCCTTCCACACACAGGTAGAACTTCAGTCTCTACCAGGGCACCCGTAAGCCCACACATGGGCAGAGCAGGATACCCAGCACAGCCTACCTGTGCCTGAGCCTACCCAAGATGGCTGTCCTGCTGCTAGCCACCACAGAATGTTGTGTAGGCCACATGAGCCCAGCCCGGCTTGGCGGGTGAGGGGGAAACCAGAGGACCCCAGGACTGGGGGGGCATGAGGGCCACCTCTGGTTTCTGCTACTGAAGGCCGTGACCTGCAGAGGCTGCCTGCCAGGAGAGACCACAGCCATGTCCAGGTGTGTCCAGTTGAGGCCAGGACCATCCCAACTAGTTCCCTGCACCTGCCAGCACCCCAAGCACCTCATCCCCTCCATGTCTCTCTCAGGGCCTCTGAGGGCAGCAGCCCAAGGGGGCTGAGTAGAAGACCAGAGCTCGGGGAACCAGGTGTGAGTCCCAAGAGCCTCACAGAGTAGCCAAAGTAAAGGGGTCTTGTGCTTTGAGCACCCCCACCCAACATGCCTGGAATCCAGGGTAGAGCCTGGAGTTCGGTGGGCACTAATAGACATACACATTGAAGTGAATTTTCAAGGTCTTACAAGCAAGGAGAAATCCACAGAAATCAACAATGGTTTGTTCCAACACAGGATTTTTACAATAATCCCAAGCTGAGCTCATGGCCTCCACTGTTCCTGCCTGTGGATAGCGCCAGCACCAGCCCACTCCTGCCCCACCGCACAGTGCAAGTGGACAAGCTGCTGGAACACAGCCTCAGAGCCAGGGCTTGGGGCTGCTGCCTGTCCACCCCAGCCCAGAGCACCAGGTGACAGAGGCCTCGGCCTGCTCACTTGTGGCCCCACCATGCTCCGGCCCCTCCTTCCCACCTGCCGGTGACCATGGCCATTAGCATATTAAGTCAAGCCTCTTCACTAAGTCACTACCGTCCATCTGTCAGCACCAGCCATCACTCCTGAACCAGGCAAGGAAGCATAGGCCCCTGTAAAAGGCTACTCCAGGTGGGTGGGTCTTCCTGTGCTTGTGTCCCTGTTGGCGGGCTGTGCTGCTGGGGGTTGTGTCCCTGTGCTGCTGCCCTCAGGGGACACTTTGAGGGGCTCATAGAGGAGAGAGTACAGTGAGTGAGCACCTAAGCCAGGCTCCAGCCCAAGACCTGTCCCACAGTAGGGCTACATCCCCCACAGCCTGGCACAGTCCCTGAATCTACAGGGTGGGCAGCTTAGATCCACTCAGGATCACTACCTGGACAGATGGGAGGTGGATGCACTCTGGGCTGGGGCCCCAATAGCAGGCAGGAGCGAGGGCTCCTAAGACTGCGCCTGGCACACAGAGACCCAGGAAGTCAGGGAGGGAGGGAAGAAGGGTCCCTGCCCCCAATGTCTGCAGAGATGGGAGGACAGGTCTGCAGGATGCTTTCTGTGGCCAACCTCAGGGCCCACCTCCCTGAGGACACAGGCCTTATGGCCCATCCCTCCTTGCTGGCTGAGGGGTTTTGTGTAGATAATCATGTTATTTAGATAGAATGTTGGTTTAATTCCCTTCATTACAGACTCCCAGGGTTGTAATTTTTTTTCTCCGCATGATGTATTCCCTGTGGCACGCTTCGCTCAAATCAAGCCCCTCAGGCCTTTATTGCCAATGATGCCCCGGCCTCGTTATCAGCCCCACACACACACCCTCTATACCCGCCATCCAGAGGTCACTTCTAATGACTAATCGATCTCATTAGCTTTCCTAATTAAAAACTTTACTACCGCAATGGAAGACAAACTACAAAAAAACTGCTGGCATCGTATCTGAATGGGCTATGAGCCCATCCATCAGCAGGGTGGGGGCTCCTGCTCAGGGCCCGCCCCACCGCCCCTTCAGTAGGGCTGTCATAGGACCAGAGGGGCTGGGCCCCCGCAGCAGGAGCTGCTGTCTGCAGGCTCAGCTCGCCCAGGCTGCCCCCATCAGGTGCTTCCACCACAGACAGCAGGACCCACCAGGCAGAGGTCAAGGCTCTCACTATTTTATTGCGGAGCAGTAGTTGAGAGAGAGTTCAGATTTTTATGGAACTTCAAAGGGAAATAACTAGGAAGAAAATGAGTTGCTAATTTCACAATTGGCTAATGAGAAAGAAGATGAAACTAGAACCACTACTTTGTACAAAAAACTGCCCGAGGCTGCCAAGCAGGAGAGGAAGCTGCTGTTGTCACTCCACCATCAGCGCAGGGGCCAAAAGGAGCATCCTGGGCAGCCGTCCAGTTCCCCGTCCTGCTCCCGGCATGCAGATGGGGGACCAGTTCTCCCAGAGAAGGCATGGAGAATGCACTGGAGTTCTTGCCCCACCAACAGGGACAGAAGCCTCTGGCCATACCCTGAGCCAGTGGCCACTGGTGCCAAGGCTCCCAGCAGTGGGCTACAGAGACAGGAGCACCGGGACCTCCAGAAACAGGCAGACAGAGAGCAAGAGGGGTAAAACCTTCCAGGTGGTCTCTGGCCCTTGAGAATGTACCCGGTTCTAGAACCCCCTTTCCTCAGCTGGACTGGAACAGCTCAAGCAGAGGCCAGAGACTGGCATCTGAACATAGAATTTGCCAGAATTAGCCAGAAAAGACACCCATGCCAGTGGAACAGGAGGGCAGGGCCAAGAGAAGGGAGAACACAACCTGCTGACGACCCCTAGAAACGAGGCCACGTTCCTGAGAAGAGAGGGTCAGGGAACAGCCAGGGGGCCTTGCTCACAGGACGGCCTGGGCACCCGCAGACTGAATGCAAGGCTGTGGGTAGCTGCAAGCCATGGGCACTCTTGTCCTGCCAGGATTTCCATCCCCCCTGCAGCATGATCCAACTTGCTTGGTATGTTGCCTGGTCTGCTTTTTGTCAGCATCTACCCTGACGGCTCTTCAGTATGTCCAAACTGTGCTTTCACTAGTGAAGGTGGCCCAAGGCCAGTGGAGCACAGCACTCACAGAAGCCACCCTGACCTCTGTGCCCCTGCCCTATATCCTGCCCTTCCCAGAAGCTCCCCCACACCTGACTCCCTCAGGCCCCCAAAGCCCCAACACTGGTAGGCACAGGTACCGCCACCTGGGGACACTCTCTCCTCAGGCTCTGGCACAGGCAGCCCTGGCCAGCTCACAGCACCCTCAACACAAGGAGCTTTTACACAACCCCAACTTGCTTCTCCAGTGCCAGTGCTCAAAAGGCCTTTTCACCCCAGTCTTACTGCACTTTTAAGGAACATCTGGGACTGGCACCTGAAGCACTAGGAAGGGCCATCTTGAGTGCAGGTGGCAGTGCCTCCCAGCTGCTGGGCACTGTGAGAGGCAAGTGGACACAGCCTGGAGGGAAGGCAGGAGGCCTTGTGCAGGTCCCCAGAAGCTTGACTCCACCTTGGTCCCCTGGGAAATGCACTGGCCCCTCCACCTCACTGCTGACCTCAGGGGCCAGGCAGCCTCCTCCAGCACCAACTTACCGCTTGGCTCCTGTGGCCACACCTCCACCCCCAAAGCCACAAGAGGGCGCCAGGGACAAAGCGATAGCTTCTCCCAGGAGCTGGAACTTCTCACAATTAATTGCCTAATTAGAGTTGTGATGACGATAGAAAGTGCTCAGTGGCACAGTGAGGTACCTGAGGTGGGTGACACCCTGGAAGCACCCTCCAGGAGTGACTGAGCCTGGCCTGAAGGGAGGAGGGACCTGGGGGCTCCAGGCAGAGGGGATGGCAGAAGCACAGGTGCAGGACTGGAGAATGAAGGGCTGCAAGAAACAGGGCAGTTCTAGGCAGGGGGCACCTGGCACTGTGGGGAGCCACAGCAGGCAGCTGCGGTGGCCGGGAGCTGGTTTCTGGGTCCATCCTGTGCCGCCTCGTGGCAGGCAGCATGCTCATATCTGCACCCTGCCACATCTCAGCCTCTGCACCATGCGGGGCCTTCAGCAGCCCAAAGGCCACTTACTGTGGGCACATTGTCCTGTCTCTCCCAACAGGGTTAGGGGATTGCTGAAAGACAAAAGCTAGACAGCAGAGAGGAGTGGAGAGCTGGGGAAGAGCCAGTCCAGACAGTGAACGGGAATAAGGAGGGGCCTGGTTCAGGCAGATCCTGAGCAGGCCCACCATGTGAACTGGGGAAGGCTCCTGGGACCCCACTTGGGGACAACCCACAGGCCCTCCTTTCCCCTCGGCCTCCTACTAATCTGTCCAATTGCCTGCTCAGCCCAGAAGCCCCATCTGCTCTGCTGCAGCCAGCAGGTGTCACAAGGGGCCACCAGTTTCCCAATCACCCCTACAAGCCTGTGCATGCTTGGGCCACACACCTAACACCAGGGACAGCAGGAGAGCACCACTCAGGAGAGTCCTGACTGTGTGGGGACAGCAGGAGAGCACCACTTAGGACAGTCCTCACTGCATGGGCACCACATGGCCGTGGACCACGCTGAGCCCTGTCATGCAGCCTCATCCCCAACAATTGCTAAACTGCACTTTTGAAAAAATGGACACAAAAATTGAAACAGGACATGAAGCATACATTTCTGAGAGGCCTCTGTTCTTGCTTTTAACCTTGACATACATCTGAGCTGTCCGCAAAGCCCCTGGGGCCTAGTGGGAGTGGTGCTCACGACGGCAGCCGGATTTTCCGTCTCCCACCAAGACAGCACAGGCTTGATGAGGCTCTGCTCAACATAAGCATCACCCTGGCAGCAAGGGCCACCCTCACAGGCCAATTTCTGAGTCCATCCAGGCTGAGTGGTCTTCTGGGTGGCTGACCCCCCAACACAGTCACTACCCTTGGAGCCCAGCACACCCCCAGCATTTGCTATGTACCAGGTCTTGAAGGTGGCAAACCCAGGGCTGCCTCTGGGGGTGAAAAGAGCTATCGCCTCCGAGGGGAGGGCAGACCCAGATGTCATCTGCAGGAGACAGCCAGAGGAAGAGGGGGCTGTCGTACTTGTGGGCCACAATGGGCTGCAGGAGAGACTGCTCTCCTTGTAGACACCAGCCCCCTAACAAGCTGCTACTCACTCCAAGCCCCACCTGGCCCAGCCTTCTCCTCCAGCATCTGCAGCACCCTGCAGGCCCTGCCTCAATACTTCTCACGCCATGTCTGCACAGCTGCGCCACACAGCAGGCCTATTCCTGTGTATCTACATGCACGTGTGTGCACACTCTCAGGTGTGTGCACACACATACATGTGCCAGCATCTCCTGCTTCTGTAGATCAGTTGCCCCCTCTCCAGGCTGATGGACAGGTCTCAGGCAAGGACAGGGCCAGGCCACTCGCCAACAGTTCCTAGACTCCACACCCTTGCGTCCCCTAGGCCCTTTAGTTCTGGGCTGAGCCACACTGTGCAGGGCTGGGCATCATGCTCCCTGGCACTGTGATTCGAGTGGGACCTAGCCTTGGGGGTGCTGGGGGAACCTGTGTGCAACACCAATGGCTTAGGCGCTACTGACACCAGGCGAAGGGAAAACTACGCGGCCACTCTCTAGCAGGGCAGGAGGCAGGAAGGGCTCCTTGGCCATAAGTCTGTCTCATCGCTGTGCCTCCTCAGTCCCCACCACCTCCCTCCACCATCTGTAGCCAGGCTCAGCCTCAGGATCTCCTGCAGCACTTGCTATCCACTCCTGTGAAAGAAGCCTCAGGCCAGGACCTATCATGCCATCCTACAGATGCACGCCCCCCTTCCCAGACCCCAGGCTGCTCAGAGAACCCACCCTGGCTGCTGCTGCTACTCTAGACTTAGCATTCATACCACTGTGCTTCCAGGTGACATGAGGGTCAGTCCCTGGACCTGGGGCCCAGGCTGTTCATGGAGTCTACCCGCTCCATCCAGAAGCCTGGTCTCTGGCCTTCTGCTCCCTGACCCCCATGCTGGGCAGTTCCTGATTGCTATTCTCTTCTGGACACACAAACAATGGGCTTCAGTGTGCCCGTGTTGCCTCTGGCCTCCCACCTCATGGCCTTCCATCATGGCTGCCAGTGGCTGGGTCACAGGGTCCTTGGGGTACAGCAAGGGGCTATGATGATTAGTACTGAAGAACTCCGCAACCCAACACTGTGATCAAGCGCTGCTCATGCGTGATACCCAGCTTCCTGCAGGCAGCGCTGGCAAGCTGTGGGGACCAGTGGTTGCAAGGAGAAGTGGAACCCAAGTGGCACCAACTCAGCCTCTCCTCAGGTCCCTGACTGGTTTGGAGGAAAAGGATCCAGGGAAGGCTGCTCCCGCTGGCTCTGGACAGCTCAGGTGGCACACCCCCAGTGCAAGAAGGGGAGGGCTCTGTTCTCCAGCCCCACACAGAGCCCCCGATGCCAGCTGCATAGTAGAGTTGAAGGGCACGTCAGCCCTCACTCACATGGTGGAAGATGGCTGAGACCTAAGAAGCAGATCTCTAGCCAGGCCAGGTGGGTGCCGAGAAGCCTTTGCTGGGGTCCTCTCAGGAGGGAAGAAAGAGGACTCAACTACCACTGATGTCACCAGCCTGGAAACAGCTGCAGAGGCACAGTACACTCCACCCATGAAACACACCTGCCCACCTCCTGCACCTGGACCCACACCTCCACCCATGCCTCAGCTTGTGTCCTCAGATCACTCTGTATGGGCAGCCCCCCTGCCTGTGCCTGCACACAGGCATACTCCCCATCTGGAGCCTGCCCCACACTCAGCGCCCAGCACTGAGCCAGCCCTAGCAGGTTCTAGCACACAGGTGCTAGAGTGTGCAAGGAGCACACAGGTGATGTAGCTGGGCCTCCTGCTCCTACCCACCAGGACATAGCCTTCTCATTATAACAAAGTCCCCCTCCCCACATTCATCCTTTCCTGTGAAGAGCTGCATATGTGCTTGTAGGGGCAAGTCCCTTTCTCTAAATGAGCCAGGATGGCAGCTCACCAGCCAGGGGTGGCTGGTGAGTGCCCCACCCCAACACTGGCACAGCAGGAACTGCCAGGGACTGTACTCTAACAAGCTCAGATGCAGGATGACTAGAGTCACAAAGTATGAATTTTTATGAGATAATAAATCACTCCACTTTCTTGGGCTTGATAGTTCTCCACACCTCAAACACTGCAAGTGGATGGCGGGAACCTTTGTGCCCGGTGGTGGCTGAGGCAGGGTGAAGGGACAGCCAGGGGGCCCTCCTGACCACACCCGAACACTCTGCCCTGCACCCCAAGGCCACCAGAGAGCAGTGTGTGTGCAGGCCCCTTGGGGACAGTGGCAGCTTCTCCACAAGGTAGTGCACTGATGGTTGACTCACTGGCCACTGTGAGAGAGGCCTGCCAGGGTCCCACAACACGGGAAAACTTGCCTCAAACCTTCCCAGCACAGAAGGAAGCTCTGGGGACAGAGCCACAGGGGCAGGCCTTCTCCCTCCTGGTCAAAATGAATGCAGGGGACAGGACAACAGGCGCAAATCCACACGCTCAGCCCAGACCCCAGGAGACGACTGGACAGCAGGCACGAATCCGCACACACACTCAGCCCCAGGCCCCAGGAGAGGAGCACGCCTGCTGGTGTCACCAGCAATGACTCGTGTGTACACATGCTCACCTCCAGGCCCCAGAAGAAGAGCACACCCACTGGTGTCATGGCCAGGCCTACTCTGGAGCTCTGCTACGGAGCTGGAAGCTGCAGTACCCACACCCTCCAGGGCACAGGTGGATGCAGGGGCATGGCTGTCCCTAGCTTTCCTGCTCTGCCCCTTGGCCTACAGCTGCCTTGTCACCTCTTCTGTGCAACGCCATGGGAATCAGGGGATCTGTCTTTGACAAACATTCACGGATTATCAAATCACAACACAGGCCCGGGCAGGGCCGTAAGTCACACTAAGCAGCTGGCGGCACTGCAATCTGAGGGGTCTGGGCAGCTCGGTGATGACAAATAACAGCTGTCAGCTGCCCTGTCCCCTTGCGCAGGATCCGTGTTCTCTGTTGTTCCACACTACCTGGTGTTTAATGACAGCGCTGCCAGCCTGAGACGCAGCAGCACTGAAGCTGCCACCACCGCAACTGTCAGAGCCCTATTAGAGGGAAGATTGAGACTCTACTCTTCTTAAAGTCACTCAAGCAACACAAGCTGCTAGTTCCTGTAATTATTGTGCGAGAGCCATCGATCGCACACCGACACCTGACCCGTCTCTATGAAATGGGAGTAGTTTGTTCCGTGACAGTCACCATAGATTACGAAGGGTGGGTCCTCCTCCCCTCTTAACCACTGCTCTCCCCAGTCCTAGAAGCAGGGGAGGGACAGGAAGCCAGCACTGCCCATAAGAGTTGAGGTGTGAGGAACTGGCCTTCAGGTGCCAGCCTGCCCCAGAAGGACTGACCAAGGGGTGTCCCACCTCCTCAGGCTGGAGGGGACAGCGCAACAGGCAGCAAAGGGGGCTGCCACTGAAAGACACTTAGGAAGCTGGGCCGCACAGGGCCTGCACCCACAGGCCAGGCCCATGCAGGTGGGGCAGGCCCTGATCATGCAGACTACAGGAATAGGCAGCTGTGCGTGGGCCCTGCCAGATGTGTACAACCATGGGTACACCCAGCCTCACATCCCCTGAGACTGTGAACACACTTCACAGAGGAGAGCAGGGCCAAGATGTATGCTTGGTGAGCTCCCCCAGCAGCCCTGGGCCCCTGGCATGCTGCTCCCTGCTGCCCTGTCTGACCTCGGGCCCCAGGGGCATCTGGGACAGGCCTCTTTGCTCTGACTTCCAGCTCCTGGCCCACGGGCCCCAGCTGACTGCTTCCTAACCCTTGGTGTAGCGCACATGAGAAGCCAAAGATGCCAACCCCTCAGCCAGGTGTCCCCGGCACCACTGCCTGCCCCTCACTTGCTGGACTGAGCTCATCTTCGCTCTCTGGCCTCCACATCTGAGCCCTCGCCATCCCTCCTTGGGACACCTTCCCCACTGTGTCCCCAGACCTGGACATGCTCTCTGCCTAACTGCATGTGTTGACTGAAGGTTCCCACATACCAGATAGCTCCTAGACAGGAGGACACAGAGCAGGAGGATAGTCCCCAGAGAACAAGGACTGCAAGGAGCCAGGACAGTAGGTCCTGGCTCTGAGTCAGAAATAGGCGGAGTCCTAAGGCCCTTGCCACCCTGTCTCAGGGCACAGGTCCTAGGGGTGGCCACTCAGCACAGCCTCACAGCCCGGATGGTAGTACAATAGCTGCAGAGAGCCTCATCCTTGGGCCTGGGTCCTACTGGTGAGCTTCTCTGGGTCCTGAAGGATGGCCCACTCAGGGGCCCAGGGTTTGAACCAGACTGTACTGGGCAGTGGGCTGGGAAAGGGCCTCAACTTGCCCCAGGGAGCCACAGCTATTACTAAGCACCACCCAATAGGCCCCAGGGCCCTTCCCATCTGGCCCACCTGGCCTTTCCTCAGGCACTACCTGACAGGATTCTGAGGCTAGGGGACAGATCATGCGCAGAGTGGCAAGCGGGCAGAGCGGCTGCCAGAGTGGGTCCCAGCTGAGCCTACCCTGGCTCCAAGTACTGAGCTGTCCTGTAGCCTTGTCAAAGGATCCCTTCTCTGCCTTCTCTAAGACAGAGATCCTGGAAATGCCTCTGCAAAGAGCAGCAGCATCAGGAGAGCACTGATGTGCCCTCATTGGCCTTAGGCTGCCGGGGCTTTCTTGGCCACTCGCTGCTCTCTTGAGCTACCACAGCTCTGCCAGTGGCTACAAGCAGGCTGCAGATGAGCCCCTGGCGCAGGTGCTGCGCATGCTCAGGCCTCACCCACCCCTCCAGCCTGCTCAGAGGTCAGTCCCACCAGCCACTTGGCTTGCACCAGAGGACAGCACCAGAGATGGGCCTCCCAAGACTAGACTCAGCAACAAGTAGCTTCTTTCAACTTCAGGAGCACTTACCCACACAAGAGGGGACAGTCCCATAGGCTGGAGCAGCGATCACCAGCACAGAATGGGGGACCCGAGAAGCCGGCAAGGGTCTTCCCAACCCCTTGCTGAGCCCTTCACATGCCCTACAAGCTTTCTGGCTTTCCATATGTGAAGTCCCACCCTGAGACACCCCAGACCCTAGCTGGCCAGCACTGCCCCACCAGGAAGGGAACAAACACCACTGCAGGGCACCTGAATCCTCTGCCCCACTGGACAGGAAGTCTGCTTCCTACTGAGAGGAGCTCACAGAGCTGCCCACCAGACTCAGTGCCTGGCCACCACCCCTCTCTGCCCTCACCTTCTCACTTCGGCAGCTGAGAGCCGTTCCCTCTGCCCAGGAGCTCCACCAGAACCAGGTCCCTGGGACATAAACAGAGTGAGCAGAAGGGCTTCGCAGAAACCAAGTTGACCACACATGTGCACATGGTCATATAAGGAGGATATGGGCAGAGGCAGGCCCCCAGCTGCAAACAGTCAGCCTGGGAGGAAGCCCAGCTGTTGAAAGCCTGTGGTGGTGTCCACAGGCAGGGCCTGGGAGTGCAGAGGCCGCTATGCCACACTCCCCAGCCCAGAATGTTCTTGACAAAGATCACCAAAACCAGGCCCAGGCAGCCTGGCTCCTCCCAGGAGACACAGCACCAGATAACTCTCACCCAATCATCTACAGCGGATGCACAAAGCCAGCATGCAGGTGGGGTGGGGGGGTGCACACAGCAAGCACAGGGGCGTGCACATAGCCAGTACTAGGGGGTACACAAGCCAGTATGGGGGTACACACAGAGCGCAGGGGTAGGGAGGTGTGCACACAGCCAGCACAGGAGGGGTGGTCACATAGCCAGCATAGGCGAAGCTACTAGAACATAAGGGGTACAGCCACCATGGCAGGGGAGGGGATATGCTCTCAGGTGTCAACCCCAGACACTACATTGATTCTAGCCCCTAACAAGCTGAAACACAGAGAGGCCACTAAGCATTTGCATCTGGCACATGGGTGGAACACCAGGGTCTACAGGGACCGACCCCGCTTTCCCCGCAGTGAGACCTCTCCAGACCTCAGGCACCCCTCAAAGGGTCTCATGCCCCACTGGGCACAATGGGACCACCAAGGGCCCTGCCCCCAGCTATGTCCACCCTCTGAAAAGCTCCCAGTGGCCCAGGGGACTGGCTCTGGGCAAGACGCCCAAGCTGGCTGGAGCAGCCGTGACCCCTGCACCTGGACAGCAACCTGCTCCTTGTCTTCAAAGGGCCCAGGCACAAGCCACATGCGCAGCCCCATGGGGTACTGCTCGCTCCACCAAAGCCAGACAACCTCTCAACAGTGTGTGGTTCAGAGCACTTCCCGGACAGCCAGCCCACCCAGCACCCTGCCTCACTGCCTCACTTTGTTCTCACACCCCAAAGCAGCCAGGTCAGGAGCAGTGAAGCCAGGACACATGCCTGGCCCCACCAGAACCTCCTCCTGGCCTGCACCTTTCTGGAGCTCTGAGCACCTGCATCCCAGGAAGAAGGCAGGCTGAACTCAGTGCATTTTTTGGAGGCATCATGGCTCCCCTCACTGGAATGGAAGTGAGGGTTTTCCTGTGGTACCCCTGGCCAGAGAAGGGATACCCATATTGAGAGTGTCCACTGGTGAGATTCTGGGGGTTCATGCAGTGTCTGGGCATCTGGAGCCCCCTAAAATGACCTCTATGGAGGGTATCAGGCTGGAAGGCAGGTGCCTGCCCAGGTGAGATTCTGAGGTTGGTCCACTGTTGGTCATGTGACAGGCCCCAAGTCTCCTTTTAAGTGTGTGGCCAGCACTGCAGCCCTCCTGCCCAGGCATTCCCTTGGGGTCCAAGTTTATTTACTCCTGAAATAGAACGTAATACCCCAGTCTTAGCAGAGACTGGATGGCTGCATCCATCACTAGTGCTCATAACAGGCCTTTTTTGGTTTTATCTTGTTTTTGTTTTTGAGACAGAGTCTCACTTTGTCACCCTGGGTAGAGTGCTGTGGCGTCATAGCTCACAGCAATCTCAGACTCTTGGGCTCCAATGATCCTCTTGTCTCAGCCTCCCAAATAGCTAAGAATACAGGAGCCTATCACAATGCCTAGATGCCTGGCTAATTTTTCTATTTTTAATGGAGATGGGGCCTCACTCTTGCTCTGGCTGGTCTAGAACTCCTGAGTTCAAGCCTCTCCCAGAGTGCTAGAACTATAGATGTGAGCCACTACGTCCAGCCCACAACAGGCCTTTAAATATGCCATGCACAGTGCCTGGTGGGGGCAGCAAGTACCACCTGGAACAGGCGGCTATGACCAAAGGTCTCTTTCCTTCAGCTCAGTAAAAGTTTACTGCCCTTGGCTCAGCACCCATAGCACAGTGGCTATAGCACCAGACACATATATTGAGGCTGGCGGGTTCAAACCCAGCCCGGGCCAGCTGAACAATGACAAATGCAACAAAAAAACTAGCCGAGCACTGTGGTGGGCGCCTGTAGTCCCAGTCCCAGCCATATGGGAAGGGGGACTCTCTTACTTAAGCAAAAGAATCACTTAAGCCCAAGAGTTAGAGGTTGCTGTGAGCTGTGATACCATGATACTCTACCAGGGTTAACAGAGTAGACTCTATCTCAAAAAAAAAAGTTTACTGCCCTTTGGTTTCAGCCATAGCCCTGTTCCCAGCAACTGAGCAGCCCAGCCCAGGCCTTCACACACCCTGGACATGAGCCTCCTCCAGTTTGCCAGCCACGAAGCTGCTAGAGATAGGACCCTTCTCCTCAGAGTCCAAGGGAATGAGAGCAGGGGCCAACAGTGGGAGCCCAGCCCAACTACTCAGCCTGTTACACACAACAGCCCACTCCACTGTGGACCACCAGGGCCACGGGAAAGGCAGACACACCAGTGCAATGCTAGCAGTTCAGAGCTAGGCACACATGCTACACGGTGGCTTCAGAGCACTATCTTCTACACCCCTGCAGCTCACATCCTTCCCAGCACCACTAGAAGGTAACTGCAGAGACATTCACCTTTCACAGACATCCTGGTGGGAAATCCAGTGGTGAGGGTGGTAACTGAAGACCCTCCTGCCCATGAGCCCCCCTTCCTATTCACAGATGAAGGATGGCCTCGGGGCCACCTGCTACTACCCCACAGGCACCAACCTGGTGAGCCCACAGGGCTGTGGGAGACCACAGTCCAGAATTCCAAAGTCTTCCATTCCCAGCTCAGATAGGCGCTCTCTGCCAGCTGCAGGGGTGCCCCCAGCTGTTCCCAAAGACTCCTCCACCACCTGGGCTCCTGGGAAGTAGCTGCTGTTTACTTTGCCTTGCCAGAGTGTGCTCCCCACAGGCCCCCCTACCTGAAGCTAGGGATAGGAGAGGGCGACCAGCACAGCTGCTGAGCCCATCATAGCCCATTCAGGTCAGAAAGCACTACAGAGAGAAGACACACAGACCACAGAGCAAAGGCAGGCCTGGGGTTGACAGGAGCCTGTCCTCCAGCCCCAGAAGAGAAGCCTGGCCTGTGAGTTAGAGGCACACTTGACACTCCACAGGGGCAGCCCACTGGAGCAAAGGGGTGTGCTATGCTCCCCTGCACTGATGGCCATGTGGCACTAATATACAACCCCAGGGGGAGCAGGAGGCAGTGGGCAGAGCAGTAGCCTGCTCCCACCCCTAGGGCTCCCACGGCAAGGTGACCGTCAGTCTCCCTGAGCTGGACACCTTGTACCAATACTGCACCGACCAGCCAGCAAGTGTGAGGGCCACATCTAACCCTGGCCTCAGTGAAGACCGTGTGGTCAAGGGCACTAGAAAGGAGCTTGGGGCTCTGGGGCTTAATTCTAAGACCAGGGCTCCTTTGTGTGAAAGCTAGGGACAGACACTGAAGCAAACCAATAAATAAGTGGGCACTTGATTGGAAGTTGCTCGGACATGACAACCAGGATTTATGGAGTTCCTGCACAAATCTCACCCATTCTGTACATTGAGACCAAACCTGGAAATGGAAGGACATAAGTCCCAAGAAGCCTGAGCCAGACAGGACGACACCAGGAGTAAGGGCCTCAGTGAGCCACTTACCTGCTCCATGGGTAGCAGGGAACAGGAAGCAGGGTAGCAGGGAACACAAGAGGGAACAGGAAAGTTGAAGGACCATGGGAACAGGTCACAGTGGACACAAGCTCCTCTTCCAGGATCTCCTGACCTGTCCAGAAGCTCTGACAGCTGAAAAGGGACACATGGCCTGGTCCTTTCGTGTCCATAGACCTTATGCGAGGGACCTCAGAGCACAGAGAGGAGAGGGTCTCAGCTTGGAGCACACCCTAAGGAGCTCCAACCATGTCAACATGTTCCCAAGAAGATGTGGACCAGGGACTGCAGTAGCCAGGAGCCCCAGCCAAGGAGACTCAGCCCTAGGAGGGGTGCTCCAAGTGAGGGCACCACCAGCCCAAATGTACCCAGGCAGTGAGTACAGTGACTTCCCTGCAAAGATAGCAAGGCCTCAGGCACATGCAGGTGGGAGTCCCGCCCAGGTCTTCCAGCAAGGAATGGCACTGTCTACTTCCAGGCCCATCTACTTCCCCTAACTGCCAGGCTAAGGGCAGAGCCCAGGCTGCAAGAGCCAGGAGTAAGCTACATAAAGGGATGAAAGCCAACCCCAGCCTGTCCTCATACCCACATGAGGGAGAAAGGGGACAGGGTTGATACTCCCCTCCCTGCCCAGCTCCACTCAGTACCAGCAGAGCCCTCTTTGCACCTAGGCAAGCTCCAAGGTCCCAGGCCTGGAGGGCCATCCCTGAGACTCTTGTCAAGGGTCCAGTTTAAAACTGAAGACCACACCTCATTCCCTCACACAGGCCTAATTACCACTGCCCTGTGCCTACCCTGAAATCCAGGCTCTCCCTGAGATTCCCTGAGGGGCCTGCCAGCACCAGCACTGACACCCCAGCTATCACCCCAACCCCACTCAGCAATACACTTCCTGGGCTGGGTACACATGCCAGAGGTTCCTCACTCCAAACTTGCTGCAGTAACCACTCAACCCAGCCCCTACTGCCCTATGCCCCACCCAGGTTTGCCCAGCATGGCTGAGGCAGGCTCTGTAGCCTGACTGCACATTGCTGCCCAAGAGCTCTCCCAGGGCCTGGGGCTGGGGCAGGGAAAAGTCTGCAGGAGGACAGTCACTGTCCAGAAGCTGCCCCCCAAAGACTCCACCCACCAAGGAGCCCTCTCACCACTATGCCCTAGAAATTTCTCAGAGGTCACAGGTCACCAGAATATTCAGAAAGCCCTTCCTCTCCCCCAGTCATGGACAGCATGGGAAAGGTATTCCAGTGTACCCATCCTGTGGGTGGGAAAGTAGGCTGTAAGCCACAGGGGTGGGCTGAGTGAGCTCCCGCCATCCCACTCTGGCACAGACCTCAATTTGCTGTCCAGCCTGCACAGCACAGAGAACCCTAGAAGCAGAGGCAGAGGCTGCTGAGGGAACTTCATGCCCAGTGTGGTCCCCCAGGACCTACAGGGATCAGCCCCCTGAGTGACCCACAAGCTGACCCAGGCTCACAGGACTACAAGCTGACTCAGCCCACCCAGTCATTTTCTGGGCAGGATACCACCCCCACAGCCCAACAGGCTGGGCTCAGTCCAGCTCCTGGGGCAGCCTGCTGGGCATTCTCACTCTGGACACATGCTCCTCACACTGTTTTCAACTCTGCAGGTTCGGTCTCCCTGTCTAGAAGAAGATGACATCATCCACTTGCCAAATATCTTCAAACTCTTCATATATAATGTCTACCACTTAGTACATAATAACCAGACAGCTGAGCAAATCAGATATGACCCAAAGCTAAGAAGAAAAAACCCAGAAAATGGAATGGAAAAGGAAGATGATACAAAGCTGAACAGAGAATAAACTAGAAAATAATTTTTTTTTTTTTTTTTT
>NW_003852640.1:1358121-1367199 GCF_000181295.1 Otolemur garnettii | reverse complement strand
CACAACGCCCGGCCATTTTTGGTTGCAGCCATCATTGTTGTTTGGCGGGCCCGGGCTGGGGATTTGAACCCGCCATCTTAGGTGTATGTGGCTGGCGCCTTAGCTGCTTGAGCCACAAGCACCGAGCCTAGAAAATAAATTAAAAGAAAATAACCAGATTTGGGGCAGTGCCCGTAGCTCAGTAGGTTAGGGCTCTGGCCACTACACCGAGGCTGGTAAGTTCAAACCCGGCCTGGGGCCAGCTAAACAACAATGACAACTGCAACAAAAAATAGCTGGGTGTTGTGGCGAGCGCCTGTAGTCCCAGCTACTTGGGAGGCTGAGGCAAGAGAATCACTGAAGCCCAAGAGTTTAAGGTCACTGTGAGCTGTGACACCATGGCATTCTACCCAGGGCAACAGCTTTAGATTCTGTCTCAAAAAAAAAAAAAAAAAAAAGCCAGTTTTAAGCATGTAGAGAAAAACATTATAGCAAGTAGAGAAAAAAACAAGATATGGTGAAAAAGTTTAAGATACAGGTAGCCAAGATCCCAAGAGAGGTGAGAATGCTGCAGAAACAGTATTTAAAGATATACTGGCTGAGAATTTTTCAAAATTGACAAAAACCATCTAGATTCAGGAAATATTACAAATGCTAAACAGGATAAATGAAAAGCACACCTAGCAAAATTGCTAAAAAAAAACCCACAAAGACAGAGAAAAATCTTAATAGCAACCAGAGGAGACGAAAGACACAGTATTAGTCAAAGAACACAACTGACTTGTCAACAGCAACAGCTAACATTCGAAAGCAGGAGGCACTATCTTCAAAGAGCAGAAGGAAACTAACACACATCAGAAATCAAAAGTAGAGCCAGGCATGGTGGCTCAACACCTGTAATCCCAGCACTCTGGGATGCTGAAACAGGTGGTTTGCCTAAGGTCATGGGTTCCAGACCAGCCTGAGCAAGAATGATACTCCATCACTAAAAACAACCAGACATTGTGGTGGCGCCTATAGTCCAGCTACTCAGGAGGCTGAGCCAAGAGGATCACTTAAGCCCAAGAGTTTGAAGCTGCTGTAAGCTATGATGCCAGGGTACTCTACCAAGGGTGTCAAAGTGAGACTCTGTCTCAAAAAAAAAAAAAATTGGAAGTAAAAACAAAGCCAGACACAGTGGCTCACATCTATAATACCAAGTGCAATGGCTCACACCTATAATCCAACACTTTGGGAGGCAAATAAGAGAAGATTCCTTGAGGAGTTCAAGGCCTGCCTGGGCAACATATCAAGACCCCATCTCTACAAACAAAAATTTTTTTTTTTTTGAGACAAGAGCCTCAAGCTGTAGCCCTGGGTAGAGCGCTGTGACATCACAGCTCACAGCAACCTCCAATTCCTGGGCTTAAGTGATTCTCTTGCCTCCGCCTCCCAAGTAGCTGGGACTATAGGTGCCCACCACAATGCCTGGCTATTTTTTTGGTTGCAGTCGTCATTGTTGTTTGGCGGGCCCAGGTTGGATTTGAAACCACTCAGGTGTATGTGGCTGGCGCCTTAGCAGCTTGAGCCATAGGCATCAAGCCTCTATAAACATTTTTAAAAATCAGCCAGGTGTGGTGGCGTGTGCCTGTGAGGCTGAGGCAGGAAGCTCTCTTGAGCCCAGGAGTTCAAGACTACACCGTGCTCTATGATTGTGTCACTGCTCTCCAGCTTGGGTGACAGAGTAAAACTCGTCTCTAAAAAAATAAAGACAATTTGCCAAATTAAAAACCAGGGAAGGGTTCCACCTGTGGCTCAAGGAGTAGGGCACTGTTCCCGGTGGCGGGTTCAAATCCATCCCTGGCCAAAAACTGCAAAAAATACATAAATAAATAAAAACTAGGGAAACAAATTCACAAGCACAGTGGAAGATTTTAATATACTTCTCTCTCAGTAACTGGAAAAAACAGACTCCCTCCCCACCGAAAATCAGTAAGTATGCAGAAGACTTAAACCACAAGATGAATACAGCTTCCTCTACAGCACCCTACACCCAGCAATGTTCTTTTCAAATGCACACAAAAGATTTCTCAAAACTGACTGTATTTACCAAAGCTAAACCATTAAACAGTCTGAGCAGACTTCAGAGCACTGAAATCACAAAGAGCCTAAACATTTCAACTAAACTAGAGATCAATAATTAAAGACCACTTTAAAGTCCTTGTGTATTTGGAAATTAAGCAATACTCTTCAAATACTCCAGGTCAAAGAAAAAACTGCAATGAAAATTAGAAAATATTTTAGAAAAAACAAAAATAATTAATCTACAGAATACAACTAAAGCTACATGTGGAGAGAAATTCATAACCTTATACATTGTATATTTTAGAAAAAAAGAGAGTCTAAAGATCAAATATCCAACCCTCTGGTCCTCCTTGGCACTTTCTTGGGTGATCAGGCTGACTGGCCTGTCTGGGCAGGTTGGACCCTAAACAGGCAGCCTCCTGCCCCCTGGCTGCCCTTTTGGGTGCTGTCACCCCAGCCAATGGGCACTCCTAGGGAAGCCCAGAGGGACCTGGCACAGAAGGGAGCCCCTTCTGCAGCCCCTTCCCCTAAGCATCTCACTTTGACTACTTGGCTCTGCTACACAAGCCAAGGGGACAACATAGCTGTGTAGAGCAGGGCTGGGGACAGTGGCCTGAGCCAGAACCACCCCTACTGGGGCAGGAAAATGAAAGGAATTAGGAGACTTAGGCTAACAAGGAGAATTCCAAAGAACATACTTCCCGACTCCGCCTGTCCCTGGAGGCACCTGATGCAGCTGCATGCTCACCCTCACAGAGCCGCAGGCCCACCACCTGAGCACAGGGCCGGCCAGAGCCTGTGGAGAGGAGGGGCTCTCTCTGTTCCTACCCCTCAAAAAGCGATAGCAGTCTCGCCTCCACACCTACATGGCCTCACCCTGCTCCTCCCTATAGGCCCAGAGTACCAGAGCTTCAACCTGAGCAGCTCCCAGGTAGGCTGTGCCTTCCCACCTCGGCTACTATCCTCTCCAGAGCTGTCCGCAGGCACCCCCGGTCCCCACGTCTAGTCTTCCACACTGAGTCCTGGAGGCTGCAGAGGGATTCTGAGGAGCCCCCAACACTCCTTCCATTATGGTCCTGGACTCAAGGGGACTAGGCCAGGCCCTGTTGCTATACACAGCTTCCCAGAAGAGGCAGCCCCAAGGTACAGGGGGAAGCGTGCCCTGCCCCAGAGCACCACACCCCCAGCCGGCTGCTCCTCCTCTGCCCAGCGGTCTCCAGCAGGAAAGAATCCTGACTGGAGTGCTCAGGACTGTCATTACAACACCCTCCCAGATCAGACAGCTCCCAGTGTCACTCGGTGGGGCTCACATCCCTGAGCACAGATATAGCTAGTGGCTCTGAGAAGGCAAAGTCCTGACCAGTGGCCCTGGGCTGCCTGGCACCCAGCATTCTGTCCTCGTTCCTAGTCATGTGAAATCTCCAGAGCAGGAGGTATGCAGCAGCCAACTGGATCCTCCAGTCTGGTCACCAGGCCTACACAGGACAGCCTCTTCCAGCTCTAAATGCCCTGGGAAGTAGCAAGTAGCAGAGAGAGCCAAGGGCCAAAGGAGTAGTGGCAGAGAGCAGGCAGCCCTCTCCCCAGGCCCTAGCCTCACACCCCAGGCATGTGCCCCCAGGTCTCTCAGCAAAGGACGTCACTTGCCCCACCATACAGAGGTACCCAGCTACTAACTGAGGATTTGGGCATACTCAGGACAGGCTAGCAGCATGGGGCTCCTGTGGGACTCTCCATTGTCAGGGCCTGACCAGTGTTGGGGGAGTCCACCACTGAAGCTGGCATTCAGGGACCCCGTGCCCTGGACCCTTGGACTCTGCCAACCAGAGGCACTACCAGACAGCATGCTGGGACTGTCATTGAGAACACAGATGCAGCAGCCAGGGCTGGCCATCAGCTGCACCAGATTCTTGTAAGGGCTGTCACCTATCCCATCATGCAGAGGTACCCAGCAAGGACTCTCCCAACCCACCTCACTGCTGTCTGGAGTACACATGTCACACAACCCAAATCCTGCCCTTTGGTGGAGAATGGCCTTGTCCTTACTTCATGGCATCTGCCTGCAGGTTGTACAGAGCCCAGCAGGATGGCATACCTACTAGAGGTGTGCAGGGGCCCAAGGAGACCCACAGGCCACTGTGGATCAAATCCATACCAGGGTAGTGCAATCCTAAGGTGCAGACTGCTGCTCCACAGAAGTCACAGTGGGTGAAGGGGAAGGCAAGGAAGGAGTACGGTTCTGCAAGCCCAGCCTTAGGGCTCCCACAGGCTGGCCCTGACAGGCACCTACTCTCCCAAGCCTTGATCTCCTCCTCTGCATAGTGGGCACAAGCCAGTGCCTGGCGCCACAGCAGGTACTGCCCAGCAGGCATTGCCTCCTGCCCTCCCTTTGGCTGTCCCACTGTGAATCCAGAAGCCAGGACAGCAGTCCTGACAGCCGGCTCTGGTCTGTGACAGCCAGCTGGGAGGACAGTGATGAGAGGACTGCCTCGATCCACTCAACAAAGGTGCACCCCAAGCTGTACCAGCCTGAGGACCCATAGCCCACCACAGCGACATGAGTCCCAGCCATCCTGAGACCACCACCCTTCCTATACTGGGAGTCAGGCTGGGCAAGCATAGGTCTTTAACTTGGCGGCCTGCACACTACAGGAGCACTGTGGTGGCCCGCACACTCTTCCACGCCAGTTCTTGTGGAATAATTAATTAGCACAGCCACGACAAACGTAAAATTGAGGCCTCTGGCGCGCCTGATAATTTATGCAAGATTCCAGGATCGCTGTGGCTGCCTTTCCTAGAGACTAATTCAGCACTTTCTTTTTCCCTTATGAAAGCAGGACTCCAGATTTAACTGCTCTCACACCCTTTCATGGGGTTTTCCACAGGAAAATCAGATAGCCCAGAGGCACATCCGCAGCAGAGACGGATCCCAGACCCTAAAGGCGCTGGCTAGGACCTGTGGGCAATGCTGGCCACCAGCACAACAGGACACTCTCTAAGCTGGGCCGCAGCTCCTACAAGTCTGCCTCCGCAATCCCAACAGCAGCCCCCAGGGAGAAATAACCCTTGGCCCATTTATGCAGACAGAAAAACACACTACTTGGTCCCCAGGAGAGGCAATGCCAGCACCAGCCTGGGCTCATAACCACGACACTCACCAGCATCTCCACAAAGATCCAGGACAAAGACACCAGGTACAGGGCTGTTCTCAGCACCAGCACAAAGGTCAGGGTTCCAGCCTATCACTAGTACTAGGGCCATGAAAGAGTCACCCAGCCTTCCACCCAAGGGAAGCCCTGGAGCCCTTCCTTACAGAAACACAGCAAGTCTGTCATGAGCACTCACCCCAAGCTGGAACCCCTTCTCCCCACCAGTTTGCACAGCTGGGGCTGGGCAGCAATAGACACGCATTCTTGGTGGGAAGAGGCATCCTGGGCCCCAGACTGCAGCTCTCTAGCTCACTGCCGAGACTAGGACCCGTGCCCAACCAACTCAGGACAGTAAAGTGGCTGGCACTGCCAAAAGGCTGTTAGGCCACCACAGACACTTGGGCTGGACAGTGGCAGACACCCTCACGGCCAGGCCTCTGCCCCCAAGGCCTTGTGCAGCAAGTGTGGGCACCACACAGCCTGTATCCCATGGACAGCCAGCCTCCAGGAGAGACCCCTGGCTTGGGGGCCCTCCCAGCCACCCTGCACAGGAGCAGTGGCTCAGGTAGACCATACAGACAACTGCCTGGTGGCCACTCACTGCTGCTGACCCTCTGCTCCTCGTTGCCCTGAATGCCCTTGGTGGGTCTCCTTGATTGGTCCACCCTCCAAGACCAGGGCATGAGGCTGGCAGGGGCACTCCACTCCCTTTGCCCACAGAACTCCCTGAGTGTGCCGCGGCGGGCCCCTGCCCACCTGCACACCTCACAGGATACCCTGCTGCTCCTCCTCCCAACAGGCCTGCCAAGTGAAGGCGATGACACCCCAGCACTCTCGGGCCCATGAAGTCAGCCACCCTGCCTATCTCCTGCCCTATGGGACCCCTGTGAAGGGAGCCCCTCTCTTCTTCCCTGTCCTATCCTCTGGGTGGGTGCCTCACCCCACCAGGAGCGCATGGCAGAAGGGCTGCCATGAGCAGGACAGAACCCTTGCCTGCACACATTCTTGATGTTAGCACAAGGACAGTGGGCAATTAACACATACAGAGAATGAGACGAGAGGAAGGGATGGCCCAATAGCAGGTGTACCTCAGAGGAGATGGGCTGGCAATGCTAGGGGGCACCTGTCAGAGGCCATACACCACAGACTGGAGATATGCAGAAGAGCAGCCTGGCAGGAACAGCAAGAGCGAAGACAGCCACACAAGGGAGAGATGCACCAGGAACTGAGTAGCTTCTGAGGATGAGGCAGCCTTAAAGGTTCCAGGAGGAGCCAGCACATTCCCTGAGTGGTGCCTGCTCACTGAGGGCCACACAAGTGTCCACAGCCACAGCAAGGTAGGGTCTGGAATCTGGGCAGGCCTCCAGTGCCCAGTGCCTGGCAATCCGTCCTCCCCCAAGGCTGCGAGAAGCCAGGCAGGAAGGACTGTCTCCCGCAGGAGGACCTGCTCTGCCATACTACAGGAACAGAAGGTACCCAAGAACACAGGAGGGCCCCAGGGACCTCTGAAAGGTCAAGAATAGCCACCAAGACAGGATGGAGCTGCTAGAAGGGGGCACTCTGGGAGCTGTAGCACCCAACCCTACAGTCAAGGGCAGACCCCGCCAGGGCCCAGAGGGGCCTCCAAGACTGTGGGGAGGCTGCTGCAGGTTGGGTGGGGCTAGAGGGCATGACCCAATGCTCAGACAGCACAGGAAAGTCAGGATAGCTACTGGGTGACAAGGGACCCAGAAACTAGGCAGGGCAGTAGGGACTTAAGAGGCTACAGAGCTCACACAGACAACCCCCAAGCACATCCTCAGAGAACATCAGGTTTGCAGAATGGGCATCCCAGATCCAGCACACTCTCACCCAGGGAAGGGTGGTCCAGCTCACAGAAAGCCTGGGCAGCCTGTAGGTCACAGCAGCCCAGAGGTCCACACAAAAGATGACTGTGGAGGCTGGGCCCTTCCTGCCCACCTGGGGGAAACCCTGGCCCTGCCCAAGCCCTGCCCAGGCCCTGCCAGACTTGCACCCTCAGCCCTCATTCTGGTAACTCAGCCAGGAAGGTTGCCACTGGTCTCAACACAAGAGGTAGAGGAAGTAGAAGGTACTTGCCGTCTGAGATGGGAAAAGCAGGGGCCCTCCCACCCCAGGGGACTTCCATGAGATGAGGATCCCTCTGCTCACTCTGCCTTCCTTGGCACACAACAGCAAACACGTTCCATGGCCAGCAGGAGTTCTGTGACTCACTGCCAGCAAGAAGCTCCCCAGCCTGGGGCATAGGGTTGTGGATGGGAGAGCACAACAAGGGGCCCACACCACAGTCAAAGGAGGACAAGGTTCAGAGCTGGCCCAACTCTCAGGTCCCGTCCCCCACCCCCCCCCCCCACCCCCCCCCCCCCCCCCGTCTACCACACTAGAGTAAGGGGCTGCCATAGGTGGCTGTCAGCCACAATGTGATCATGACTACCACAATTACACAGGTGACAGATGGGACACCTTTTTTGAGATCCCTGAAAGATCTTCCTCCCTTTTGCCCAAATGCCCTCTCTAGCACTGGCCCACTGAAGACAGATCAAGCCAGGTCTCTGCTGCAGCTCCCACCACAAGTGGCTTTCCTAGGCCCTCAGGGCCTTTTCTAGGGGGCATCTCCTACCTTAATCCCACAGCTACCAGTGGACCATCCCCAAAAGAAAAGGAAGGAGAAGGGGGGTGAGGTCACCCAGCCAAAGTCTGACTCTAAGCCCAAACACCTACAGGCCCAGGGAACTCTGGAGAGGGCAGGAGAGTCAGAGAGGGGAGGGAGACACCAAGGAGTCTGGTGGAAACCTTCCTAACATTCTCCATCCCCAGGCCTGAGAGGCCACAAGGCTGCTGAACAATGCAGTTTTGAATTCAATTAAAGCGATTATCTGTTGTGCCAAATAAATTGTGTACAGCATATATCCTGCGGCACTTTACACCTCTGGGCTCATTATTCCCTAACTGTTTCCTCCTGTTTATGCACTCTCAAATTAAATTGCTGATAATATGCGCCAAAATAAAAAATGAGCACACCTTGTCCCAAGAAAATTGATTCTCCCTTTTCCTGAACTGGCGATTGCCAGGTTTTATATACTCTGTTCCTGGTGATCATTAGTAATTCAATTTTCTTTTTATTAGCCCCCTTATCTGCTGAGCAATATAGTGGCAGGGCTGACCTCTTTCGCACGGGTAAATGTTTAAAATCTTTTCCCTGATTAATTTTGCCAGTTAAGAAAAAGAGGAGAAATGGCCCGGCTCTTAGCCATCACAATGAATAAAGCTTAATGTTGATTGTGATGGAATTTCTAATGCCAAAGAAATTGATTGAACGGAGCAATTATGCCGCAATAGTAACTCAAGGGAGATGGGATCGCTTTCTCCTGGTCGTAGCCTTTTGGTTATTTAAAACAATCCAATTTGCAAGGATAATTATGTATTAGCGTTTTATCTGCCACTTGAAATGAACAGAGGAGTTTTGATACTGGCCCAGCATTAGCAGGTTATTGCTGCAAATTACTTGATATCTGCTTTCTTTCACATAAAGAGGAAATTAGGCGATCAATTATCAAAAAAAGGTGCACTGAAGGGATAGGAGGTACAGGCATGCCCTCTGCTGGCCATGCATGGCTACAGTCAGCCACCAGCACTTTGGAAGCCTCTTGCCCCTCTCCCAGCACAGGAGCCCACAGGGCAGTCAGATCCCTCCCTGGACACTGGGCACTGTCACCTCCTCAAAGAGGAGGGCTGTGGCTGGTGCTAAGCATTTGCTGGGAGAAATGGGGAAATAGGGCTTGGCGCCTGTGGCTCAAGCAGCTAAGGCGCCAGCCACATACACCTAAGGTGGCGGGTTCGAATCCCCAGCCCAGGCCCGCCAAACAACAAT
>NW_003852640.1:1348954-1358043 GCF_000181295.1 Otolemur garnettii | reverse complement strand
GACTCGCTTGAGCCCAGGAGTTGGAGGTTGTTGTGAGCTGTGATGCCATGGCACTCTACCCAGGGGGACAGCTTGAGGCTCCGTCTCAAAAAAAAAAAAAAAAAGAAATGGGGAAATAGAAGATCCAAGCCCGCCAGACGCAGTGGCTCACGCTTGCAATCCTAGCACTCTGGGAAGCCGAGGCAGATGGACTGCCAGAGCTCATGGGTTTGAGACCAGCCTAAGCAAGAGTGAGACCCACTCATCTCTAAAAATAGCCAAGCATTGTGGCTATTGATACTAACAGCTGGGCGCCTGTAGTCCCAGCTACTCGGGAGGCTCAGACGAGAGAGTTGCTTGAGCCCAGGAGTTTGAGGCTGCTGTGAGCTATGACACCATAGTACTCTACAGAGTCACCAAGGGTGACAAAGAAAGATTCTGTCTCAAAAAAAAAAAAAAGAGGCCAGCCATGGAGGCTCACTGGGAAGCCAAGATGAGTGGATAGCTTGAGCTCATGGGTTCGAGACCAGCCTAAGCAAAAGGTGAAAAACTCCCCCCGCAAAAAAAGGTGAAATCCCATCTCTACTAAAAATAGAAAAACTGAGGCAAAAGGATCTCTTGAGCCCAAGTTGGAAGTTGCTATGAACTATGATGCCACAGCACTTTACCCAGGGCGACAGCAGCTCGAGACTCTCAAAAAAAAAAAAAAAAAAGATTCAAGCAGCCAGTTGAAGGGGCAGCCTCAGCCCTAACCCCATCCCTGGGGAGACCCTTCAGCCAAGAAAACCACACCTTCCTGGGAGCCAGAATGCACAACTTTGACAAGGTAGCAATCCCTGCACCTACTGGAGTCTTGGCTGCCCACGAAGGGCCAGGGAAGGTCCCAGAGGGCCCATTCACTCACCGAAGCATCACTACTATTGAATGAAGGGAGGTGTGTTGGAGGCTGCTCGGCTACCCCAGGCAGCCCTGGCCAGGTTCAGGATGACCAGGCTCGGGACACTCAATTCTCAGGCAGGCAGGGAGGAAGAGAAGGAGGGAGCCACATGCTAACTCCCAGGGTCAGCCAGTCCCCATTGGTACAGTCCAGGACAATGCTTGTCCTCACCCTGTCTCCCCAGCACATGCCCTCACTAGCCTGCCACAGCCATCTCTGCCTGTCTAGGGCCTTGTGGTGGCTATCTCTGGGGCCACCCACCTGACTGGCTGTGCCAGATGCACGCTCAGCAGCTCACCACTCCACATACATCTTCCCTGGGCTCCCCAGCCACGTGAGAGGAGGGAGAGCCTCTACTTGGCCTGGCAGCCACAGCTTCCTACCAACCCTCCTGACTCACTGCCTGCTCTAGGCCTGCTGGACATTCCTGGGGCCCCTGCAACTACCACCACATGTCCCTGAGTATAGTGATACAAGTCCCAGGTCCCTCCTCTGGCCCTTCCTGGTTTCCCAGTGTATCTACAACAGAACTAAGCCCCTTTCTTAGGATCTGCCTCCCCACTGGTTTCCTCCCCTTTGCCCTGCACCCCTGGGTGCTGTGCCAGCCCCAGGGGCTTTCTTCTGTTTCTGCAACACATCAAGCTCATGCTCACCACACCCTGCAGTGCTAAGCACTCTTTGCTCTCCCCCTCCCCCCCGGCCTAAGCTACCTCCTCAGAGAAGCCCTCCCAGCCATTTGTTTAGCACTGAGCACCCTCCCTGCTTCCTCCTCCTCAGCATGTTCAGCCACCTGGAGATCTCTCCACCAGTTTATAAGTACCCCCAGTGGGCCTCCAGCTGGAGTCTTCCCCAGGACTTCAGCATCTTCATCCTCTCACAGCTATGTCCCTGGAGCTGGCATGTCCCATGAGACTGGCAAAATGGCTGGTACAAAAGTGCTCAGCCCATGCTTACTGGTAGGGGGCAGGAAGAAGCCTTCCCAGCCATTTCCCAGTGGGACCCCCTTCCTACACATCTCAGGGAGGCAGCCCCTGGGCCACCTGCTCGGCTGGTGGAGCTGTTGGTCTCTAAGTCCCACACCCCTCTAGGCCTGGCTGTTCCCTGGGTGGTAGGGGGCAGTGCTGCAGCAGCCCACACCAACAGGAAGACAGCCTCCATGACCCCAGCCTACTCCCCACTCTGCTCAAGGTCTAAAGAAGGAATAGACCAGTCACACAGCAAGCAGGGCTGCCCCGCACTCACTCCTCTCACCCTGCCTTCTGTGACACCTGTAGGCCCTCTACCTCCTGGGGATCAAAGCTGGAGGCCCCCTTAATCCTTCCTCCCAAACTGGCCACAGAGCACATACCCACTGTCCAAACCCCCACCCGCTTCTTTCCACCCCCAGCCAATCCTGCAGCCCAAACCCCACCCAGCCACCTTGCTACAGCCATGAGGGACAACATCAGGGTCTGCTTGCCCCCATCACCCAAGATGAAGCCCACATTGCCCTGGCATGTAATAAGTGCTGCCTAACACTGGACGGATAGACAGCCAGTGCCCAGCCACACTTCCTCATGTCTCCCAGGCTCCACCTGGCAACTGCATGGTCCCTTTAGCTCTGCCGAGAGGCCCAAGACTTCTCCCATGGTGACCCCATGCCGGCTCTCTGCTCTACCCAGGACCACACATGAAGTAAAGCCTTCTCAGAGCCTTCTGAGCCCAGCCTGGGTGCCACATAGTGCCATGGACACAAGCACCACTATCCAGGGCCAAGATCCTCCCAAAACACCTGGCCTGCTCCAGCTTCTCTCACATGTGCTAGGGAAGTGACTTGTCCTTGTGTATCCCAGAAGCTCAAAGGGGAACCACGGGACCAGGTGCACCCAAATTCCAATTCCCCACACCAACACTTGACAGGGTCTCGGATGAGCATCACCCTCAAGGGCTCTGGACCCTCACTAAATTGAATCCCCAAGAATACCCTAGTCTTCAGGCAGGTCCATTGTGTGTCCTGGTGCCATTGCCTCACAGCAAGGGCTAGGTGGTCCTCGAAGGAGCCACACCCTACACTCTGCAGGTTGGGCCCACCCAGGCCACCACAGGGTCTCTCAGGGGCTCAGTCCACTTCTTTTCAGACAAGATCAGACTCATCCAGGATGCTACAGCCACAGACCAGACAGTCCTTTTCAGCAGGCAGTAGAGCACCAGGTGACTCAGAATGAATGAAGCTCACACCCCTAGACCAGCATAAGCAGGGCTCTTCTCCTCCCTCAGGTAGGGTACATTTGCATCCACACTGCTTGCTGGCCAGCAGCATGTCCACCACCTAGACTTCAGGGCACATCAGCCCAGCCCCTACACTCTGCCCACCAGCCTAATCCCCACCTGCCAGGCAGACCCCTCTGGCACAAAGGCCTTCTATCAGCATAAGGTGCTTAGAGGGGCTCCAAGGAGGTGCAAACTACAGCTCATATCCAGCCCCAGTCCTCCCAGACATACCTTCCTTGGTGGGGAGATGGGCCCGGCTCGGTGGCAGGCGGCACAGCCGGTGCCTGGTGACCTGAACCAGGCCCTTGGTAGGGGTCTTCTTCAAAACGGGGCTGCTTTTCCCTCGGAGGGCCTGTCTCCGCCGGAGGCTGAGGTGGCTCTTGGCAGTGGTAGCAGGTGAGGGGCTGCTCTTCTTGTCCCCAGGGAGGCTGTGGAAAGAAAGTGCAGACAGCTCCCAACAGGTTCCCCAGATGGTTCTGCCCACCCACACTTCCTCACCCAGATCCCGGGGGTGTGGAACAGCCCCAGGGGCAGGTCCTGCCTTCCCAGCAGATATAGTACCAACAGACTCTGCTGCTCTGCTCCCTGTCCCCCAAAGCCAACATCCCAGAGGACCTGGGCTAGGGCAGGGAAAGCAGCAGAGGGGCCTCAGGTGCCCAGGGTGCCACCCCCCAGCTCCCCAGGCCAGATAAGGCCACAAGTGGGACCAGGGTGGGGTGACAGAGAATGGCAACATCCCCAAGAAAGGGCTGCTACCAGCCCTATGTGGCCTTCCCCAGCCCACTCCGTAAGAGGAGCAGCTTGTCCAGCCCCAGCTCCACTCCACCCTCCCTGGAACAGACAAAGCCACACAGTTGCAGGGGTGTCCAACCTGCTGCCCATGACCACATGCCTCTTTTTGCAAGGACTTTTGTTGCTTATCTATGGTAGTGGATATCATGAAAAGTATGCTTTTTCTTTTTTTGCTAAGTAGCTTTCATTAGTGTTTGTGCATTTACTACAAAGCTCAAGACAACATTTATTCTTCCAATGTGCAGCAGAAGAAAGAAAAGGTTGGACACCCACATAAACTTCAGAACAAAGCTGCTACCCAGAGACAGTTAGGCATTCAAGGGACATCTGCATCATTCAAGATAGCCCTTGTCTGGGCAACCTGTCTCAGGGCCAGAGGGAATGAGCTTACCCAGAGCCAAAAACAAAGGCCAGACCTCAAGAAGAACTACCTGAGACAGAGTCACAGAAGATACCCTCTTCAATGGCAACTACCACTGCATCTATGACAAAGGCAAGCCCTCTGCCCAGCTGCCACTCTTGCTGTTTGTTGCTGCCCCAATGAATTCCTTGACCCCAGGCCAAGCATTCTGGACTATGACACCAGCTTAGGGTCTTATCACAATTCTCTGGGGGAGACTAAGAAAGTGACTTGGCCTGGTCACCTGGCCACCAAGGGAACCTTGGAGCCCATCCCAACAGCATCCTACAATGCTGGCCAGTGGCCAAAGCCAGGAAAGCCTAGAGGCTGCAGGACCTGCTATGGCCCAACGGGAGCAACCCCCAGCCGGGCCCAATCAGGCACCTACCAAAGGCAAGTCCTCCTGGAGCCCAAGGCCCATGCAGAGCAGGAAAGACCATACAAACCAGGGCAGTGCCCATGGCTTGGGTCCACCTCATAGCACAGCACAGGGCCTACAGCACTCACACTACCACACCCACCAGCAGGCACACCCTGGGCAGGCTGGGTGGGGGGGTTTACTGCCCCAGCGCCTGGCCTGGCACAAAGCCATCCATCTATGAACCTTGTGCAGCCATAATGGAAGCTAATGACTTTCTGGTCTCTCACCAGCAGGAGAAAGGGTGGCCCTGCTGGCACCACTAGGGCCAGGGCAACTGCTACCCACAAGGGCCTCGCATAGCCTTATATGGCAACAGTACTCCCTGGCTCTTTCACACTGGAAATGGAAAACACAATCACACACAAAGCTCCAAGCTCAGGCTGACACACTAGTGGTGCCAAATAAACCCATCAGGGGCTTCACTCCTCCTCACCCCCTTGCCCATCCACTCTGTGGACCATGAAGGGAGCCCAGGCTCAAAGAGAAACAACTGCTCAAAATTCCACAGCTCAGGGAACATGAGGACCTTGCTGACCCCAGCCCTGCCCTATCTACTCAGACAGGATGTTGTGGTGGTAGCAGGTGGGCACTCCTACCTTGTGCTTCCCCGCCTACGGACGATCTTGGTGCGGCTCTTCACTTTGTAAGCCGAGAGTGAGCTCTCACTGAAGACAGGCTTCAGGCCACTGGATCCCACCGCTGGTCTATCCCCTGGTGGGGACCGAGACAGGACTGGGGAGAGCTGGGAGGCATGGTCCTTGCTACCAGCCTCTGACTGCCAACGGAAGGAGGAAGAGGAGGAGGCCGAGGGACTGGAGGCCTTCCACTTGTACTTGCTGGGGGCAGGTCCCAACTTAGAGGACATGGCTGGCTTCCTGGGCTTGGCATCTGGGTCAGTTCTAAGCTGTGGCTTCTCCATCTTGTCTGCTGGGCCAAAGGGGTCCCTGCACACATTCTCAGCAGCTCCTCTGGGACTGAGGGCCCTCCGAGCAGCCCGAGGGCTCTTTGCTGAGGCAGCCACCCATTTATAGTTATTTTTCCGGAACTTGTTGGTTCTACAGGACACAAGCAGTGAGGATTCCCGGGCCTGCCTGGGTCCTGAGGTCGATCTGGCTGGACTTACCACTGAGCCAGAGGGAGCTGGCTGATCTGGGTGGCCAGCATTCACTCTCCTCTCCCCAAGGAGCTGAGCAGTACAGCTAACCGCTGAATGAGGGGGTACCTTCCGACCCAGGGCCATGCCAGAGTGAGGGGATAGGACAGAAGATGGGAGGCATGCCTTGACAGCAATGGCACTCTCACTGACAGTCCGGCGGGGCCCCAGAGGGCTGTCACCCACACTGCCCAGAGACTTGACCACCCTGGGCTTGCCTGGCTCCTTCTGGCAGACCAGAATGGGGTCCTCTGCACTGCAGCTCCCCCTGGCTCTTCCTGGCCTCGAGGACTGTAGCTGCCCAACAGGGGGGTCACCTTCACCTTCCTGGGGTCTTTGGCCATTCCAGGGGGTATCTTCATATTCTTCCAAAGAACCCTGCTGGGCCCCTAAAGCACTGGTAGAGCCAGATTTGGATGGTGGTTTAATTTTGATGACCATGTTCTGATCTGGACTGAGCTGGACCTGTCTCTCAAGAACATACTGCTGAGGGTCTTGACTCTGGCTGCCCCCAGGCTCAAGGGAGGCTTGCACAACGTGGTCACCAGGTGGGTCTAAGGACCCCGGGGGCCGATTCACAAGCGAGTATTTCTTGCGCCAAGCAGACCCATGGTGTGAGGAGAAGCCCCTCCGACTTGGACGGGGGTAGCGGGCACCAAAGGCCCTGCTGTGGTAAGGGGGCTGCTGCCACCGGGAAGCAGCTGAGGTCCCCGGGGCAGGGACATTGCCATGGAGGTTTTTGTAGTCATCAATCAGACCTGAGAAGACAGAATCACAGCCTCAGTTAACCAGAGGTTGTAAGTGAAATATCAACAATTCTGACTACCCCAGTAGGCATCAGCTGGCAAGATGTTCCCATCTCACTTCTGAGCCCCCATTGACTGGTAATCACCTGACAGTTCATCCCAAGTCCCTGGGCCTGTCATTTCCATAGCCTGTCTCCCTCAGTTCTATTTCAGTTCTTCCACCTGGTCATCTGGAAAAGGCACCCCTGTGGCAGAATAGGCCCTATTTGCCAGTCTACTGGACCCATGATTCTTTGAGATGAAGCATCCCTCATTATGAAGAGACCAGCAACACTCCATGCTGTAAAAAGTGGACCAGAAGGGACAAGTCAGTCACAGAGGTCCTCTGGCTTGCCCATAGATGAAAGGGGGCAGGACTGCACTAATAATCTTCACTGAGTGAAACATGCGGGCACTCTGTCCTTGACAGAGTCAAGATGTCAGACTGTCCTACAGAAAGGGAGAGAACTGACAGGCTGGTAATGCAAGGGACTGACACGATCACAAAGACTTTCCGAATCAGCTCCTAGGTAGCTGTCCTGCAATAGGAGGCATGAGCTGGAACAACCAGGGCTCAGTAGGCAGAGAGTCAGTAGCCAGACTCCAGTTATCAACACTCTCCCACCACAGGTCTTGCCCCCAGATGCAAAGCCATATCCAGACCTGGGGACACCTTAGGACAAAGTGGAAGACAGCCCACCTGGGCTCTCCTCCATACGCGCTTTCTGAATGCTTAAGTCTTCTTTTTGTGAGAATAACACCAAAGTGGATTTTCTTTTTAAATTTAGGAAGACCAACTTTGGTCCAAAAATTTTAAAGTGTGGAAGCTGAGGCCTGGGCAGTTTGACGTACAGAGAGACCATCAAAACTGGGCGTCTGGGAAGAAACTGCGCCCGCCGGAGCCAGCTTGGCGGCGCCGGAACAGGGGCCAGTCAGTCAGTCCTGCGTCTCGCCCCCGGCGCGGGGAGCGAGGGTGGCGCCTAAGGACGCGACCGCCAGGATGGGGGGTGGGGGCTGCCTCCCGCCGGTTACTAAGCGACGGCCCTGCGTCCATCGCCCCGGCCCCGGGAGGACCAGCAGCCTTTTCCCGACGAAGCCCGGGCAAAAGACTAAACCAGGTGGCCCACAAGTCTTTTGGGGCCCCAACCCGAGCTGTCAGGAGGCCGCGGGCGGGGGGCGACCCCTTTCGGGGAGCTGGGCCGGAGCCAGCCGCGAGGTGAGGGGAAAAGAAGAGGACGCGCGCCCCGGCCCCTAGCCCGACCCACCCTGCAGGAGGCGGATCTGCCGCCGTAATTGCTCCTTTTCCTCCATCTCCGGAGTCCGCGACGCCCGGCCAGGCCCCCGCGACGTCATCGCTGCGCGACGGTCTCCGGCGGCCAGGCCAGGGCGGGGCCGGAACCGCGGAGCCGGGTGGGAGCGCTGGGACTGCGCCGGCGGCGCGGGGCCTGGCGGCGCCCGGACACATCAAAAACGCACCGTCACCCCGGCAACGGCTGCGAGTAGGCGGGGCCACGCACGCGCACAGCTAGGGGTCAGGACGTCACTGGGGCGCGCGGGGAAGTGGCCGGCACCTGGGCACCTTACAGCTGGTACTGCGGGTCCTCCACAGTCTCCACCTACGCGCTGGGGGCTCCACAGGGCACTCGAGTGGGAGAAGGGCTGGTCAGCGTTATCCTGACCCTTGGAGGCCAAGGTGGGAGGATCACTTGAGGTCAGGAGCTCAAGGAGTCTCTCTTAACCATCGTCCTGTGACCAGAGGAGGGGAAAACAGTCGGCGAACAAGGTTCCCTGGATAGACATGTTGAGCTTCTGAAGTGACCGATTGTGGTTTGTCAGTGGAAACGTGTGTAAACCTTTATACGCGGTTGGTGGGAGTAGATGATGCCGCACTGAAAACTGCCATGGAGGTTCCTGGGAAAGTTTAAAGTAAAATTACCATATGATCCAAAATAATTGAGATGGATGCCAGCTGCCTCATCACCCCCACAAGATGGATAACGGCGGCCTCCACAATGGCCTTACACCACCCCTCACCACCCCCCAGGTAGGAGGAAGCGGAAAAAGAGGTAAATGAAATGATGCCAAGTACCATTACTCTTAAATCTGTCCAAATCGGGCCGGAACAGGACAAAATAAGAACGAATGGGCCAAGAACTGTCATCACGAGAGTTAATGAGCTAAGTGCTGTGACAATTTGTTTTATTTATCCATTAGTTGCCAGATCTACATTATGTTGCTTTATTATCTAAGTACCCTTTATGTTACCTATTGGCTAAACAGCTAAATTGCAAAGTTTGCTTCTGTAAAAGAGGTCATCGTGACCCCGGCTCGCTTATTGCTTCTTTTGCAAACTTTGCTTCTTTTTTTTTTTT